>NC_052150.1:65039101-65363386 GCF_902713615.1 Scyliorhinus canicula | reverse complement strand
CTTATGTCATCCCATGACCAGGCTGGATTTGAACTCAGTTCTCACAAAGATGAGAACAAAGTTATCATTTGAGGGCATAAGATCATAAGTAAGACATTGGAGCAGAATTAGACCATTCGGCCCATCTCTGCCATTCAATCATGTCTGAAATGTTTCTCATTCCCATTCTTTTGCCTGCTCCCATAACCCCTGATCCCCTTATTAATCAGGGACCTATCTATCTCTGTCTGAAAGACACTCAGTGAATTGGCCTCCACAGCCTTCTGCGGCACAGAGTCCCACAGATTCGGAACTCGGCGGGAACTCGGCCGGTCGATCGCGGAGTATCGGCGTGGGGGCCTCTTTCAACGGCCCTCGACCGGCGCCGCATCAGCCGCGCGCGTGCGACTGGCGCCGATTCTCCCGTCGCCGGAGAATCGCATCCCGGCGTCGGAGTGGCATGGCGAGAATTTTCGGCATCACTGACGGTTCTCCGACCCGGCATGGGCTTGGAGAATCCCACGTTCATTCTATCTAGGCCTGGGAAAAAAAACTCCAACTGTTCACTCTATCTATGCTCCTCAGAATTTTATAAAATTCTATCAGGTCACCCCTCAGCCTCCGTCTTTCTCAGGAGAACAATTCCAGTTTATTCAATCTCTCCTCATAGCTAATACCCTCCGTACCAGGCAACATCCTGGTAAACCTTTTGTGTACTCTCTCCAAAGCCTCCACGTCCTTCTGGTAGTGTGGTGACCAGAATTGGACACAGCATTCCAAATGTGGCCTAACCAACGTTACATATAATTGTAACATAATCTTTGAACTTTTATGCTCTACATCCCGTCCTATGAAGGCAAGCATGCCACATGCTCCCTTGACCACCATTTCCACCTGTGCTGCCACTTTTAAGGATCTGTGAAACTGCACGCCCAGATCTCTCTGGGCGTGATTTCCGATCACGGACAAAGTGTCCGCGTCGTCGTGAACGCCGTCGCGTTTCACGACGGCGCAAAACTGGCATGGGCAGTACCGATTCTGGCCCCCATAGGGGGCCGGCACAGCGCTGGAGCGGTTCAAGCTTCTCCAGCCTTACTTCCTGGCGTGCAGTGGGGCCAGCGCCAACCCGCGCATGCATGGTGGCCTTACTGAAAGCTCCGGCCCCGACGCAACATGGCGCATGGGTTCTGGGGCCGGGCGCACGACCAAGTGTGGACGGCGTCGGCGGGACTCTGCTTTTTCGCCGTGGCCGCTCGACCTATCCGGAGAATCGGCGGCCCCACCACATACAGCAGCCCACGACCTGCACCATGCCAAATGCGCCGGCACAAATGGCGCTGATTCTCCGCACCTCAGAGAATCGTGCGCCGGCGGCGGGGCGCGGTTGCGGCAATTCTCCGCCGCAACGCGGGGCTTGGAGGATCGCGTCCTCTGTGTCTCCATGCTCCTAATGGTTCTCCCATTTATTTTATAGCTCCCACCTGAATTGGATCTACCAAAATGCATCACCTCGCATTTGTCTGGGTTAAATTCCATCTGCCATTTCTCTGCCTAATTTTGCAGCCTCTCTATATCCTGCTGTATTCTCTGACAATCTTCATCACTATATGCAACTCCTACAATCTTAGTATCATCCGCAAACTTTCTAATCAGACCAGCTACTTTTTCTCCCAAGTCATTTATATATATTACAAAGAGCAGAGGTCCCTAATGGATTACAACATGACGGGGAGAGAGAGCAGAGCAACACAGAATAGGACTAACATAAGAAGGTGGAGGAAAATATGGATCATTATGTCAGCAGAAAGCCATATCCATTTGTAGGGATTCAGGTAGAATTCTTCTACCTGAATCTCAGTGAGGAACAGTGAACTGAATTTTACGTGGGCTTCCGAACTTGGACATCAGGAGCAAACGGGGCCACAAGCCTGAATTTGCCGGCAGTTGATTGGCTTAATGATTTTACCAAAGGCAATCTCCTAATTGGCTGCCTCTGGGCCTGTTGTCCAATTAAGTACAATGAGTAAGCTCCTGATGTTTCTGGCCCAATCAGAGGGTCAGCAGCATCATTGGTAGAGGTGGGAGTGGTTTCCTCTTTTGGCTCTGATCAGGCTGCCTCAGGGAGGCTACTTCCATGAAGATGGAGGCCTTCCATGCAACAGGGAGTCATCCATCACTGACAAAATGGCAACAACCTAGCTTAATTAACCTTAAAAGGGGCCTTAATGATGCATATCAGCTGTCCACTTCTGTAGAATGGGCAATTAATCTGCACCCCAGTCCCCCTCCTGTTTCCCAGTAGCAGGGCTGCATTGGGGAGCCATCTCAATGGGGTTTCCCTCTATTTGATTGACTGCACCCACCAACCTCCATACCCGCCACTCGGAAGAAAGAGTGTCAGACATCACCACTTTACTAAGAGTGTCCTGTCTGAAATTTGTTAGCTTCACCAGCAACAAGTGCAGTTTGAGAGCGAGACAAGACAACATTACCATTGACTACAGAAGTGACAATGGCCATGAATTTATATGCTCCTGGTTCCTTCCAACAGTAGCAAATGCTATTTGCAGCATCTCCCAGCATACTGACCATTGATGCATAAAGGAGTCCCTGTTCAATAAAAGCTAATTACATGTCTTCCTCTCTTGCCAAAGGGAAACAGATGATGCCAGCTTGTGGCTTTGCATGGATTTCAGGCTTCCATGGTGCAAGGTGCCACTGAATTCATGCTCATTGCCCTGCAGTCACTGGACATCAACATTGAGAGATACTGCGACAAAAAGGGATTCCAACCCTTTATTGTGGGGCAGAATACAGTATATCATACAGGTCAAACCCCTATCCTGCAACAGTCGTAATATCTTCATTCTGTGGCAGTCTGCTGTACCACACCTATTGAAACCAATGTGACAAACCAGATGGTGGCTACTGGATGGCAAGGGCTACCATATTGTCATGTACGTACTTGACTCTGGTGTGCAGCCCATAGACATATGAACAATCATGCAAATTAAGAGCAGGACCAGGCAACTGAGCCATTCAAGCCTGCTCCACCATTCAAGGAGATCATGGCTGATCTGATTGGAACTTCCACTCCACATTCCCACCTAACCCTGATAACCTTTCACCCCCTTGCTTATCAATAATCCATCCATCTCTGCCTTAAAAATATTCAAAAGACTGCTTCTGTCACCATTTGAGGAAGAGAGTTCCAGAAACTCACATCCCTCTGGGAGATAAAAGATTCTCCTAATCGAAATGAAAATGAAAATCACTTATTGTCACGAGTAGGCTTCAATGAAGTTACTGTGAAAAGTCCCTAGTGTGTCCCTACTGTGAAAAATCTCTGCCTTAACTGCACAATCCCTTATTTTTAAACAGTGAGGCCCAGTTCTAGATTCTCCCAACGGTGGAAACATTCTTTCCACATCCACCCTGTCAAGATCCCTCAGGTTCTTATATATTTCGATCAAGTCATCTCTTACTCTTCTAAACTCCAGCGGATACAAGCCTAGTCTGTCCAACCTTTCTAATAAGACAACCCACCCATTCCAGGTATTAGTTTGATAAATCTTCTCTGAACTGCTCTCAATGATTTACATCCTTCCTTAAATAAGGAGATCAATACTGTATGAAATATTTCAGATGTGATCTCCCATTAGTATATAATCATACAGCTGAAGGATAACCTCCCTACATTTGTATTCAATTCCCTTTGCAATAACGATAGCGTTCTACTAGCTTCCTAATTACTTGCTGTACCTGCATACTAACATTTTGCAATTCATGCACAGTGACACCCAGATCCCTCTGAAGCTGCAAACTCTGCAATCTCTCACCATTTAGATAATATGCTTCATTTTTATTCTTCCTGCCAAAATATGCAATTTCACATTTTACAACATTAAACTCCATTTGCGAGATCTTCACCCAATCACTTAACCGATCTATAACCTCTTTGTATCCTCCTTATGTCCACTTCACATTCATACTTTCCTACACATCTTTGTGTCATAAGCAAATTTAGCAGCCATAGCTTTAGTCTCTTCATCGCAGTTATTAGTATAAAATTGTAAAAGTAAGGCAGCACGGTGGGGCAGTGGGTTAGCCCTGCAGCCTCACGGCGCCGAGGTCCCAGGTTCGATTCCAGCTCTGGGTCACTATCCGTGTGGAGTTTGCACATTCTCCCCGTGTTTGCGTGGGTTTCGCCCTCACAACCCAAAGATGTGCAGGCTAGGTGGATTGGCCATGCTAAATTGCCCTTTAATTGGAAAAAGTTAATTGGGTGCACTAAATTTATTTTTTTTAAATTGTAAAAGTTGAGACCCCAGCACTGAACCCTATGGGACACCATTTGTTCCATCTTAACAACCAGATAAAGACCCATTTATGCCTACCCGCTATTCCTGCTGTTACCCCTGCACCATGAGCTTTTAATTTTTGTGATAACTTTTGATGTGATATCTTATCAAATGTCTTCTAGAAATCCGTTTCATGCACAGCACAAGTTACTTACTTATTTAAATAACTCCAATAAATTGGCTCAATATGATTTCCCTTTCACCAAACCATGTTGACTCTGCCTGATTACTTTGAATTTTTCCAAATGCTGTAACGTCTTGAGTAATAGCTTCTAAAATTGTTCCCAATGACGGATGTTAAGCTAAGTGACCGTGACCTGCAGTTTCCTGGTTTCAGTTTCCCTCCCTTTTGAATGAAGGACTTACATTCACTATTTCTAATCTGATGGAGGGCGTAATTCAGTGGACTCAAGTTAAAGTCGGTGGTGGCAACGCTGCCAAACACCCCACCATCCAAAGTCATTTTGCCCTTTCTTTGGCCACAAGGGGTTTCTCTCTGCCCAGACCACACTTAGAGGGATTTCCTGCTGGCGAGGTTTCCCAGGCAATGCCGGTGAGTCCCGGGAGGCCGGGTGAATCCAGCCATAAGGCTAATTTAAATATGCAGATCTGGATCTCGCCCAGCGAAGGTGAGATCCAGATCGTGTCAGGGAGAGCGAGTCAGCTGACTTGTGATCAGCTGAGCATGTAGACCAATTTGGGGTTCGCGCGTGACTCACTCATTGTATTCGGATCCGCGCCGGGCATTATGGGGTCACTGAATTGCGCACAGAATCTTCCCCAAGTCTAGGGAAATTTGGAAAAGTAAAACCAATGCAGCAACTATCTCACTAGCCACATCTTTCTGGGGTGAAGTCCATCCGGACTCGAGGATTTTTCAGCCTGCAGCTCTAACAATTTTCTCAATACCACCTCCTTGTAATGTTCATGAGTTCCTCCCTCCCTTCCATTTCCCCACCGCACCCCAAGTAAAGAACAAGGAACAGTAGAGCACAGGAAAGGCCCTTCAGTATTCTAACCCTGCACTGATCATGATACCTGTCTGAACTAAAAACTTCTGCACTTCCGGGGTGCATATCCTTCTATTCTCATCCTATTCATGTATTTGTCAAGATGCCTCGTAGATGTCACTATCGTACCTGCTTCCACCAGCTCCCCCTGCAGCAAGTTCCAGGCACTCACCATCCTCTAGGGCCCACTTGTTTCCTGATCCTAATTGTCCCTTGACACATTGCTTACCTTTGTTCTGCCGTTAGCACATTCTGATCTCTTAATGTGCCACTGTCAGCACTCTTCTCAGTTATTATTACCACCATTTACGTTCCATTTGTCTTTCTGTCTACAACATCTTTGTCAATCTCCACCTACCTCAGCCTCATTCCAGCCCCCGCCAAAATAGTATAAATCTGACCCTATCTCCAGCTTTGACAAAGAGTCATTCAGGCTCAAACCCTGAGCTCCCTTCTCTCTCCACAGATGCTGCCAGACCTGCTGAGATTGTCCAGTATTTTCTGTTTTTGTTTCAGATTCCAGCATCAGTGGTAATTTGCTTGTATGCCCTTTCTCGTTGTGCTTGTCTGCCCTTTCTCGCTGGGCTATCTGTGACCACTAATTCAACTTCGGAACCAGTGAATGTAATCCCAATGCACCATACATCAACAGTCCCAAAAGTTACCATTCCTTTGTTACTGATCATCATAGGCCATAATACTAAAATAAAAGTCATCAGAAAACAAACATTCCAAACCAAATTAGGAAATCAAACCATGCTATATGTAAAAGTCTGCTAAGCACCTGTCTGCATTCCTTTAAAGTCAGTCTTACAGAGAAGGAGACTGCACATTTCCTTGCAAAGTGACTGAGAGCAGCTCCAGACCTGGAAAGTATGGTTTTGAACTGCACCATCTTGCCATGGGTGGCAGCAATCTGGGCTGACTGCTAACAAGAAACAGCAAGGACACTGGCAGATTGGCCGTGGTAGGCCAAATGCTGCCACCTGGAGAAAGGACAGAAGGTTCATGCCATTTCCTCCAGGATATCATCTCAGCAATCCTAGGGATGTGTAAGAGGACAGACTGAGAGACTGCCGTGAGCCCTGCAATTGCATTTGAACAGTCGTAGCGCAGCTACGGTGACAGCTGTCTGACTGTGCATGGCACCAAGCTGAGTTTGGCATGACCTCAGTCATTGCTTCTGTACCACAGCTCCCATACATTGGATGGCTCCTGTTTTGTGCTGCAGTACATGGGACATTGGCCATCAGAAGTTGCATCATGGCAGTGCTTGCAAGTGTTCTTATGGTTTTGCGATCCCAGTTGATGTTATCACTGGACGGGAAGATCCAAAAATGGAGCCCTGGCTCAAAAGATTCAACCTTTGCTTCTTTTATTGGAAAACCAGATAAAGCCCAAGCAACCAGGGAATTGGGCAAGATTAGACTGAAGTTAAGGGAACACAAACCAAGGAGTTGAACAAGGTACTGTTCAGGAGAATTAGAGGGAAAAGCCGTTGAAGTGTTCCGAGTGAAAGAGACAGCTGCAGTAACCAGAGTTAATTGATAATTAAAGCAATTGCTAAGGGGGGAGTAAAGAAGTATTGTATCATAATAAAACTTTCCATGTTTAATAAACATTTGTTTTCTTGTTGCTGAAAATAATTAGCGGTCCCGTGATTCTATTCCTCCACGTTTTATAAAAAAAAAGAAAAGGTTTGACCTTGGGAAGCTGAGGCCAATTCTAATGCTGCTCGCGTCAACCTGTCTGGGATCAGACATGTCATCATGTACCAGGAATTGTACTTGGGATGTCTCTGGCGTTTATAACTCAGTACCACTCTGTAAATGCAAACTGAAGTAATTCATTTGACAGCTTGCTCAATATAGAAGCTATTTTGTTGAGCCATATTTCGTACTCTTACTAGTTACTCATGGTAAGTGAGAGAACGTGGTCACTCTTTTCCCTGTATTGTGTGTTTTTATGTTATTGTTTCTTTCTCTTCTGCGTTCATCCACTTATTTCTCCTTTCCTGCTGCTTTCCCCTAAACTCATCTTTTGCTTCTCATTCCGTTCACTCTATTTCTCGACTTAGAACATAGAACATAGAACAGTACAGCACAGAACAGGCCCTTCGGCCCTCGATGTTGTGCCGAGCAATGATCACCCTACTCAAACCCACGTATCCACCCTATACCCGTAACCCAACAACTCCCTCCCTTAACCTTACTATTAGGACACTACGGGCAATTTAGCATGGCCAATCCACCTAACCCGCACATCTTTGGACTGCGGGTCTTTTACTTTTTTCTCTTTTATTTGGGGATGTGGGGGGAGGGGTGTGGTGGTGAGTACTGATTCACAATACGGTGGAGAAAAGAGGCATCTTAGCTGCAGGCTGCATTTCATGTGAAGTTGAAGAGAGAACGTGGAACTCAGTAGCTCAGTGTGCTTCCCCTCATCCAACTCATGCTCTCAGTCCCATTATGTTCCCAATCCCCTCACCTTCCCACAATCTATTTCCCTTCCCATCAAAATTTTCAAATGAAATTACTAGTCCTGCCTCTTTCCCATCAAACTACTGATTAAAGATTGATCAACCACTGATTGACTATCAAAATCGGGAACTTAAATAATTTTTAAAAATCAAATTAGAATGAGCAAAGACACACTATTTCCCATGACCAAAAATGAGAGTTTCAATATATCAGTTGTTTCTTGCCATTAAACTGATTTTGCCTCCTAATTTTCCTCCAAATGGCTTTATTGAATACAAAATTAAACTTTATTTTCATAAAAACATCAGGGCACTGGTGATAACTCCCTTATTCCTCTTCAAATGTTGTGCCATGAGATCTTTTACATCTATATGAGAGGGCAGATGGGGGTCTGATGCACGATCAATCATTACTGAAGCGAGATTGTAGTCCAATTGAAGGCTTTAATGAACAAGTAGTTACCCCAGCAGCTCCGGTACAGAATGGCTGCTGTGGGTGAAACACAGAGTCTTATGCTCCGCCTACTTGGCGGAACCAGCAGGCAGGTTCTACCACTCATACTACAGTATAAGGTACATCCCACCTAGGTACCGCGATACCCCTAATATAGCCTACCACAGGGTCTTAGTTTGAAGTCTCATTCAAAAGATGACACTTACAACAGTGCAGCTCTCACAGTACAACACTAGTGCGCAGCCTGGAATTTATGTCCAAGTGTCTGATGTGGGACTTGATCCAACAACCTCTTGACTCATAGCCAGGGTTGGGACAATTTGAGTCATAGTTGACTGGCTATTTTAGTTATGACATCATTCCATTCAGCAAGAGTCCACATTGATCATTCAGTGGCATCGCGAAATTGAATTTTGACCGCACTCGAGTCACTAAAGTTAATAACTGAGCACTAAAATCTGAGTGTGGATTTTCTGCTGATCTTTACAATGTGGACAGGAGAGAGATTTCAGCGTACAAGATGGTGGTTTTCCACTGGCACAGTGCCGTGTCAGTTATAGTACAACTGAAGTCCCAAAATATTAAAGTACTTACAAAGGAAAGGGAAACGGCAATTCTAAACTTCAGCTCACATCTGTGTACAAACATTTCCAGCACTCTCTCAAGCCCTCCATGCAAGCTCAGACAAGAACAACTGAACTACTTGTCCTGTTTTAAATTCTTTAATCTTTGCTGGCTGGATCCACTTAGCCTCTGTGCACTTTGATTAATGCAGTGCACATACAAGTCGCTCCAGCGATGCCATGTTAGTTAACACACTACGTGTGATATTGATAACACCCAGAAAGAGCCCAAGGTTATTTTATCAGATTTATTTGTTAAAGCATTCTATTATTACATGAGTTCAAGATGATGTTACACATTGTTATGAATGATGCCTAAAAGATGATAGAAGCACAACGTAGGTTTTTTGTTCATTCTATTGTGGAAAAGTGTTTTTTTCTGAGTATTTTGCTAAAAATGTGAACTGACTGCAGTATGTATTCCTTCTGTATGTGATACAGAAGCAGATCAATAGCACTTTGCACCCAATCATTATTTCCCCATTACAAGGTTTAGCTTTTAATGCATTGTTTGCTCCCTCCTGACTTACAGATAAAAACCAAGCTGGCTGGAAAACACATTTTCCTCATTGAATTGACAGAGACTTCAGAATGTGCTTTGCCCTCCCACAACAGAGTGAAGAGCCTTTATTTTTGCCTCGGTCACTGGAAACCTATTTAATTTAACTCACTTATTTTGCAGAGGGGAGGGTCATATCAGCCTTTCAATGAATGAAACTAGTTAGCCAGAGAAAAGGCGAAGGAAATATTCATCAGAGTTACCTTGTTATTAACATGCCACAGGCAAGAGGAAGAAGCACTTGTCTGATGCACACTTGACCAGCAGACCTGCTTTGTTTCTTTCTACCCCACCTGTGCTGGTCAAGATTTCCCATGAAGATAACAATTTGAGGCCAGTCAAGATCATTGAGGTTGTGGTGCCTCATTATACTGCAGGCCTCTCCTGAGACTACATTTATGCTCGGAATACTTTGTACTGCATGTCTAGTATTTAGCACAAGTAGAACTGAAAGGGAAATTCAAAGACAGACGGAATGGGGTTGGGTTGGGGGTAATGGGTTAATCATAAGCAACCCGCTTCATGCAACGATCATGCACTTCATTATCTGCCTAGCTAAAATTGGTTTGGAAAATTATTCTTAGTGGTTTAATGGAATCTATTTTGTTGGAATACACCACCAGTATTCATTTATTACAGGGAGATTACAAATTAAATAGTTGAGCATTTTAGAATGTGCTATTTTGATATGTAATCCATATTTGAAACCAGAAATTTCACCTGTTTTCAGCATATAATTATTTCACCTGAGATTTGTGAATATTACCACTGCTCCATTAGTATGAAATGGTTTGACTTTGCAGCAATGTCACGGTTAACTGGCGTAATTGTAGATATTTATGGTCCAAAAGGGGAGTTTCACCCCCCAGGTGAAATATGCATCATGGGAACACCATCACCATGAAGATAGCAGACTTTCAAAAAAGAAACCTCACTAATACTGTTATAGGGATAGGGCAACTAATGTCACCATGCTCAGCAAAAAACCAACAAATTGGGAATTTGGTATGGAGTCAGGTTAGACATTAGCTCTGGATTTACACTGGGTAAGTTAAGTGTACAGTACAATGCAGAAATCTTGGCCGGGATTCTCCCCTACCCAGCGGGGCGGGGGGTCCCGGCGTAGCGGAGTGGCGCCAACCGCTCCGGCGTTGGGCCTCCCCAAAGGTGCGGAATTCTCCGCACCTTTAGGGGCTAGGCCCGCGGCGGAGTGGTTGGCCCCACGCCTACTGCCGCCAAAACCGGCGCCAACGGCCTTTGACGCCCCCCACCCGGTGTCGGGGCTGGCTGAAAGGCCTTCGCCGGTTCGCACATACGCCGGTGCGTCAGCAGCCGCTGACCTCACCACCGGCACATGTGCGGTAGGAGGGGTCTCTTCCACCTCCGCCATGGTGGAGGCCGTGGCGGCAGCGGAAGAAAAAGAGTTCCCCCACGGCACAGGCCCGCTTGCCGATCGGTGGGCCCCAATCGCGGGCCAGGCCACCGTGGGGGCACCCCCCGGGGTCCGATCACCCAGCGTCCCCCCCCCCGGACCCCGGGGGCCCGTTCGCGCCGCTAATCCCGCCGGCACCAGAGGTGCTCCATTTCCCGCCGGCGGGAGAGGCCTGACAGCGGCGGGACTTCGGCCCATCACGGGCCGGAGAATCGCCGCGGGGGGCACACCGATCGGCGGGCCGTGATTCCCGCTCCAGCTGATTCCCGGGTGGCGGAGAATTCCGGCCACGGTGGGGGTTTACGCCGTCCCCGGGCGATTCCCCGATCCTGCGGGGGGTCGGAGAATTCCTGTATTGTCATAATGATAGAGAAAAAAAATGGAATTACACAAGGAAATGTTGGGTTTGAAATAAGACCTGTATTTATTTATTTTTAATGGACACAAAGTGGCTAAGAATGTACAGTCAACCACTCACAGGAATGTCTGAAGAGCGATTCTCTAGACACAATGGAACTGCTCCTGTTTCCAGACAAGGTATATCTAAATGTATCCAGAGACTGATTACCATGTCCAGTAAAGACAAATTGACATGATGGCCATCTCATCTCGAGAGATCCTGGAGTTGATGACCATTTTTGGTAAAGGCAAAGGAACATAATAGCCATCGTATCTCAAGGGATCCTCTGTGTAATGCTTGGACGGATTTATGGATTTACCATCCACTTGGAATATACAAAGATAGATTTGAAACTAGCAAAGAAAGCTGCCTCAGTATCTGTCTATGTATATTCTGTAAGGGTAAGCAGCTGGAAGTTTTTCCCACTGAAGGTGTGTGACACAATAACATGGGAACATAGGAATTAGGAGCAGAAGTAGACAATTCAGCCCTTCGAGCCTGCTCTGCCATTCAATCAGATCATGGCTGATCACTTCCTGACAGAAGCAGTCAGCACAATTGTTGATTTTTGCAGGTATATCTTTTTCTCTGGCTGACAGTGGAAGTCAGCCAAGCCTGCACAAGGATCGCAGTTGGAAAGAGAACTGAGAGGTTTCTCTGCCAAACAACAGCCACTGGAATTGAAGAACCAACTATCCACCCACTAAAGTCAACTCTACTAGAATCAAATCGTAATGGCCACACACTTCCTCATCTATTCCTCACAATTCAAGGACTGCTCCGTAAACCTTTTTGTTTTTATTTACTTTGACTCAATTCTCACATCTAATCTGTATAAATATATACGCACACATTTTACCATTTTTTCCTTACCCTTTTAGTAGTTATTAAACTCACTCCAACATTAACTCAAGATAACCGAGATAAATTGGCTCCTTTTCACACATAAGTATTGGGTCTGGAAGAGGTACCCATGGAAAAGGGAACCTTGTTAAATTAAACGTGGGGAACATCCACACAGATGCACACAAACAGATGCAGACGCACAGACGCAGAAGCACAGACTTTCACACACTCAATGTGATTTCCAGAGTTCCAAGTCAGGGACTAATGTGGAATTATTTCCTGTAGGCATTCAAGTTCAGTTGGCTGAAGACCAGACTTGTAGTGTTCACTTTTCAGTTTAGCTTCATACCACAAGATGAAGTAAGTACACAGAAATTGTGTCGATACTGGAGGCAATGGCACAATATCTTCCAGCAAACACAGATTTGATAAGCATGCTGTTGTTATGCCTGGAGGAGCCTGCTTCTTGGTGGCTCATCAGTTGGATGTTAAAATAACAGAATGGTGAGTTTTCAGCTCTCAAAGGCATACACGTATTTCAAACTGGTTACTTGAGTCATCTGACCTTCCTTCTTCAAAGTGACTTCAAAAGGAAGCTATTGTCTCAGCAGATCCACTGACTCTGCCAGCAAGGTGAGCTGATCAGATGCAAATTATGCCTCTTTGGTTCCTTTTTGACTTGGGCCTGGATGGTTCCGGGTGTGATGTGAGTTTATTAGCAGCTTTGTAGGCATTACGGGCAGCACGGTATCACAGTGGTTAGCACATTTGCTTCACAGCTCCAGGGTCCCAGTTTCAATTCCCGGCTCGGGTCACTGTCTGTGTGGAGTCTGCATGTTCTCCCCGTATCTGCGTTGGTTTCCTCTGGGTGCTCCAGTTTCCTCCCACAGTGCAAAGATGTACAGGTAAGGTAGATTGGCTATGCTAAACTGTCCTTAGTGTCCAAAAAGATTTGGTGGGGTTACTGGGTTACTGGGATAGGGTGAGGAGGCGTGGGCTTAAGTGGGGTGCTCTTTCCAAGGGTCGGTGCAGACTTGATGGGCTGAATGGCCTCCTTCTACCCTGTAAATCCTATGATTCTGTGAACGAGTTTTCATGTGTGTCTCCTGGCTTTGTGATTACAAGGTATCTGTAAAATGAGTTTCAAGATTACCCAGCTGAGAAAAAAAGAGTTCTTGTAACTACTGTGGGTAGCTCTCAGACAAAGGGCCAACACTTTAATCATGTGACTCGTATCAGCTATCTTTATGGTTCAGCAGTAAATCCATTTTCAAAAATAACAGTAAGTATAAAATTTGAACATGAGGTAATGAACTTCTTCTCATGTCATGGGAATCCAACTTTTATATTCCATTCCCCTTGCAATGAACGTTAACATTCAATTTGCCTTCTCAATCATTTACTGTACTTGCATACTGACCTTTCCTAATTCATGTACCAGGACACCCAGATCCCTCTGTACCACAGAGTTATGCAATCTCTCACTATTTAAATCATATGCTGCTTTTCTGTTCTTCCTGCCAAAGTGGACAAAGTTCCCACATTATAGCCCATGTGTCATATTTTTGCCCAATCACTTAACCAATCTGTATTCATTTGCAGACTTCTTGGGCTGGATTTTCCATTTGGGAGACTAAGTTCTCCCACCGGAGTAGAATCGCTTTCCGTCTGCACTGGTGCTAGGAAAGGTGCCCATGAGTGATTCCCTCTCCCTTGCCCTGTAAACTTATGCATGGCGGGGAGCTCGTGGGATTCCATCAGAATTCCACCAACAGGCCACAATTTTGAGCGGACGGCCAGATACCAAGGATCAGCGATGGGCCCCACCCCCACACAATGCAAATCCTGAGCGCTTCTCCACTCCCTCTCCCCCACCACCATGGGAATTAAGGGTCACCACTCCCCCCCCCCCCCAACACCACACATACATGAGGGTGATCGGTCCCCCCCCCTCCATCAGATCCCCTCAGCCCCTCATCAGATGACTCCTATTGGAACTCCAACAGAGACTCCCCCATCAGACCCCCAAAAGAGACCCCCTATCAGAGATCTAACAGAGAATCCCCAATATCCCCCAAAAGGGACCCCCTAACAGAGACCTCCCAACAGAGGCCCCCAGAGACTCCTGCCTAAAAGCTGAAGAGCAGTCCAGGATGTAGAGTAAACAATCTCTGCATTTTCATTTACCTTTCCCTAACATCTGTTGCCTCAGACAAAAGTGTTTAAAACAGCAGCTGTTACAAATTTCAAAGGCTTCCTCAAAAGTTCAGGATTTCAACGGGCTTGAAATCCCTTGACAACCTTTGAAATGTAGATTGTCCATTTAATTTTACATGGAAATACATTGTATTAGCCAATAATTGACAGTTTTATTTCTCCAGAGATAGCAGATATTATCCTCTCCTCTCCATTACCCTGATTTAATGCTAACCACAATGTTTATAAACTCTCTTGCTATGATTGACAGCCTTCACCACATCAAAGGCAGCTTAGTGCTTTGACTTCCTCTTTTTCCCAGCAGGAAACACATAGCTGCCCCCTCAGGGGCTGGTTTAGCACAGTGGGCTAAATAGCTGGCTTGCAATGTAGAACAATGCCAGCAGCACGGGTTCAATTCCTGTACCGGCTTCCCCGAACAGGTGCCAGAATGTGGCGACCAGGGGCTTTTCACAGTAACTTCATTGAATCCTTCTTGTGACAATAAGTGATTATTATTATTATTATTGATGTGGTGATCAATGAACAGGAATTCCCCAGCGCATCTTTGGGGTACTCCTCAAATCTTTGTAGATTCGGCTCTGGAGAGGGTAACCTTTCTATTTTGAATGTTGCTAATCTTTCAAATATGCCCTCGTTGCCTAATTTTATGTGTTTCTAATTTCTCTACTATCTCCTCCTTTACTATGATTTTGGCAGCATTCTTCTCTTTGAAGATAGATGCTCAGTATTTATTGAGTTTCTCAGTTATGCCCTCTACATTCATAAGAAATTGTCCTTTTAAACCTGAATCTGCCCACCCATTTTTTGATTACGCTGTTTAATATTTATATTTTTAGTTTGTTTTATCTCAAAATCTGTTTTGCGGTATTATCATTTTCTCTCTTGTTTTATTTTTATTTTTCTGCTACTTGTATTTATCTTGGTTCTGTCCTGAATTATGGATCCAATATTTATCATATGCTTCCTCTTCCAGTGAACTTTTAAGAGGAGGTTATTTTGGATAAATGGAAACTGACTTTAAGTTGATGGTATGTTAATAAGACATTTCTGTTTCAAACTCAGCTTTTGGTTCGCAATCCTGGGCTAATTGGTATTTATCGTGATTTAACTTTGGCTGGAGACCAAAGAAACACCTGCATGTTTAACACTTGAGCACAGATTGGGAGCAATTTTGGGAGTGGTGTATGAAGCGTCTATGCACACACTCCTCCTAAAGGTGTGGAATACACTGGCTAAGGAACAATAGTATGTATCAGAATGGTTCAAGGACTGAGCGAGAGGATTCACAGTAAACACTGGAGTTTGATTGTGGAAGGAGGTACAGAGGAGGAAGGATGCTTAATGATAATAGCTGCACCCCACAACCCAAAAAGATGTGCAGGGTAGGTAGATTGGCCACGCTAAATTGCCCCTTAATTGGAAAAAAAAAGAACTGGCTACTCTAAATTCAAAAAATAATAATAATAGCTGCAGGGGGAAGGAAGCCACAGAGGCAAATAATGTGACGGACTTGGGAGAACACCAAGGACCTCACAGCCAGGAAAAATGGCCCAAGAAAACAGTTGCAAAATAAAGCAAATGTGGCACGAGTAGTTAAAGGTAAGATCGCATCTTATCAAAACACTTCTGAACAGCTGCATTACCTCGAGCAACACATCCTCTACACACTTCAACCACCATCTTGTTTTACAGTGACTTTTACACGCTCCACATTATTGTATCGTCACAGGTACTCCTCCCACCTCAGATACATCTGACTATGTTCGGCATTACACACAGACAGACACACACACACACATATACACAAACAGACGCATACACACAGAGAGATGCATACAGCCACACATATACATACATCCGCATACTCACACATACGCATACGTATGGCACATACACAAACACAAACCCACACGCACACGCACACCGACTACAGCTGGTGGCACACTCATTCACAATGCATAATTAGCACTCTTTCCGTTCCAGAACAGCATAAAGAGCAGTAGGACCTAACCAGGGGAGAGGAAGCACAATTGCAGGAGTTCACTCCCCTTCTGGAGGCAATGCTGGTGATGTTTGGGGCTTGCGGTAGTGACAGATATAACTGTCACAGGCACATTGGGCATCTCTCACCTGGAAGGGTGTGGCTGCTTCGAGTTCTTTACAAATCCACAACTATTCCGGATGCCTAATCACCTAAAGCTATCTTGACCTCAAATCACCATATGATCTTATCACACATAAGTTGCTATACCGACCAGACTCTTGCACCCAAAGTACAATTGCCCTGCACCCGTTATCATTGGAGGTTCCCACAAGCATGATTTACGTCATTCTCCCCCAGAACTGGAAAAGGAAGGAGAGTCACTTCTTCCTCAGAGCATTTGATAAGGTGCTTTTTGCTTTCAGGCAGGGCCTATGATGCAGAGTCTGATGGGGTTCTCTGATGGGGGTCGGGTGGGGGGGGGGTTCTCTGATGGGGGTCGGGTGGGGGGGTTCTCTGATGGGGGTCGGATGGGGGTGTCTCTGATGGGGGTCGGATGGGGGGTCTCTGATGGGGGTCGGATGGGGGGTTTCTCTGATGGGGATCGGATGGGGGGGGTTCTCTGATGGGGGTCAGATGGGGGGGTTCTCTGTTGGGGATCAGATGGAAGGGGTTCTCTGTTGTGGGTCAGATCGGGGGTCTCTGATGGGGGTAGGATGGGGGGGGTTCTCTGATGGGGGTCAGATGGGGGGGTTCTCTGATGGGTGTCGGATGGGGGGGGTTCTCTGATGGGGGTCGGATGGGGGGGTTCTCTGATGGGGGTCGGATGGGGGGGTTCTCTGATGGGGGTCAGATGGGGGGGGTTCTCTGATGGGGGTCGGATGGGGGGGTTCTCTGATGGGGGTCGGATGGGGGGGGTTCTCTGTTGGGGATCAGATGGGGAAGTTCTCTGATGGGGCTCTTTGATGGGCTATCTGATGGGGCTCTCTGATGGGGCTCTCTGATAGGGGTTTCTGTTGGTGGTCAGATGAGGGGATCTCTGTTGGGGATCGGATAGGGCGGTTTCTGTTGTGGGTCAGGTGAGAGGATCACTGTTGGGGGTGGGATGGGGGGATCTCTGTTGGGGGTCGGACGGGGGTGTCTCTGTTGGGGGTCAGATGGGAGCACTGGACTGGGGGGGGTGAGTGGGCAGCATTTGCATTGTGGTGGGAAGAGGGAACTCCACTAGACTTTGGGGGGGCACCTACATTACATACTTACCACCTTGACCCACGGGGTCCACCGCATCACGCCATATTGAAAACCAATCTCCACCCATCCGAGAGGGCTGGAGCATCAAAGGGGGCCGGGAGAATAGGTCTTCCAGCCTGTTAATCGGATGCAAATGGTTCAAATGATTCATTTGCCTCTTCCCACCGGCAGGGGGGATTTAGCTTACTCTGGCCCCTGGTAGCGGGGGACTTTTCCATCAATCCTGTTTTGAGCCTGACGCTCGATTCTCCGCCGGATCGGGAACCCCGCTACTGGTATGGGTCTGCACGGCAATTGGCCAAATGTACAAACTTGCTCTGGGCAATTGCCCTGCATTGGGAACCATCTGCCTGCATTAAACAAATAGTTACCCGGAAACAGTGAGAATTAAAACTCCTTCTAAATTCTTCTGGGAACTATTGTGAAGATCCAAACTGTCTCACCCACGGAATTCCCATGACCCTTAGACCCCGACCCCGACATCTCTGACCCTTAGGGTACTCTCCCCCTAGATCCCACCCCTCTGAGGTCCCACCCCCCACACCCCTCCACTCCCCTGAACTCAAGAGGCCCACCAGTCCCCAAATCCTATCCACTAAACTGAGGCACCTACATTCTCCCTGACCTGTTAATTTCAATGGGAGTTTTAACTTGCATGTTTTATGGCAGCTAGTGCTGTAAAAAAAGCGGGTGTCCTCCAATTCGACATAGCTACACTTCGCCGCTGGGCTTCAAGGATAGCTGTACTGGCTGGATCTCGCCAGGTCTTGGCCGAAATCCCAGGCTGATTGCCTGTCCAGATAGAATCAATCTATAAGTTACTGATGGATGTAAGTTCAGAGGATCTGGCCGGAATCTTGCATATCCCTTTATATATGAGAGTGGTGCTAGAGCATTGGAGGATTTCTCTTTGGGGCAGAACGATGGCACAGTGGTTAGCAATGCTGCCTCACAGCTCCAGGGTCACAGATTCAATTCCAGCCTCGGAGTTTGCACTTTCTCTTCATATCTGCGTGTATTTCCTCCAGGTGCTCCGGTTTCATCCAGCAGACAAAAGATGTGCATGTTAGGTGGATTGGCCATAATAAATTGTCCCTTAGTGTCCAAAAGGTTCGATGGGGTTACCGGGTTACGGGGATAGGGTGGAGGCATGAGTTTAATTTGGATGCCCTTTCCCAAGGGCTGGTGCAGACCTGATGCGCCAAATGGCCTCCTTCTGCACTGTTAATTCTGTAAATCTGTGATTACAGATATTAACCCCTCTTTAAAAGGAGGAGAAAAGGGAATTGGACAAATCCAGTAATTACAGGCTACACAACCTCACATCAACGATGGGAACAATTTTAGAGATATTAATCAGGGAAAGTATTATACTTGGAAAAATAAAAGTTAACAAATGAAAGGCAATGTGGATTTGTTAAAGGCACATGGCATTTTTTTGGATTGGAGGGGCTGAGTTCAGTGTCGTGACCACAATCTCTTTGATAGGTATTCATTGAATCACAGAACCGTAGAATGGTTTACAGCACAGAATAAGGTGATTCAACCTGTCATGTCCAAGACAACTCTGCAAAAGGACCTCAGCTAGTCTTATTCCACTGTCCTTTCCCTGTAGCCCTGCAAATCTTCCCTCTTCAGATAATTATTCAAAGTCATGATTGAATTTGCCTCTCTGACACTCTCGGGAAATGCATTCTCAATCATAAGACGTAGCTTCAAAACATTTAATTCATGTTACCTTTGGTTCTTCTGCGATTCACTTTAAATTGATGTTCTCCAGTTCTTGAACCTATCCCCAATGGGAATAATTTTTCCCCATCTACTCTGTCTGGAACCATGATGTCAACACCTTTTCAAACCTCCTTCCAACTTTTTATTTAAGGAGAATAGCTCCAGCTTCTCCAATCTAACCACCTGACAGTTTTTCGTGTGAGGTGATGCATTTTGGAAGGATTAACAAGGCAAGGGAATACACAAACAGTAGAACGCTAGGATGTACAGAGGATCAGAGGGAGCTTGGTGTAATTGTCAATCGATCCTTGAAGACAGCAAAGACATGTAGATAATGTGGTTAAGAAGCCATATGCAATACTTGCCTTTATTAGCTGAAGCATAGAATGTAAGAGTAGAGAGGTTATGATGGTGCTGTATAAATTGCGTGTTTGGCTACAGCTGGGGTAATGTGTGTAGTTCTGGTTGCCACACTATAGGAAGCATGTGATTGCACTGGAGAGGGTGCAGAAGAGAGTCACCTGGATGTATTCTGGGTTGGAGCATTCCAGCTCTCAAGAGAGACTGGATGGGTTGGGATTGTTTTTCTTGGAGCAGAAAAGGCCGAGGGGGAATCTGAGTAAGGTGTATAAAATTATGAGGGAAATAGATAGGGTGGATAGGAAAGAACTTTCCCCCTTCGCAGACGGGTCAATAACCAGGGGGTCACAGATTTAAGATAAGGTGCAGGAGGTTTAGAGGGGATGTGAGGAAAAATATTTTTACCCAGAGGGTGGTTGGAATCTGAAACTCACGGCCTGAAAGGTTGCTGAGGTGGGAACCCTCACAACATTTAACAAATATTTCGATGAGCACTAAAAATACCACAGCATACAAGGTTATGGGCCAAGTGCTAAAAAACTAAATTGGAGTTCATGGAACATAGAACATAGAACAGTACAGCATAGTACAGGCCCTTCAGCCCACGATGTTGTGCCGACCATTTACCCTAATCTAAGATCAACCTAACCTACACCCCTTCAATTTACCGCTGTCCATGTGTCTGTCTAAGAGTCGCTGAAATGCCCCTAATGACTCTGACTACACCACCTCGGCTGGCAGTCACACCCACCACCACACTGTGAAAAGAACCTACCTCTGACATCTCCCCTATACCTTCCTCCAATCACCTTAAAATTATGTCCCCCTCATGACAGCCATTTCCACCCTGGGGAAAAGTCTCTGGCTATCCACTCTATCCATGTCTCTCATCACCTTGTACACCTCTATCAAGTCACCTCTCTGCCTTCTTCGCTCCAGTGAGAAAAGCCCTAGCTCCCTCAACCTTTCTTCATAAGAAATGCCCTCCAGTCCAGGCAGCATCCTGGTAAATCTCCTCTGTACCCTCTCCAGAGCATCCACATCCTTCCTATAATGAGGTGACCAGAGCTGGACACAATATTCCAAGTGTGGTCTAACTAGAGTTTTATAAAGCTGCAGCAAAACCTCGCAGCTCTTAAACTCAATCCCCCTGTTCATGAAAGCCAACACACCATACGCCTTCTTAACAACCCTATCAACCTGGGTGGCAACTTTGAGGGATCTATGTACGTGGACCCCATGATCCCTCTGTTCCTCCACACTTCCAAGAATCCTGCTTTTAACCCTGCATTCAGCATTCAAATTCGACCTTCCAAAATGAATCACTTCACATTTATCAAGGTTGAACTCCATCTGCCACTTCTCAGCCCAGCTCTGCATCCTGTCAATGACCTGCTGTAACCTGCAACAACCCTCAACACTATCTACAACTCCCCCAACCTTTGTGTCATCACCAAACTTACTAACCGACCCTTTCACTTCCTCATCCAAGTCATTTATAAGAACCACAAAGAGCAGTGGTGCCAGAACAAATCCTTGCGGGACACCACTGGTCACCGACCTCCAGGTGGAATACTTTCCATCCACTACTTCTCGCTGTCTTCTTTCAGCCAGCCAATTCTGTATCTAGACAGCCAAATTTCCCTGTATCCTATGCCCCCTAACTTTCTGAATGAGCCTACCATGGGGAACCTTGTCAAATGCCTGCAACCTGCAACAGTAGTGAACACGCCAACATTGAGGGCATTTAAAAATTTATTGGATAAGCATATGGATGATAAGGGCATAGTGTAGGTTAGATGGCCTTTAGATTTTTTCCATGTCGGTGCAACATCGAGGGCCGAAGGGCCTGTACTGCGCTGTATCATTCTATGTTCTATGTTCTAAATGCCTTAAATGTTTCATGGTCATCATGGACACAATGGCCCAAAGAGCCTCTTTGCATGCTGTAAAACTCTATGGGCGCGACTTAACACCCAAAAACAAGTGTCCCATTTTGGATGCGTATAGTGGGGTGTTTCTCTTGCAATTGACAAAAGCATCAGACGTGACAGAGAGGATTTTTGTCTTCAATGCAGCATTGTATATTACATTATCTGACACAGATGAATGTTTGCAGCTAATAAATATGGTGGTTTGATGCAAGTGACCAGGACCTGAGAATAGCTTTGGATCTGTTCTTGGAGAATGATGTGTCCAATTCAGGGAAAGAGAAAAGTATAAGTATTAAAGAGGGATTTTCAGTCATTTTAAAATTGAGGGATTTTTCTGTAGTCTAGAGTTTAAGTTGCCGACAAAAATTGTGTTAGTCATTGTTGTTCTTAGCTTTTTTCTTACAGTAAGTCTGAACACTTGAAATGTCGTCTCGTGATCCTTTCAGTCAGTCTTTAGAAATTCAAGTATCTTTTTAAAAGCTATTGGTCCCTATGGGGATCATAACAATTGAGATATTCTGTTTTGAAAGGGACTTAGACAGTTGCTTCTAATCGAGTAATTTTAAATGGTTTGGGGAGTGAATAAAATTAGACAAGGTGGAGTTAAGCATTGGTGCAGACTTTATGGGCCAAGTGGTCTGTTTATGTTCTAGAACATTCTATAATTTCATTGACATGTTCAAATCATACAGATATCACTCTTGAGCACTGACATGTGAAAAAGAAAGTGGAAGTTGAACATATACATTTCTCAAATGAGAGTTAGTGCATGAGATGAGTTTGCTTTTCTATAAAGAGCACAGTTTATACTTTCTGAATGGTAAAGTGTTGTCCTCCTTCCTTTCTTCTCACAAACAAATGTTATCAGTGGGAGGGCCTCCAGGAAAGGCTTCAAAATTCTTTCCAGTAATACCATTTTCAAAGTACAAAGAACTGCGGGCAGGACTCTCTGATCCTGAGGCTAAGTGTTGACACCATCGTCGACAGCGTCAACAGGACCCCAGGAGCAGTGATCCTGAGCCCTACAAGGAGGCCAGCACGGCACTGGAGTGACCCACACCGCTCCAGCTGCTGATATAGCTGCGCCGCGGGTCTGCGCATGTGCGGTAGCTCCCTTCTCCGCGCTGGCCCCGACGCAACAAGGCATAGGACTACAGGGGCCAACGCGGAGCAAAAGATGCCCCCATCATGAGAGGCCAGCATGCCAATCGGTAGGCCCCGATCGTGGGCCAGGCTACGGTGGAGGTGTCCCCCCCCCCCCCCCCCCCCCGGGGTCGGACACACCCGACCACCCCACCAGGTCCCCCTCGCAGGATGGATGCTGAGGTGCCGCCAGGTAAGACCAGATGTGAACGGCGCTGGCAGGACTTGGGCTTTTTTGGGCAGCCACTCAGCCCATCCCAGGTGGAGAATTGCCGGGTGGAGCAGCATAAAGCAGCCCCCGACTGGCGCCGTGCCAGTGAGCGGAGAATCGGCGGACCGGTCAGGGTGGCATCACGTGATTCGCACCCGGCCCGGCGATTCTCCGACTCGGTGTGGACTGAGCGAATCCCGCCCTACAACACCATTAGAATTTCTTTAACTCTTATTTTCAATATTTAGAGGCATAGAAATGATGGTCATGGCTCATCATCCAACTCAATTGCCTCATCCCACTTTCCCTCCATATCCTTTTATCCCCTTCACCCCAAGAGCTATATCTAACTGCTTCTTGAAAATATACAATGCTTTGGTCTCAACTACCTCCTGTTCCACAGTCTCATCACTCTCTGGGTGAAGATATCTCTTCTCATCTCGCAGTCCTTAAATGGTTCACCCGGTGTTGTCAGACTGTGACTCTTGGTTCTGGACACCCCCACCATCGGGAACATCCTTCTTGCATTTGCCTTGTCTAATCCTGTTAGACTTTCCACTGTTTCTATGAGATACCCCCTCATTCTTCTGAACTCCAGTAAATTCAACCCTAACTGACTCAATCTCTCCTCAAATATCAGTCCCGTCATCTCAGGAATCAGTCTGGTAACCTTCGCTCCAGTCCCTCCATAGCTAGAGCATCCTTCCTCAGATAAGGACACCAAAGCGGCACATAATGTTCCAGATGTGGCCGCAGTAAGACATCCCTGCATGTATCATACAATATGTATAGCACATTATGTATAGTACATAATTTCAGACCACAGCAGGTGAGGCAGTATTCAGAAAGAGAGAAGCCAGTATAAGTTTGTACTAAGCCCATCAAAATAAAAATCAAGAGAGATGTAAAATCAACAGTCAATTCAAACCACTTGTTGTGCCCTGTCATGCAGTCACAATTATCTCCACTAACGCCAATTAGTTCTTTAAATTAATTTTCAAGCTTCAAGGAACATTATAATTACAATTTCAGGAAATCTGAAATTTATAAAAAGCAAGTCAGCATCTGAAATTCAAAGAAAATTTAGCTTTTGGAAGTTCTCACTGTCTTTCTATGTTTCTTCTCGATGCAGGTGACCTTACTGTGAAGGTGAAACTCCTCTATACATTGAATGCTAATGGTGCATTAAGTCGTATTAATGAAAATTCGCATTGCCAGAGCATTAACTCATTTTTGCCCACATCTATCCTGGAAGTAATCCTGATTAATGCACTGACCAAGTGTTAATTGTTTTTGACTTGTTATCAATTGTTGAGCATACATTAATGGAAAACTTTCTTATGCTTGTTGTCAACAATAAAAGTGGTGTGAAGGTCTTTGTAGACAGTGTCAGATTACAAAGATAGAATGAAGCAGATGACATTGCACAGAGGGCCTCAACCTTTCCATCTGTCTCCCCAGAAGATTGTTTGCAATCTTGGTGATCTATTTGTCTGAACTCCGAGCTGACCTTTTGTTTTCATTTGCTCTCCATCGGAAAGAGTGCCTATTTCCACATTGCATGAGAGGGCTGGTTAGTTTAGTCGGCAAGATGGCTGCCATGTGGTTCAAGCCAGCAACACAGTTTTGGTTCCCGTTCCAGCTGAGGTAAACTTGGAATCTGCCTCCTTGCCCTGCTCCTGGGAGTGGAAGGCAAATCATCACTGACAAGAAAACAGTTTGGGATGAAGCATTGACAGACAATGTGCCAACGACCTACCTTCAGGCAGAGCACACATCACTCACTCACTCAATGTTACTTGTCTCTGTGGCTGCCTTGTCCGATCTGTCTTTGAAATCTTTATCAATATCTTTGCCACCCCTGATTCAAGCATTTCAATGCTAACATCCCACCTACCACCCACCATAAATTTCAGCTGATTAAAAACACTACTGCCCTTTATTCTGTTCCGCACCAGGTATTGTTTACTCAATATCCTTAAATTTGATGATCTACATTGGTTCCCAGTTCTTTCAATTTAAAATTCTCATACCCTCATTTGTCT
Source organism: Scyliorhinus canicula (assembly GCF_902713615.1). Classification (NCBI taxonomy): domain Eukaryota; kingdom Metazoa; phylum Chordata; class Chondrichthyes; order Carcharhiniformes; family Scyliorhinidae; genus Scyliorhinus; species Scyliorhinus canicula. The sequence goes on along the minus strand of NC_052150.1, from coordinate 65,338,367 downwards.
TGCTTTCTCCTCCAGATCTGAAACTCCAACAAGAAGTGTCTAACTCTAGCCTTTTATTGTCCCCATCTCTTTATTCAGGAAGTGATGAATACAGCTTCTAGAAATCTTCCTCTAAGAACCCACCTCAATTTCTCTAACACCCTCTCCTCCAAGACCATCCCAAAGGTCCACCTCTTTGACCATGCTTTTGCTTAACACTATGATGGAACCATCAATTCTACGGACACGTGCTTGTAGGATTAGAATAGCGGTTTTAATATACTTACAACAGAGCCAGCCTGTTAGCCGTTGAACTTTCGGTGAACTGGCTGGCTGACTCTGTGGCACGGATCTTTATACAGCAGCTCCAGGGGGAGAAGTTCTGGGCGGAGCCAAGGGGGGAGCCCAGTACAAACTCTCGAGTACTCCCAGAGCTACTCCCCCTGGTGGTCAGATAGTGCAACTGCACTTACAATATTGATACATATATATACTTGGAACAGAGTGACATTGGTAACTATAATTTTTTTTTTTTTTATAAATTTAGATTACCCAATTATTTTTTCTATTAAGGGGCAATTTAGCGTGGCCAATCCACCTACTCTGCACATTTTTGGGTTGTGGGGGCGAAACCCACGCAGACACGGGGAGAATGTGCAAACTCCACACGGACAGTGACCCAGAGCCGGGATCGAACCTGGGACCTCAGTGCCGTGAGGCGGTTATGCTAACCACTAGGCCACCGTGCTGCCCTTATTGGTAACTATAATACCATGTGAATCTCATTCACCACACACTACTAATATATTTTTATTTTATGAACATAAAGGCACAACACTGTTTTTGATGAAAAATAACTAACAAAGAGAAAATGCTGGAAAACCTCAGCAAGTCTGGCAGCATCTGTAGGGAGAGAAAAGAGCTAACGTTTTGAGTCCAAATTACCCTTTTAATAACTAACAAAGGCTGAGCAGCATTCACAAGAGATTGCATGTATTTGGTGAGCTCTGGTGAAGGTATTCTTTCTTTGTGACCTTAATACTCAACTGCTGATGCAGGTCACATTCTTTAATTCTTTAGCATGAATAATTGCTGGATAAGGTGAATTGTTGTTGTTGGTTTGGGAGGCTTGGCTGAAGAGACCTAGACGAGTGGCTGCAATGTATCCTGTAAATGCATTGTGCATTGCACCCATAGGATACCAGTGATGGAGGGATAGATATTGAAGTTAGTGCAACATTCGGCAGAAATGTTTCAGTGGAGAATTCCGTTTAGAAAGTTGATAACCATTGGTAATATAAAGTATTAAAAAGTACATCCAATGTGCAGTCTATTGCGTGAAGATTAAGGGGCTGGATTCTCCGCACCCCAACGCCAGAATTGTGGCCGGCGCCGGGGCGGTGAATCCAGTTTGATGCCGAAATCGGGCCCAGCACCGGTTCGATGATTCTACAGGCACCGAAAAGCGGCGTCCTTGGGGAGTACGCCACGTTGCCGGGGGCCATTGCCAGATGCCCGCTCCGGCATCCTCCGCGCCCGACTGGCTGAATTCCCGACGGCGTGGAACTAACCTGGTATTGCCGGTGGGATACTCGCGTGGAGGCTGCAGACTCAGTCTGCGGCTGCCATGATCGGGGGCGGGACGATTGGAGGCCGGGGCGGGGCCTTGTAGGCGGCTGGGGAATGATTGTGCGAGGTTTGAGGGTCGGGTCTGCGGCTGATCTGGGGTTTCTTTTTCACGTCCAGCTCCGCAGTCTGAGTCCGCCATGGAGCACGACGTGGCCGCTGGAGGCCGCCGCCATGTGCATGCGCGGCCTTTGACCTGGAAGTATGGGGGCCCGTATCTGCAGCAAAATCTACAAGATTTAGTCCGGGCCCTGCCTGCCCCCTGCAGGGCTATGAAATCGTGTCACTTTTTTCCAGGATTTTCAGGAGTAAAACCCCGTGGTTTTGACGCCGGCGTGGGGATATAGTCCCAATAATGGAGAATCCAGCCCACTGTTTTAAAGCAACACCTTTTACAATAGTTATCCAGATATTAGTAGAAGTTTTAATTCTCCTAAGTTTTTTTGAGTAATTATTAACATAACCCTGACATAACCATCCAAAGTTAGCGATTTAAATTGCATCTTCGGATGGTTCCAATTGCACGTTCAGGGCAATTGCTGTGCACACTCTTACCTGCAAAGTTCCTGAGAGGGGTTCCCCAGCACATAGAACATAGAACATAGAACAGTACAGCACAGAACAGGCCCTTCGGCCCTCAATGTTGTGCCGAACAATGATCACCCTACTTTAAACCCACGTAACCCGTATACCCGTAACCCAACAATCCCCCCATTAACCTTACACTACGGGCAATTTAGCATGGCCAATCCACCTAACCCGCACATCTTTGGACTGTGGGAGGAAACCGGAGCACCCGGAGGAAACCCACGCACACACAGGGAGGACGTGCAGACTCCACACAGACAGTGACCCAGCCGGGAATCGAACCTGGGACCCTGGAGCTGTGAAGCATGATGCTAACCACCATGCTACCGTGAGGCCATCTTTGAGGTATTCTCCAGATGTGACATTTAGAAGCTTGGATGGTCAATGATTGTGGCATGGATAACCTCCACCACTACCTCATACCCAAATGCCCCTACCTCCCTCACCACCCCCCAGGTTTTCCCCACTACCCCGATTCTCCTGACCTGAGGAGCAGGCCGACTTGACCCGACCCCCAGACCCAATTCCCCCTGCCGCCTGACCCCTCCAACCCATGGAGTTGCCCAAAGCCCCTAACCTGTGGGCCTGAAACCCCGACCTGCAGACGTGACTTGACCCGACCAACCTGTGGACCCGACGAGGCCCCTCCTATCCCAAACTGTGGACCCGATCCAACCCTACCCCTGACCCATGGACACGAAACAACGCCTCCAAGCTGTGGACCTGACCCACCTCCGGAAACATGGACATGATCTGTTTAGCTCACTGGGCTAAATTGCTGGCTTTGAAAGCAGACCAAGCAGGCCAGCAGCACGGTTCGATTCCCGTAACCGCCTCCCCGAACAGGCGCCGGAATGTGGCGACTAGGGACTTTTCACAGTAACTTCATTTGAAGCCTACTCGTGACAATAAGCGATTTTCATTTCATTTTCGTTTCATGATCTGACGCCAGACCCCCCCACCAGACCAGACCCCCAACCTCCCCGACCAACGCATCCCCCACCTCTAACCCCCCAAGCAGCCAAACCCCCTGATCTCTGACCCCCCAACTCCAACCGCCGATCTCGCCATTCTCCGACGCCCATCCCCTGATTGCCCGACCTCTGAACCCTCTGACCTCAGAAACTCCCTGACCATCAACCCCTGACCCCCACCCCGACCACCCTAATCCTGTCTATCTTTGACACTTATTTTCCCCCTGGCGTGTCACAGTCGCTGAACCCTTTAAACTTAAACTGCCATAAAGCAGCTAGAGCAGTAAAAGAAAAGGGAGGCGTGTATCAGATGCAGCGAGACAATGCTGGGGCCAGAGGGGATTCTTTTGATGTTGGCTCAAGCAGCTACAACCATCGGAAGTTTCAGCGCAATTGTTGAGGGCACATAGGGCGCTTTAATGTCTTGTAATTCCAGCGAGCCATTGCTTTCTGATGCTAGTCGGAGGTTATGGTCCACTAGTATATGCAAAGTACAGAGCATTTCAGTATCATTTACTACATGTACTTTCTAGGTTAATTCTGGCAGCATGGTAGCATTGTAGATAGCACAATCGCTTCACAGCTCCAGGGTCCCAGGTTCGATTCCGGCTTGAGTCACTGTCTGTGCGGAGTCTGCACATCCTCCCCGTGTGTGCGTGGGTTTCCTCCGGGTGCTCCAGTTTCCTCCCACAGTCCAAAGATTTGCAGGTTAGGTGGATTGGCCATGATAAATTGCCCTTAGTGTCCAAAATTGCCCTTAGTGTTGCGTGGGGTTACTGGGTTATGGAGATAGGGTGGAGTTCATAGAACAGTACAGCACAGAACAGGCCCTTCGGCCCTCGATGTTGTGCCGAGCAATGATCACCCTACTCAAACCCACGTATCCACCCTATAACCCAACAACCCCCCCCTTAACCTTACTTTTTAGGACACTACTGGCAATTTAGCATGGCCAATCCACCTAGCCCGCACATCTTTGGACTGTGGGAGGAAACCGGAGCCCCCGGAGGAAACCCACGCACACACGGGGAGGACGTGCAGACTCCGCACAGACAGTGACCCAGCCGGGAACCGAACCTGGGACCCTGGAGCTGTGAAGCATTTATGCTAACCACCATGCTACCGTGCTGCCCCAAGTTGTTGACCCAGAAGTTGTTGATCTTGGGTAGGGTGCTCTTTCCAAGAGCCGGTGCAGACTCGATGGGCTGATTGGCCTCCTTCTGCACGGAAAAAAATTCTATGAAAACTCATTTATTTAGCACTGAGCCAGCACAATCAGACATGAAATTGCAAAACGTATTCTGAATTAAAGAAATATATTTCTATGTTTAATAGTGGTGACTTCTTAAAGCTTGATTAATACTGCTGAAAATGGCTTTATCACAAGAAATAAGGATTGAGGACCATCGCGTCAATCTACCACCTATGAGAAATTGTTTTGAAATCACTCAAAGTGACTTAAAAAATGCCAATTATTTTCCAGTGACTTTGTGGCAGATTTCTTTGTAAATTTAAAAAGAAATTCATTCAAAATATTTGAAAACATACCTAATTGTGTCCTTGAGCTCAAGAGTTCAAGTCTTGTCAAAGGCCTACAAATGAGCACAATTAGTGGAAAATGATTTATTCAGCCTGGAGGAGTGCAGCCAATTATGTGGGTGGGGGCTGCTTAGCTAATTTTTTTCTGGCACAAAAGATCATGCCGACTCGAGTTGTGTTCAATGCAATGTGCGCTCACAATTCCACAATCCATTGCGTCAGTTATAACTGGGTAACCGTCCCAAAAAAAGCATGCAATTGATTGGAAACAATCAAGCTACAGTCTTTAATCACAATAAGAAATAAATTCAATTGGCATATTGACCCAGAATTTGTTGAGACAATAACAGTGTCTGAACAGTGCATGCCATTATTAATGTGCCAATCAAGCAGCAACATGTACTTCGGAAGAGATACCCCATGAGTTGCAAATCCATGAAAACAGCATCTCATCCTTAACTTCCCTGTGAGTTTCATGAATTTTCTGCATTTGCATATTAATTGACCATTAAACTTGCCACAGTAAATTAAATCTCATAATTAATAGTGTAAGTATCCTTAAAGACTGCCAATCAACCTCTCTTGCCCAGAAATTGAACAATTAAAAATGTAGAGTTTCATTCCTTCAGGTTGTTTTGGAGATACTAAAAATCTGACTTTAAAAAAAATATTTATTTATTCTGTCTTACTTTTCCTTTATGTCTCACTGTTTCTGTGTTAATCTTTCTTACCTTCTCTTTATTTCTCTTTAACAGCCACTCAACAGGACCTGCTTCTACAACAGGACCTGCCAAAGCCCAGACCTCACACACCTATATTGGGCGTGATTTACGGCCACGTTTTGCCTGGTGTGGATCCGCGTACGCCGGTTAAACCATGGGAGAAGCTGAAATGGGGATCTGCGCCAGGTGCGTCAGTTCGTGATCTAACCGGCCGGCTCCAACTGTTGGTGGGTTCTGGATCTGTCCCAGACATGGAGAGACACCAATTGAGACCAATTCAAGGCAATCTTCATCTCATTAGCGAGATGGAAGCCCAATCTACCAGCCTCCTGGGAACTAAACTAGCTTCCCAGCGGAGGTTATACTGGTGCCTTTCAGCACACCTATTTATAAACGTAAAACCAGAGCGATGGATGCCGAGGGGAGCTGTGGAGGTGAGTAGCCATTGCAATTATCCAGCATTGGCTGCTGCCCCAGTGCTCGGGGGTGAAGGGGGCGTGGGAAGAAAGGATCATGATGTCCGGGAGGGTGGGGGGAACCCTCTGGAGGGGGTGGGCCTGGTCGGGGGGCAGGGCGCTTCAATGAAAAACTGTTAAAGTCAAAAAGCAAGATTGAGAGTGACCTCTCCAGTCTATTCAACAAATGTAAAATCCCACATCCTATGACTGCTGAAGCCAATCTGGCACGACTGTTTGAAAACCAGCCGTCCCTACCAGCAAAATAGCTTAATAGTAATAGTTGGGGTAATCCCCAGGCTGGAGGGGTGTGTGGCTTAGTGTCTGTGGGACCTCCAGGCCATCCTCCAATATTGTGCATACCCATAACAGAAGCAACTACGTCTGCTGCCTGTCTCTCCAACCACAAATGTCCAGGACAGAGCCCTGTTCGCGGTTACATACTGAAGGTCACTTTAACTCCCTGTGACTGTGAGCAGTTCCTAGCTTCACAGCTGGAGCGTATTTCTAATAACGAATTGGCATTGTTCACAGCTCTCAAGTGCAATCTCGTGGGTACATGCCTCAGACGAGTGTTATTTCCCAGCATTCCAAACAAAGTGTAAGGCTTGGACAATTTGCCTGAACCCTGGATACCGTGCAGACATGGCTGCCGAGGAGAGACGCAGAGATGAAGGCCAGCGATGGTCAAAGGAATACAGGCGTTGTTGGTCATTCGAGGAGATGTCGGTCAGCATGGCAGTAGAGGCTCCGTCTCAACCAGGAGACAGTGCAGCATCTGTGCCATTTCCTCGCGGATATTGCATCCCAAGGAGGATGAGGACACCCGCTCTGGTGGCCGTCAAGATCACCGCAGCCCTGAACCATTCTACTTTGGTTTCATTCCAGGGCTTGAGCAGGGACTTATACGGCATTTCCCAAGCTACAGCCCACAAGTGCATTTGTGAGCTCACGGGCACCCACATGCTTGGGCAGCTGACTATATTAACATTGAGCTGGACCAAGTGTATCAAGATGCCCGGGCAGCAGGATTATCCACCATCACCGGGATGCCTCAGGTCCAGAGGTTAATAAATGGCACATATTTCACCTTGCGTGCACTGGGGCATCAGGGAGTTCCCTTATTAACAGGAAGGGGTCCACTCCCTCAATGTTCAACTCGTATGCAACTACCACCTCTGGGCCATGCACACGTGTGCACGCTTCCCAGGGAGAGTACATGGCAGCTACATCCTGGGGCATTCGGAGATCCCCGAGATGATGGGTTGGCTCTTGGGGGATAAAGGGTACCAACTGAGGTCCTGGCTGATGGTGCCAATGTTAGACTGGAGACCGATGAGGAGACACAGTATAACAAGCCCCATGCTGCCACACATGCTGCAATTGAGCTATACATTTGATAGGTAACAATGCAGTTTTGATGCGTGGGCCACTCTGGTGGTGCACTGCACTACATCGCCTTGAGGATCTCCCTGGATGAACCAAGGGAGGATCCACGGGAATAGCCGGAGGAAGGAAGACAGGCGGTGGCAAGGGAAGACCTCATTCTCGTCCACTTTTCATAGGATGAGGCTTTGTCTGTCCATTATGTGTTCACACTCCCAGCAGCATTTAGCACAAATAATAATTGAGCCAAATGTTTAACCAGTAAAGCATGTCATGATATGCCCACTGGGCCAATTGTATGAAATAATATTTGGCTGGAAATTTGTTTCTATTTTCTGCCGGTCTTGGTACAATGTAGCACTCTTACCTCTAACTTAGAAAGTCTTTGTTTCAGTTGCAGAGGGCTTGATCGTCAGCCCTCGCCAGGGCCAGGATCAGAGGCACGGGTGCTCTTAAAATAGTGCCTTCGGCATGCGTACCAGTTCACTGGCTCAAACCTGCCCTTCCCCATTTTCAAAGAGGTAAATTGTGGAGTACTGGTAGAGTTTTCTAGCTGTATACTGCAGATACATGATCCAGTCTATAAATGACCATTTAAGGCCTATGAAAGGAGGCTGATTGGTATTTTCAATCAGTCTTTAGGAGTTGGGGGTGAGTTCAACTGTCTGGAGGCAGCCTCACAATGGCCCAACACTCGAGGCAGGCCTTGAGGCATTCCTTGCCTGCCTGCCTGGACGGACCAGCCATTGCCACAGGCCATCCATAGGAGGGATACCCCCACCATCCCACAATAATGGCTATTGGCTGCAAAAGCCATTTTTTAGTTTACCTTTTTAACAAATGGAGAATGGGTGCCTCGATTTAGCCTAATGACATGGTTCAGAAGCTCACAGGCCCTTGTTCTAAGTTGACACTTTAGTGCCTGCTGAAGTAGTGGTGCTCTGTTAGTGATGTTATCCATGTGAGGCATTTAACTGAGGCCTTGCCACGCAGATTGATGTAAAATACCTCAATACATCTTTCATTAAGAAGTTCTTCCCCTGTCCTGACCAATAATTATCTCTGAACCAGTATTACTCAAAGCAGTTTATCTTATTGCTGATTGTGGGATCTTACCATGCTGCTTTGTCACATGACAATAGTGACTGGGTTTCATTGCATGTTGAATGTTGGGAGGTTGTGAAATGTGGTTTAAAAATGTTAGCGTTTCCTTCTTTTTGTTAATCACAATATTCTGAATTGGGATTTGATGCGACTGTATCCATCTAAAACACCCTGAGCCTTGCTCATTCTTCTAACAGACCAGTAATTGTAAAACAAAGTCAGAAAAAGGTGAATCCTATATGCACCATCACACCTTTACTGAAACTAGCTTGTACATCTGCTGGAAGAAAAAAATGTCTTATCATGTGATTGATCTGATAGTCCACTCTTACAGCGGCGAGATGAATTTACAGCCACAGATATTCATTCGTCATAATATTGAAATTTATTAATTATTTTACTGAAGCATTTGAATCAAAAGCATCAGGGATATTGAGAACATATTCACTATGAAGGTTGGGGTCAGCTTCCTTTCTCATTAAAACATTCCAGCACAGTCAGTTCCTATCAAGTGCATAATCGTTTTGGCACAGCCATTCATTCATTATGAGAAACAATTCACCCACCATGATTTCACAATGGAACACTGCACTCATTCATGTCCTGTGGGCATTCACAGTGTTTTTAGAGTTGCTGAAAATAGTTCAGAGTGATAATAATAAACATAATGTGACATATCCTACAGCTTTTAGTTCCTTTTGAACTTTGCTTTAAAATAGCAAAATATTTCCCTTATTCCATTTTCACTGGCCATCGCTGGCCTTCATTTCTGCGTCTCTGCAGTAATCCATTTTAACTGCCTTTAACACAGTTTTAATTTTATTAAGACTATGACATGCATTATAGAAAAGTCGTAGATGGCATAGACTGAATAAAAATCTGTAATAGCATCACCCAAGTTTGCTCCTGTGGTTAATGTTGCAAACTGAAACCTAACACAAATTATATCTTTCTAATAACCATCTATAGTTCCACAGGGATATCAATACCATCAGTGGCACCAAAGTGAGGTTTTGGGTGCTGGGACCCTAATATAAGTTCTGAGATCAGTGTGCCCCACAACGTATAATGTGCACCAATAGTGCAATCAATACATAAAACCTATCTCTGTATGGGCGCAAGGCTCATTGAGCCTTCATTTCCACTGTAAGTGAGGTTCCTATGATTTCACTGGTAGTAAGCTGGACACCTTTCTGCGAGAAATGAGGCAGAGGAAGCACAGCATGTTTTTCATCAAGATTAATGACTGTAACGTGGAGTCAATTGTTGCTGGGATTATCTCTGTGATTTCAACAGCTTTCGCCGAACTCCCAGGACAGGTGTCCAGGGCTGCAGTGAATTTTATGGCCAAGAGAAAAGAAAGTATTCATAGGTTGCAAGAATGCATTATTACCTCTCAATTTAATTTTCTTCCTATTGGTGCTACCCAATAGTCCACCAACAGAGCACAACAATAATGGCACCAAAAACAAGGAATGCTGGACAATCTCAGCAGGTCTGACAGCATCTGTGGAGAGAGAATAGTGTTAACGTTTCGAGTCTGGATGACTCTTTTCGCCAAGTTTACTGAGTCACAATTACACAGAAATTCATGCTGGTCGTTGCATTGATCATGTGAACAGAAACCTATTCCACAATTTTTGCACATTTGCCTATGTTGGAATGCAAATAAGCGTCAGACGAGCACAAACTCAACATTACCAATTTATGTTAGAGCTGTTGATATGAATTGCCAATTAGGTTAATTGTAAAATGATACATTCCCTCAGAAAACCTACTGCAGGTTGCCTACTTTGCTGTTTGATGGACTTCTGATATGTCAGGAAAATTGTTCAACTTGCATGTGTTGCATTGCATGTGAAGTCTGAAACACAGCACTTTGAGTCTTCGCAGCAGTCATGCTCCATCATCTGTGACCAGACAAAAAATACCAAAATATGGGTAATGTGGGAAAAAAAATTTGGGTTTTAATTTGAAGTTTTCCAGTTGAACATTGACATTTTACGCCCAGGCCCATTGAAGATGAATTTGTTATAATTTTTTAAATTTGTTCTTGGGATGTGGGTGTCGTTGGTTGTGTCAGCATTTGTTGCCCATCCTTAATTGCCTTGAACTGAGTATCTTGCTAGGTCATTTTAATGGGGGGTAGTTGATTCTTAACTGCCCTACACTCATTCCTGAAGCATCTCAACAACAAGGACTCCTACATCAGACTCCTGTTCATTGACTACAGCTCCGCCTTCAGCACCATAATCACTGCCAAACTCATATTAAAACTCCAAAACCTAGGACTTGGCTCCTTCCTCTGCAAATGGATCCTTGACTTTCTGATGCATAGCCCACAATCAGTAAGGATAAACAACAACACTTCCTCCATGATAGTCTTCAATACCAGGGCCCCACAAGGTTGCGTACTTAGCCCCTTTCTATATTCCCTATACACACACAACTGTGTGGAAAAATTTGGTCCAACTCCACGTACAGGTTTTCTAATGACACAACCGTGATTGGATCTCAAACAACAATGAGTCAGAGTACAGGAGATAGATAGAGAACCTAGTGGCATGGTGTAATGACAACAATCTATCCCTCAACATCAGCAAAACTAAGGAGCTGGTCGTTGACTTCAGGAAGTGAAGTATCGTACATGTATCAAAGGTGTGGAGGTGGAGATGATTGACAGCTTCAAATTCCTTGGTGTGCACATCCCCAACAGTCTGTCCTGGTCTACCCACGTCAACGCTACGACCAAGAAAGCGCAACAGCGACTTTACTTCCTCAGGAAAATAAGGAAATTCAGCATGTCCACATTGACTGTTACCAATTTTTACAGACGCACCAGAGAAAGCATCCTATCTGGCTGCATCGCAGCCTGGTATGGCAACTGTTCGACCCAAGACCGTAAGAAACTACAGAAATTCATGAAACATTCAGCTAAGCCATTGGTAGCTGGAACGTAGGGGACAGATTTTATATGCCGAATGCCACACCCTTTCAGGTAGTACTCAAATACAGCTGATGTGAACTGTGTAACCTTATTGCGCACAAATTGTTCAGGTTGACTGAACTTGCAGATACCTTGACAAGCCTTTTTATGCCTTGTTCTGTAGTTGTTGATTTCATGATGGCAACCTCCCACCACTTCGAATGTGCGCCAACCATGACAAAAACGTGTGTCCCTTGACTGGTCCTACATAATCAACATGGATTGTTTGCCATGGCCTAGTAGGCCAATCCCGTGGATGCAAAGGTTGTGGTTGAGATACATTTCTCAATGCAGCACAGGATTGGAGTAACGTCACCTTCTCATCTAATCATCTATCCAACCCAGGCCACCAGAAGTAGCTTTTCACCAACTCCTTCATTCTAACTACACCAGGATGGTCCTTGTGTATGAATCTACTTCACAGACATGAAACTGGAGAGAGTGCTTGCAAAATCCTACCAACTGTCCTGGCTTGAGACAATTCACACCTCTTTAACCTGTAATTATCCTCTCTCAAATCACAGCGACTGGAACTGTAAAGACTTAATTACCTGCAAAGACTCGCATTCAAAGTATCATCTTGCATTATTGACTTTGTCTATATATGCTGTGTTTGTGTAACCTACCTCTTTACTCACCTGATGAAGGAGCTATGCTCCAAAAGCTCATGATTCCAAATAAACCTGTTGGACTTTAACCTGATGTTGTACAACCTTTTACTGTGCCCACCCCAGTCCAACGCCAGCATCTCCACATCATTTAATTTTGAATAAAGCCAAAATCGTTGCTGGTCTCCTTGTACTACTAGAACGCTGAGATTAAATTCCTTAAACTGACCTGACATTGGTCCTGTGTGAGTCTTCAGTTGGATCACTTAACTGGTAAACTCATGCTGTAGATTTTGTGGTATATTTCTTGGTATACCTCTTTTGAGCTGATGGAGGTTGGTGTGGTCAACATGCCTTGGCAATGTGACCAACCTCACCACAATTTTTGCATTTGGTCACCTTGCTCCAACAATTGTTAATCATATGTCCCACTTGATTGCAGTAGATGACATGGTAGGTTCTTGGTGGACCTGCTTCTCACAGACTCCATCTGAGGGACTTTAGCTCGAACTCCAATCAGCAAAGTTTCTCTCGCAGCAAGTTCCATAGACGTTGCGATTTCTACAGCAGATTTTAGGATTAATTCACCTTTAGCCTTTGGATGGTTTCATTCCCGAGGCCACAAATGGATCTGTCATGAAGTGTAGCACGGTAGCATGGTGGTTAGCATAAATGCTTCACAGCTCCAGGGTCCCAGGTTCGGTTCCCGGCTGGGTCACTGTCTGTGCGGAGTCTGCACGTCCTCCCCGTGTGTGCGTGGGTTTCCTCCGGGTGCTCCGATTTCCTCCCACAGTCCAAAGATGTGCGGGTTAGGTGGATTGGCCATGCTAAATTGCCCGTAGTGTCCTAAAAAGTAAGGTTAAGGGGGGGGGGGGGGGGTTGTTGGGTTACGGGTATAGGGTGGATACGTGGGTTTGAGTAGGGTGATCATTGCTCGGCACAACATCGAGGGCCGAAGGGCCTGTTCTGTGCTGTACTGTTCTATGTTCTATGTATCATCCACAGTCTGGCCAAATTTGCAGTACTTTGCTTGCTTTTGCAGGGATACAACAAATTGTGAAATATTTTTCCCTTCCTCCTGTGCACGATGGTGAAAGCGGAATCTTTCTGTTATTAATAGTGGATGGAGAGAGAAATGTTCTTGCAAGACAGTTGTTAACTTATCATGAGACGTGTCTTCAGGTTTAGCTGGGTGTACTAAATTCCGTAGCAACATGAATGTTTTCCTCCAAACTGAGCTGAGAAAGGTCGCAATATGCCAGTCCATTGGTGTCTTATTGAGTCTAAGGAACGACTGGAATTCTCCCTCTGTGTACCCGAACAGGCGTCGGAATGTGGCAACAAGGGGCTTTTCACAGCACCTTCATTTCAGTGTTAATGTAAGCCTTCTTGTTACAATAAAGATTATTATTGTTAATTAAGCCCCCAGTTATTCACAGTTGTCCGATAGCTTTTATTTCCTTTGAAAACCCTTTTGCTGGCACTAGAGGCTGTCATGATCAATCAAAAGATTTACTGACGCGCCGCAACAAACTGTACAGTGGCCAAATATTTACTTGAGAGTTGGTTTCACTTGCTTCAATGATGACTTCGCCTTGGAAGTTGTGGTGTATGGGCTTGGATCTCCATCGATGCTTCCTTCGTCTGGCTCACAAAATCTTTGTCGTTAGCTATTTTTCTCCCATTTTGTTTTACGCCCAGGTCTTGTCAGTAGTTTCTCTTTTGTTATGTTCTTTGTTGTAGCCGTCAACAGAAAGAATCAGAGGTGGCAAACGTCAAGTTTATAAAACATAGGGCAAGGGGTTTATTTACAAGATGCTGCTTAAACCGGGCACACAGGTGCTCTCCACAAAATCCTGCGAAATGCTGCGATGATGTCATCACGTAACATGTGACATGACACCAGCCAATGATGTTACTCTGATACAGAGTTTATTTCTGAGACACCACCTCAAGGCACTGCTTGTTCAATAACTAAGATTAATCTGCACATGTTCACCATGGTGTCAATTTGGGCATCATCCGAAAGTGGTGTCAAATATTCATTGTGAACACTGTTAATGTTTTAATCATGCATAACTACCTTTGGAAGTAAACATTCCCAACACATCTCACTTCACATTACAGTGATATTAGCTGGGAAGTTCCCAAATGCTGATTCTGCTCTACCAATGTTTAGCTGCTGGTGGATCTATTCTGCCAGTGAAATATACCGTCGGATGGTGATAGAAGATTCAGTGATGTTCCCTGCAGGATATAATTCTCATTTTCAGTATAGTGACTGCTTACAACTGTGTAAACAATCCAACTCATCAATGGATGTTTTCGTACCTGGCAGGCTGTAGAGGTCCTCAGGGCTTTGTACCGGGTCACGACCTGTTTTTGGTATATAATCAATGATTTAGACTTAAATATAGGGAATATGATTAAGAAGTTTGTAGATTACATGGAAATTGCCTATGTGGTGATAGCAAGATAGATAGCTGTAGACAGACGGGAGGAAGGTACAGCTATCAACGGAGAAGATAAGTAGGCAGAAAAGTGTTAATTGAAATTCAATTTAGAGAAATTTGAGGCAATGTCTTTGGGAAGAACAAATGAGGCAAGAGAATGCACAGGAAATGGTAAGAATCTTAAAAATATAAGGAACAAAGTGACCTTGGAGTATTTGCCTGCAGATCCTTGAAGGCATCAGGACTGATAGATAAATTGGCGAAGGAGGCACATGGCTTATTTTACTGCTTAAGACATCAAATATCACAGCAAGGATGTTATGCTAAAACTGTATGAAATACAGGTAGCATGGTGGTTAGCATCAATGCTTCACAGCTCCACGGTCCCAGGTTCGATTCCCGGCTGGGTCACTGTCTGTGTGGAGTCTGCACGTCCTCCCTGTGTGTGCGTGGGTTTCCTCCGGGTGCTCCGGTTTCCTCCCACAGTCCAAAGATGTGCGGGTTAGGTGGATTGGCCATGCTAAATTGCCCGTAGTGTAAGGTTAATGGGGGGATTGTTGGGTTACGGGTATACGGGTTATGTGGGTTTAAGTAGGGTGATCATTGCTCGGCACAACATCGAGGGCCGAAGGGCCTGTTCTGTGCTGTACTGTTCTATTCTACTACTTGGGCTACAGCTAAGCATTCAGTCTGGTCACCCATCACAGGGACGATGTGATCACACTAGAGACAGTACAGAAGCGATTTCTAAATGCGATAATCCCCATAGAGACCTATAACTTCAAAAAAAGATGTTAAATTCCCAGCGACCAATGGAAAGAATTGCATGACGAGATTTTAACACTTTTACTCTAAGAAACAGACTAAAATCCAACATTGACTAAACATTATTTTAGTGTGTAACTAACACACTAAACTACGATGTGGAGATGCCGGCGTTGGACTGGGGTGAGAACAGTAAGAAGTCTTACAACACCAGGTTAAAGTCCAATATGTTTGTTTCAAACACTAGCTTTTGGAGCACTGCTCCTTCCTCAGGTGGTGGGATCCTCTGGTCTCACTACTGCCAATGGGATTTCCATTGAACCCACCCAGCGATGACAGGAAACCCGTGGCAGGCTGAGCCCGTGGCAGTGAGAATATCCCACTGGCACGACTAGCCGAAAGACCTGACCTTGGTGTGAAAACTAGCACTTGAGTTTCTATGGATCTCAATCTGGGCCTCTGTTCCCATGGCAACTACATCACACGGGCATGTCTCTGGGCAGAGTTCAATATGATATCACCATCCGACATTCTGTTTCACCTTAAATTAAAAGAGAAAGTTAAAACATCACAATCTTAGAAAGTCTTGAATTGTAACATAAGAATGTGGCCAAGAATGGAGAATTTTGGCTTTGAGGAAACATTCGATGGCTCAGTTTGTTTTCCTTGGAACAGAGGAGGCTGAGTTTAGATTTAATTGAGGTCTAAAATTATGAGGTGCGTGGGTAAAGGGATGGGGTGGATCTATTTCTATGAATAGAAAGGTTAATACCCCAGGCATAGACTTAGTGGAAAGTAATTCGTAGAAAGATTAGAAGGAAGTTGAGAAATCTTTTCACCGAGAGGATGGTGGTGTCTGGGATTCACTGCCGAAAAGGATTGGATGCATCCTCATTGCATTAAAAAAAATACTTACACCTGAGGTACAGTAACCCGCAGGGTTCAGGACAAGGAGCTGGAAGATGAGATAACAGTAGTACAGTGGTTAGAACGGTTGCTTCACTGCACCAGGGACCCCGGTTCGATTCCCGGCTGGATCGCTGTCTGTGCGGAGTCTGCATGTTCTCCCCGTGTCTGTGTGGGTTTCCTCCGGGTGCTCCGGTTTTCCCCCACAAGCCCCGAAAGACTTGCTTGGTAGGTGAATTCGACATTTTGAATTCTCCCTCAGTGTACCCAAACAGACGCCTGAGTGTGGAGACGAGGGGCTTTTCACAGTAACTTCATTGCAGTGTTAACGTAAGCCTACTTGTGACAATAAAGATTATTATTATTATTAGACTTGATATCAGTTTGGCAGACATGGACATTTCGGGCAGATTCTGATTTTGAAAGTAGTGAATCATGCCAGTGTGATGTCACACCGCTGGGGGAATCATCACACAGGGCTGGAAGGTACAGCGTAAAGCTGTTTAATGAGGGGGTCCGCATGAAGGTCTGGTCCACTTTCGGGAAAAAGTTGAGTGCAATCACTTGGGCCACCTGAAGAAGCAAGAACCCACGCTTCAGGATGACCAACTGGCAGTATTGCGTGCCAGAAACTGCCCCTCAGCCTGGGGACTCAGCTGCCTTGATTACAGCGCCTGGTCCGGCACGAGAGCCATGACTCCGGATCAGAGATGAAGACGAGAGTGTCCATACCTGCGGATGATGTCATTTCCGGGATTGAGGTTCTGGCAAAACCTCTTCAGAGGTCAGCCAGGAAACGACTGTTGACAAATTGATACACTCCACCCCGCCCAGAGCCGCTGCAGGCGGCAGTACTGCACCAGGGAAAAACAGGCTGAAGGCCCGCACCATTGCGAACTGAAGGAGAACTTTCAGACTTTGGTGAGGGAGGGTATTATAGCTTTCACAAGGACCACAGGGAAACCATTGCTGATCTCCCTGTAGGACTCGTGGAGTACAAGCTTCTGAGACAGGGGGCGGAGCCCATCCAGCTGGACTCCGTGCAAACGAACAGAAAAGCCTGCCCAAAGCAGGGCCTGGTGTGGTTAGTTCTTCTGGCAAGGGCTGTACTGGGAGTGAGTTGTTGCCTTGAGCAGTATAACGTATATCATTAAATAAACCTCTCCTCTCTTACCGCTGACTTCCTCAAGTTACTAAAGATTCTTCAGACAACCATGCAGAGCCTCCGTTTGACCAGGAGACTCTTCAATAGCCTTCCAGTAGCTGCAACTTTGTCAGCTGATGGGGGATTTCACCGTTAAATCATCCTCTGCCACTGAATCGCAAGTGTTTCATCTGCATGCTGCCAGTAATTAAAATTTAAATTGGAATTGCAATAGAAATGGGCATATTTTATTTTAATTTTGTAAGACTGTGAGGAAAGGATACCTCACTCCAGGAGTGACTTCACAAAGATATAGGGATACGTTATATTAAAACAAAACTTTATTACAAACATAGTATTAAAATATCATTGATATTACACAAGAAAATAGCTTACTATTACCCTCAAACAATGCTGATCAATACAGTGACACAACAAGCCTTAACTGCTATCTTTATTTCCACTAAGACAACAAAATTATCTCAGGTCCCAATCCACATTTAAATGCAGTTCGCACTCAGGAATACTTGCTGTCAAGAGATGTTTTGGATACACCAGTTTGAGAAAGAGAGATATTTTGAGACTGCTTGAAAGGAAGAGACCTGACCCCCTATCAGAATAATGCAGAATCTCTGGCTGTATTTCTTCAGAAACCTTCTCAGCTCGCCTTCCAGCCACAAACTAACACTGAAAACCTGGTCTGCAATGTTGACCCAAATGGACCTCCTGAATACGCTGTTCAAGAAATGCTTTCACAGATTGCAAATGGTTTTGTTGCTGGTGTGTACTGGATGTGCAGTGTAGAACGCATTGACAGCGCTGTCAAGGCACCTGAGAATTGTGATTTGGCGTGAGTTACAATTTTGGCCTCAAAAACGATTCTCTGCCCAATTACCTTTCCCGATTTTGGCGTTGGCTGATGGTGAATCTGTCCCTGAAAATTTCTAGTAGCAGCCCGTATACACTCAGGAAAGTCTTTTTTGTCATCTCATAGTTTGGTGAACTTTTATTGGACAATAGGGATTAAGGAATGTTCCTACAATGTAGAAAATTACCCAAATATGCCCCGTACAAAACGCAAGCAAAGTCCAACCCGACCAATTACGCCCCATCAGTCTACCCTTGATCATCAGCAAAGTAATGGAAGGGTCGTCGATAGTGCTATCATGAGGAACTTACTCTGAAATAACCTGCTCATTGATGTTCAGTTTGTGTTCCACCAGGGTCAGTCACTCAGCTCCTGACTTCATTACTGGCTTCATCCAAACATGGACAAAGGGCTGAATTCAAGAGGTGAAATGAGAGTGGCTGCCTTTGACATAAAGGCAACATTTGACTGAGTGTGGTATCGAGGAGACCAAGCAAAACCTAAGTCAATGGGAATCAGGTGGAAAACTCTCCACTGGTTGCAGCCATACTTAGAACAAAAGGACATGCTTATGCTTGTTGAAAATCAATCATATCAGTCCCAGGACAGCGCTGTAGGAGTTCCTCAGGGTAGTGTCCGAGGTCAAACCATCTTCAGCTGCTTCATCAATAAATTTCCTTCCATCATAAGGTCAGAAGTTGGGATATTCGTGAATATCAGTGTTCGGCATTATTCATGACTCTTCGAATACTGAAGCAGTCTAGATACATCTGCAGCATGACCAAATACCAAGGTTTGGTCTGATAAATTGCAAGTAACATTCATGCAACAAAAATGCCAGGCAATGGCCATCTCCAATAAGAGAGGATCCAACCGGGCAGCACGGTGGCGCAGTTAGCATTGCTGCCTCACGACGCCGAGGTCCCAGGTTCAATCCCGGCTCAGGGTCACTGCCCGTGTGGAGTTTGCACATTCTCCCAGTGTTTGCGTGGGTTTCGCCCCCACAACCCAAAGATGTGCAGGGTAGATTAAATGAAAAAATGAAAATCGCTTATTGTCACGAATAGGCTTCAATGAAGTTACTGTGAAAAGCCCCTAGTCACCACATTCCGGCGCCTGTCCGGGGAGGCTGGTACGGGAATCAAACCGTGCTGCTGGCCTGCTTGGTCTGCTTTTTTAAAAAGCCAGCGATTTAGCTCAGTGAGCTCAGTGAGCTAAACCAGCCCCGCTGGATTGGCCACACTAAATTGACTCTTAATTGGAAGAAATGAATTGAGTACTTTAAATTGAAAAAGAAAGAGAGGATCCAACCATCTACCCTTGACATTCAATAGCCATTACTGAATTCCCTACTATCAACATACTGGGGATTTCTAATGACCAGAAACTGAATTGGACTAGCCATATAAATACTGTGGCTACAAAAACAGGTCAGAGGCTGAGGTTTCTGCAGAGAGTAACTCACCTTCTGACTCTCCAAAGCCTATCCACCATCCACCATACAAGGCACAAGTCGAACGTGATGGCATACTGTACAATTATCTGGATGCATGGAGTTCCAAGAACACTCAAAAAGCCTTCTTCTGGACCTCCAGTTAGGCGTTCTCAATGTTTGAGGCAGCATTGACTTTGTTAGTGACGCATTCCAACGCTACCTGCCTTCCTAGCTTCCTGGCAGGTTTTCCTCTCAGCCTTAAATAAAATGGGAATATTGTCTCATTATGGTGGTTCTCAGCATTTACAGAGCCCTTTTGCTGTTGGCACATTCATGCTACAATGTGGCAATTGTGAGAACGGTTTCAACTTCACACCAATGCTGCAATGAATCCAGTGTTAGGGTCTGAGCTGACACTGGAGGGAAGGAATATGAAGCACCCTGGAGGAGACAACCTCAAGGACCTTTGTTTTAGTCTCAGTTCAGGTGGTGAACTTTGATTTGCACTTTTGGCGTCCATGTGTCAACTTGAAGCAAAGCTGGCAGTGTGAAAGCATTGTCAATCCCTGAGACATCTTGGCATCTTCTCCAACATTTCTTTAAATTCACAGCTAATAATTGATTCATTAGCTGCCGGAGAAGCATTAGAGGGTCATCATTACAGGCAGCGTTTGATTGGCTGCTATATTTTCATTGCCACTAACAAAATCAGACTCTCATAAATTATGGGCTGGATTTTCTCTCCAGCCTTTGGAAACAGGCTGGGGCTGAATCTTTCTATGGGTGAAAATTGTCGCTCACCTTTAATTTTCACCAAAGCGGCCAATTAGGGTTGGAGAGCAAGTTCGTCATCCAGTTAAGGATTGTGGGTAGTTTCTCAAAGCCAGAGGGTCAATCAAATCACTTCCAGCTTTAGAGAAGCAGCAGGATGTAACGGAAATTAAATAGGGGCAAGGGAATATGAAAATCGACATTCTTTCTTCCTAACTGTTTTCAGTCTTTACTTAAAAAGATCGATTCAGTGGCCAAACCACCACTGTGGTGGAGGAGCCCCTCTATTAGGTGGCCTTGCATTGGGCCTACGTTGTGTTGCGTTGGGCCTTGTCAGGGAGGCAGAGTCGGTGGCACGGTAGCACAGTGGTTAGCACAGTTGCTTCACAGCTCCAGGGTCGCAGGCTTGATTCCCGGCTTAAGTCACTGTCTGTGCGGAGTCTGCATGTTCTCCCCGTGTGTGCGTGGGTTTCCTCCGGGTGCTCCGGTTTCCTCCCACAGTCCAAAGATGTGCCGGTTAGGTGGATGGGCCATGCTAAATTTCCCTTAGTGTCCAAAAAGGTTAGGTGGGGTTACTGGGTTACGGGGATAGGGTGGAGGTTTGGGCTTAGATCTTTCTAAGGGTCTGTGCAGACACGTTGGGCTGAATGGTCTACTTCTGTGCTGTAAATTCTATGATTCTGAGCTAGCCTGAGTGTTGGTCCATTGCCTGCCACGGATGCACACCACAAGGCACGTAAACTGGACCTTGTCATTGGTGGGATCTTGGAGATTAACTAGAAAATTCCAGTTGACCTCCTTTAATTGCCTTTAATTAGGGTCTCAATGAGCCCATAGGGTGCCGGTGGGTTGCCCTGCCAGCCCCTGATCCCGCCTCCACATAAATGGCCCAAATGAAGAATTGAGTGTGGGAAAGAGCATGCCAGCTGCCTGGTTGGCTTTTGACACTGCACACCTCCGATCCCAGCCCTGGTGGGGACCAAATATCCAGCCCAATTATGTCAGAGGGGCCACACATCCAGGTGATTTTATTTTAAAACAGAACATACTGGAAATACTCAGCAGCTCAGGCAGCATCTGTGTCAAAAGAAACAAAATTAATGTTGATGACCATCAACTGAAGATTCAGTGAACTGAAATGTGAATAGAGATTGTCAGTTCTGCTGAGGATTTCCAATATTTTCAGTTTATATTTCAGATATTCCTAATCTGGAGAATCTTGCTTTTGCATGTGATTTTGTTTATGGTTTTTTAATTTTGGATGTGCACAAAACAAACCTTTTCTTGTGTTTCGTGAAAAATAGTTATGTTTCAGATCACAAGAAAGACTCAACCCTTCTTATCAGTCACCGGTTTATGCTTAAATCTCTTTCAATCCTTTCGGAGAATTCTGTATAATGATTTGGGAGCTATTTGTAAATGGAGTGAATAATATTAATAAATAAATGTATTATTGATCGCACTATCTCCTTGATTTTCCTTTTCACTTAATATGTGCAATCCATTACATTTCTCACAGAACTTCATCTTTGCATTTTAATTTACAACGGATTCCTGTATTGAATTAGTATTGCAATAGACTTTCAGATTACAGTAATTCGGTGGCTAAATAGCAAGATATTTTTTCTGTTTGAAGATTTTTCATTCTGCAATTGTGCGATAATGGTTACTGTAAATAAGAGCATTCTGGGTAGAAATAGCCAGGCTAATGTACTGTGAGTAATTCAGTTAAGTGATGTCATTTTTATTGAAGAACTTGGAGGAAATAATGGCAGAACTGAAACGAGGTGATTAATACTGTAGTAATTACTGAAACAAGAACCACTTTGTGATCTATCATTTGGTACATTACCAGATAACAGCTAACATTGTGCTCATATTGGCCTTCCTATCAGGTATAAAAGATCAGTTTGGCTGAGAGTCTTGTACACTTGTATTATGTCATGCGCATGAATGCATTTGCATTACAACAAGACTAAAGACATTGGTAACACAAAGAGATAAAGTTGTTAGCTAATGACAACATTGGAATCAAAATTAATGAATCAACACATTATTAGATTACGTGTAACAATTACTGGCCTTTGTTCCAGTTTTGACAACTTTAAAAACATTTGTTCTTGGGATGATTGTGTCACTGGCAAAACCAGAATTTATTGCCCATGCTTACTTACCCTTGAGCAGGTGTTGGAGAATCGTTTTTTGGAACCGCTGCAGTCAGTGAAGTGTAGATCCTCCTGATTCAGTGACAGTGAAGGACTGGCGATATAGTTCGAAGGCAGGATGGTATGTGACTTGGAGGGAACTGTATTCCCATGCGTCGGCCGTGCATTTTGACCTTCGAGGTGATAGAGGTCACGATTTTGGAAGGTGCAGTCAAAAGAGCCTTGAAAAGTTGCTTGAGTATATCTTGTAAGTGGCACACATTGTTGCCTTAATACGTGAATGTTTGTAATGGTGGATGGCGTGCCGATCAAACAGACTGCTTTGTGTTGGATGGTGTCGAGGTTCTTGAGCATTGTTGGAACTGCACTCATCCAAGCAAGTGGAATAGAAAAAACAAATTGCTGAGAGAAAACAGCCAGCTCTTTTTTCCATTCATTAAGGTGAGTTAAATAATGACTGACAATGTTTGCTGTCAAGGGTCATAAGCCCAAGATTTAATGGAACTTCAGAAACAGAAAAGCCTTAGGCTCATAGCTTTGCAGCGAAGCCCAGTGACTCCACACCGACACCACCCCACCCCAGGTAATTTGAAATGAAAAGCCCTAAAAGGAATCGCGACATATGAACAGACTATTGTTCAATCCCACAAGCTATCCTTCAGAGCTCAAGCTGTTCTAAACTGCCTTTTGGTTCAGAAATACTTTATTGAACACCCAAATGTTAAACAAGATATATTGTATTGAAACACTAAATTTATAAAGCTCAGTAAAAATCCAGTGCTGCAACAATATGAACTAGAACTGAAATTCTCAGAGCATTACTGTACCAAACATTACACATATGTGCTGAATCATGTCATACATTTGTTTTTTTTTCTCTTCCTAATTTCAGGACATGATGTAAAATCCCTTTTATGTTTCAACAAATGGTATTTTTCAAACTGGTGATATGAAAGGTTTTCTCAGTTGTACTTTATTATTCCACTGATTGTTAACTATGTTTCAGATCTTGTGTGTTATGTTACAATTTAATATGAGATCTAAAGGTTATACTGAAGCAATACTTGCATTGGCATTGCCTGTCATTAATGTTTTTGATTGTCTCTTGTTCCATATTCTCCTATTGCTGAAATATTGCCTTTCAATAAACTGATGAGGATTGAACCTTCCCCTTTATTAAACAAGTGGTTTCTATTATTGATGCGAATATTCCAGCATTTATAAAACAGAAACCTTTAATGCATCGAGAAATGTATCAGATTGAATATAACAATGAGATGTCATTGTTTTAATTTATTAATACAACTGTACAAATTGAAAAAGCTGGCTTGGTTCAGCACACTGTGTTTTGTATTCTGCTTTATACAGTAGACATTTACAGAAAGACATGTTTGCAAATTGAATAAATAGGAAAAATTGTGATTTAAAAATGCTGTCAGTTAATAGCAACATCTTTTGAAATACCCTTCATTGCTCACAGAGTTAAGGTGAGAACCATCTCACAAAGCTATTGTAGAAAACTTCAGTAATGATGCAACCAATCATTTGAGAAAATCCCAAGTTATCTGAACAAATACTACAACTGTTTATGGTTAGTGGTATCTTTAATTAACAGATCCATTAAAATGTATATTTTTGATAATTTACTATGGTATTCTAGCTGTTTGCACATGAGGCCTAAAATCTAACAAGCAGCACACAGCTGTCACAAATTGAATGCTGAATCTTAATTAGTGTAAACAATTGATCAGGTGATGAGGGCCAAAGGACTTCCCTCTTTTCCCACTCCGCATTCCACTTAATAGAGTTTTTAGTGAAAAATATGCAATTGCCAATTGAGTGAGCCTTTCACTGTTCATGCTCTGTGATCATAAATGAACCAATCAGGGCAGCACGGTGGCGCAATGGTAGCACTGCAGTCTCAAGACGCTGAGGTCCCAGGTTTGATCCCAGCTCTGAGTCACTGTCCGTGTGGAGTTTGCACATTCTCCCCGTGTTTGCGTGGGTTTCACCCCCACAACCCAAAGATGTGCTATGTAGGTGGATTGAACATGCAAAATTGCCCCTTAATTGGAAAAAATGAATTGGGTACTCTAAATTTAGAAAAAATAAATAAATTAACCAATCAGACAAGTTAGTTTGAGTTTAACAAAGGAAGAGGTTAGATTCGTTGTATTTAAATCAGTCTAAGTAAAATATTAAAATACTTCGACTTTTGCATGCGGACACATAAAAACTCAATAGCGTACACACACACACACAAGTGCGTTACAGAGTGTGGAAAGATAGATTAATCAAATTGGAGTCCAAAAACTTAGAAGGGTTAATGGCACATAGTTTGGTGACTTGGTTGACTTGAGGATAAATTCAGTGGTCTTGCTGTTCTCTGCATGGATGAGATTTGAAGAGTAGTCGATTGATTTGGCTGTCCTGGAAATAGTGGTGTGGGGTTGTGATTTCCATCAAGACATCTCTGTCTGCAGAGCGGTGTCTCTGGGTAGTCAGGATGGAGGGACTTGACTCAAGTTTTCACCCATCAGCTGCTTATCCTCGAACTGCAAAAAAAAGCAAGAGCTTAAACACACAAGGGTTGGGTCTACCACAGGACCGTCACCCAGTGATTCAAATATGGTCATTATTGACCTCTTTGTAACATAATCAGTTCATGTCTGGGGATCCCCTCTCTCAGTCAGTGTTCCATTGTTCAAGTGATAGGATTTAAAGCATATTCCATGTGGTTTGATAAAGTTATGTCTTGGAACCCCTTGTTGAATATCCCGGGTGATTGTCTTGATGTTTTGCAAATGAAGACAGGAAATGTGCCTCACTTACATTCCCCTGGGGTCAATATGCTTGATGGGTCTTTGCAGAAGTGGCGTTTGCATCTAAGTGGACTGGAATGCGGAATGTACAGTGATGCAAATTGGGTATCTATCTTTGGCAATGAGGTTTGGTCAGCACTGTTTTAAAAAGTTGCTGCTTTTATAAATTCAGTTCGGGTTTCCAGCCAGTGGATTAAAAATTATTATTTGCCTTAAATTATGTTTTTGTGACACAGTACTGCTCTGCATTGTCTTTGATCAACATCGTCTTTCCTTATTATGACAGTAAGCTGGGAAGGCAACAACAAGTCCCACTCTCCATGTATATCTGTCCCAGTGCATCTGTGTATAAATTCAGTTATCACACAGTGATGGAACTCATTGGGTATATAATGTAATAATGATCTTTATTGTCACAAGTAGGCTTACATGAACACTGCAATGAACTTACTGTGAAAATCCCTTAGTTGCCACACTCCGGCGCCTGTTCTGATACATGGAGGGTGAATTCAGAATGTCCAATTCACTTATTAGCACCTCTTTCAGGACTTGTGGCAGGAAACCGGAGCACCCGGAGGAAACCCACGCAGACACGGAGAGAACATGCAGACTCCACACAGACAGTGACCCAAGCCGGGAATCAAACCTGGGACAGGACCCTGGTGCTGTGAAGCAACAGTGCTAACCAATGTGTTACCTTATAACATGAATTGTACATGTTGTTTATATTGCCTTCGACATCTATTTGGAAACCTCTTAATCATGGTGATTCACACACCGCATAGAGTCACAGCGGTTGCCTAAATTGTTTGAACAAATGCTGTAATGGCTGCTAAAATCTATGAGGTACCAGAAACAGGATTTGCACCAGTGATATTTCAGAACACGATCTTTCCAGACCTCCTCCAATGATGCGATCATTGGATTCACACCCAGAAAGGGTCATCTGGACTTGAAACGTTAGCTCTTTTCTCTCCCTACAGATGCTGTCAGACCTGCTGAGATTTTCCAGCATTTTCTCTTTTGGTTTCAGATTCCAGCATCTGCAGTAATTTGCTTTCATCTTTTTTTGCCTGGAATTGAATTCCCCATAATATACTTAGTGGGCTTAATGCCATTTCTCCCATCCTCAACATATCTTCCCACCCATCTGCTGTGACGCATGCCGATGCAAATCATTACTGCTCTTTAAAAACGGGAACCTGATGGCATGACGTCTGGGAGGGAGGATGAGGGTGAGTGCAGATGCCTCCACAGGGAATCCAAGGGGAGAGAAGGCACATGGCAACTCCGGGGGTGGGAGGTTAAGAGGAAGGGGCTGCTGTTTAGTGTCAGTGCCTTAACTCGCGGGGGTCAGAATGTTGGATCTCTGTGGTATTTGAGTTTGTTCTCTGTGGTATTTGAGTTTGGGGAAGGGGCAGGCGACATGGGGTGGGGGTGGGATGGGTTCAGTATCATGTAGCTTTCAGTGTCAGGGCTGTAAGCCAGTGCCTTGTGAACAAGGGCCAAGCGGCTCACACCTCCACCAGGGTCCCCAACGCCTGCATGTGTGGTTCCTTGTGCTTCCCCCACTACTCCAAGACACACCTGACCTCCAGATGTCCATGTCCAGGTGCGATGATTAAACACAAGGTCCTCCTGAAAGATCCCCCAGAGGACCCATGCACATGGGAAAACTCCGCTAGACGGATGGCCGGCTGAGAGTCAGAGTGGTGAGGGCAGATTAATGGCACTGTCTTGTTCTGTCGATAGGAGAGGAATTTATATTAGTGAGTGTGCAAGCGCTGCAGATTACGTTCTTCGACGGGCTGCTCCCAGGGCGAGAAGGGGTCAGGGCATGGAAATAACCAGTCAGTGGAACACCTACCTCTCTGTCTCTATTCCTTCAGAGATTTGTTGATGATTTTGAGATGGAGCTGTCAGACAAGGATCTGGAGAAGCGACATGTCTCCTCATGGAGGAAGTGCAGCAGAGCGCCAAGGAGGAGCCTGCAGAGGAGCACATGGGCAGGGGGGCTCGACATGCTCTAATCACTGTATGCTTCATGGAGAACAACAATTATGGGGGATGCTTAGGTGGCCCTTCAGGGTGTGGACACTCCTATATGCCCAGGAGGTGGGTGGGTAGAGGGGGGGTTTGCAACGAATGACAACTCAGAGAGCTGGTGATGGGAAGTCCATGAACACCAGCTGCCAATTCAATGCATGGAGGTGATGATAACTCACAGTGAGGAATGGTCTGTGATGCCCCTCAAACATCCTGCTAATGTCTGACTCCTGTCTGTCCATTGCCAGCTTCAGACTGCCTGTGGCCAAAGTCCTCTCAGAGTAGTGATGCGCAGTCATTAATTTCTCCTGATGCAGTCTTCAGGGGTTGAGGGTTCGGTTAAAGGAACCCCTCTATCATTACTGAGCCCTGTCAGTGTGAGCGAAACACTTGCACTGAGATCACAACATCGCACACAGAGGATGGAGGTGCAATAAGTCCAGGTACTTTCCAACGGCGAGAAGTGATATTGCATTCATCAGTCAGTACAGAACTCGCTGCCAAATGGGGTGATGAATAGTAAGATTTAATACAGTAATACTTTGATATGAACAAAAGACAGATTGACAGGTCTAAGTGCCTACCATCACCCATGCCCACGCTTTTCAACTACAATTTCTTAACCTTCTTTATCTTCACGCTACGTCTAAGTGTGTGTCCCCAGGATCAGAGCTTGAGATGGCCTACTGTCTGCCACACCCTGATGCTTGAGATGCCCAGAGAAGTCGTCCTCGATGGGACGTGGAGGCACCCCGGCCTATTTGCAGGTGGCACAAGTGTTGTGCTAGTATCCATTGTGCTTGACGTGCGCCGATCTCTGGAAGGGGCGTGTTAGTTGGATTGTACACTCGCAAGGTCTCCTGGGTGGAAGGCCCCGACTGTGCACCAGTGAATCCTCCTCCTGTTAGGTATTCGTCTGCCCCATGATCACTCCATGGGTTAGAGGGGCAGTTGGAGTGAGATCCAGAAGCTCCGCCATCCTTGCATGCTGGCACATGTCAATGCCCAGCAATGTCTGAACCATGTAGTTGATGCCCTGAACCACCGAGTTCATGCCCTGAATCATGGATCTCATTGGACACCTCCTCTATGGATCTGATGTCAAGCCCCAGTTTCTCCACTGTGGTTGCCATCACTGCAGTGTTGGCCTGGGTGTTTCACATTACTGGCACTATCTCCTGTGAGGGAAGGTTTTGGGACTCCTCCAGTGGCCTTGCAATTGTTGGAGTGTTGCTGACACCCCATCCTGGTATTCCCGAATCTGCCTTTGCATCTCCACCAGCTCAGGGTTGCTAAAGACATGTCACCTGGCTGGGGCACAGGTGAGTCCTGGGATCCAGCAAACCTTCGACTGTCCAATCACTGTATCATTCCTGCTTCCACCTGATGTGGACCTGCTCGCCGAATAGTGATCCAGAAGCCAGCTGGCTACAAGCGTCCGCCAAAGTCTTTGTCTCTGCGCAGGCCGAGGGAGCAGCATCTTCAGAGTCCTCCTCCAACATCTCAGAAATTGTGTTCCTGCCTAGCACAGGGTCCCTGTTGCTGGATGGGCCAGGCTGTTTTGTCCCTGCAAGGGGAGAGACATGGTATTAGTCCACAGCAAGGCCATAGGTCTGCGAGAGACAGAGCTCACCTGCGTTTGGGCAGAGAGAATAAAAGTGCAGAAGCTCCTCACTTTCCTCTCTCCCGCCCACCTGGCTCTCCACGTAGATCCACTCATATTCTTCCCCTGCAGGCTCACGGGATATCTCCTCAAAAGGAATCATGATGCGAAGCTCTGCCATGCCGCTGTCCATATTTGCCTGCTTGCATCGGTTATTAGCAAGCTTATCCTGCAGAAAGACACATAGGGACGTTGTGAGCAGGCAGCGTACCGGGTCAGAGGACAATGATGCTTGGTACTCCACTTGAGCAGGAATGAATGATGAGAAGAGTCTCGGGGAGATGAGAAAGCATGTGGGAGATTGGATAGTGGGGCCCAGCTCGGTGGCAGCAAGTGGGTCCCATGTGGCACGGTTAAGGTGTCTGAGAGGGAGAGTGGTGAGAGGAGGCAAGGAGCACTTAGCCTGGAAGCACAGAGGAGGTTATTCATCTACTTTTTATACTGAACCCCAATCCTTTTCTGGATGATGTTTGCATTCACCAGCGCAGCCACTGTCTTCCAAACAGGGTTGGTGCCCTTAGCAGAGGGTCTCCTGCCACCTGTGGGTAGATAACTGCCCTTCTCTCCTCCACGGCATCCAGCAGATGTGTAAGGACCCTCTCTGTGAAGCATGAAGCTGGTTTCTTGGCTGCCATCCTCTTGGTTTGTCTGTGAGCAAGTGCTGTGGAGCCTTTTAACTGCAACTCCCCATTGATAGCACTGCTCAGATGATCCCCTGGGGCAGGGAAATCACACAGTTCACACCACAGATGTTTTTTTTTCAGGTGGGGAAATTTTGTTTTTCCAAAGTGCCTCACGATTGTGATCTGGTTTGCGCCGATGGGGTGGGTGAAATCTACATTGGTTTTCGTGTCGAAAATTGCACTTAGCCTGATTTTGGGAAAAGTCTGCCCGTAGAGTTCTACAGCCTATTGTGTCTATGTCAGCCATCAAACACCTGTCTATTCAAATCCCATTTTCCAGCATTTGATCCGTAGCCTTGTATGCTTTGGCATTTGAAGTACTCATCTAAATTCATCTTCAATGTTGTGAGGAATTCAATCTCTGCCACCCATTCAGTCAGTCAGTTACAGACTCCCAGCATCCTCGGGGTGAAAAGGTTGGGCTGGATTCTCCATTATTGGGACTATGTCCCCACGATCGGAGGCTGTCGGAATGGGCCTCTGGCAATGGTCCCAGGTGTACTCCCCGGTGACGCCACTTTTTGGTGCACGGAGAATCGGCGATCCGGCGCCGGGCCCGGTTTCTGCGTCGAACTGAATTCTCCGTCCCGGCACCGGCTGCGATTTCAGGGTCAGGGTGCGGAGAATCCAACCAAATTTTCCTCAAATCCCCTCTAAATCTCTTGCCCCTTACCTTAAATCTATGCCCTGTTGCTTTTGACCCTTGTACTGAGGGGAAGAATTCCTTCCTAGCTACCCTCTCTTTGTCCTTCATAATTTTGTACACCTCAATCAGGTTCCCCTTACATTCTATGCCTCGGGGAATAAAAGCAAGTATCCCAAATGTCTTCTTAGCCATCTTATTTACCTGTCCTGCCACCTTCAGCCATTTTTGAACATGCACTCCTGGGCCCCTCTGGTCCTCTCTACTTCCTGGCATCTTACCATTTATTGTACATTCCTTTGCCTTGTTAGTCCTCTCAAAATGCATCATCTCACACTTTTGGTTAAATTCAATTTGCCATTGTTCTGCCCATCTGACCAATCTATCTACATCATACTGCAATCTAAGGTCTTTTTCCTCACTGTTTACGACACTACCAATTTTTATGTCATCTGCAAACTTACTGATCATACCTTCCACATTTTTGTCTAGATTATTAATGTACAGGACAAATAACAAGGGATCCAGCACTGATCCCTGCGGCACACCACTGGATACAGGCTTCCAGTCACAAGAACAACCTTTGACCATCACCCTCTGTTGCAAAGGGGTATGGGACTATCACGTGGTCAAAGTGGAGGGGACATGATGGGAGTTTAAATTTGGCAAAGATCAACTGAGACATTAGGCGGAATTTTCAGAAAAGCAGTACAGTGTTATTTTTGGCAAGAAAATCAATGTGAATCCTCCGACCCTGGCGGTGTGATCCTCACCACCATTTTCAGGCACTGTGAAGTATTTTTTCCCCCACGTGAAAAACGTCGTGCCTGAGGCGTAAAAGCATCTGATTCACCTGCTCATGGGGGACATCTGAGCACTTCAATGAAGGGAGCGTTGTATTTAAACGGCTCCATTTGCTATCACTCAAACCAAGAGGATGGCAGCGAGGAAAACTGCACCTTGATTCTCAGAGGAGAATATACCCTCATTCAGGCAGGAGGCCCTCCAGAAACCCGCCTGGGAGAAGGTGGCAGCACTGGTCAGTGCCAGCAGCCTGACCAAGAGGACAGGTGTTAAATGTAGAAAAGAGATGAATTATCTACTCCGATCAGCCAGTGTGAGTGCACCCCGTCTCCTCTCTGCACTCCACCCTTCCGTCACTCTGCGGAATTTTACCTCACTCCCACATGCAGCCACCTTGTAGGGCCCAGCACCTGATATGCCACCAGCATCCTCAAACTCTCACCATTAAACACCTTCTCACCAACATTCCAGCCTACCTCAATCCTTTGTCTGAAGAGTGTCAGAGATGGGATGGGCTGGGCTGGCTGTAGAGGGTGTGCTGGTTGTGAGGGTGGGGTGGGGGAGGATTGGGGCAGAAGGCTATTGGAGGATGGCACAGAGCCGGGCCCCCGGAAACTTGAATGTTCCACCCGAGGTCACTCTCAGAGAGAGGTGGCATGGAATGGGACCAGAAGTGTGAGGCCGCCTCATATGACAGCTTATCCAGTGAGTGACCCATCACCTCACCATCGGTAGCACAGTGGTTAGCAGTGTTGCTTCACAGCGGCAGGGTCTCGGGTTTGATTTCCACTTGGGTCACTGTCTGTGTGGAGTCTACACGCTCTCCCTGTGTCTGCGTGCATTTCCTCCAGGAGCTTCGGTTTCCTCCCACAAGTCCCGAAAGACGTGGTGTTAGGTAATTTGTACATTCTGAATTCTCCCTCTGTGTATCCGAATAGGCGCTGGAATGTGGCGACTAGGGACTTTTCACTATAACTTTATTGCAGTGTTAACATAAGCCTACTTGTGACAGTAATAAAGATTATTATATAACTGGCCCCCTAAACTCCCGACATCCCAATCCACCCCCCACCAAAGGATATATCGGCTCATGAGATGGAATCACCAGCACACATACAGGGATCACGCAGGTGGGCAGTGGAATGTGGTCCTGATGGCAGGAGTCAAACTTTGCCAAAACATGAGGAGCACCTGAACTCATCTCACAGCGAGTCGTCATCATCCTCAGTCCCATGGACAGGACCCGTTGAAACTGCCAACCCAAGGCCAACACCCTGTGGTGATGCTGGTTGAACCTCAGACAAGAGGCACGGAGCTGGGGTGATGGGCTGGTGTGAAGGGTAATGGGAGAGTGAAGGAGCAGTGAAAGGAGGAGAGATAGGGAAGTTGATTAATGGTTATCGGAAAGAGTTTGAAAGTGGGGGGGGGGGGGTAGTAGCGTATAGAAAGGTGGGACTGGGTGGCAGTGCTGCCGGTGGCTAGACTTCTTAATTAGCAAATTGGAAGGTGATGAGCTTGTCCTATGTGCGGAGTCCCTGGGCACCTGTTGGGCAGCCTACCCTGCCAGCCCGGGTTCCATGCCCGATTCTTCCTGACCATCTTCCTCATCCTCCTCATCAGATAAGGCCAGTCATTCTTTCTCCTCCTCCAGCATGTCCCCCCTCTGCCTTGTGATGTTGTGCAGGATGCAGCAGGCCAGCACAATGTTAGACACCCTCCTGGGGCTATATTCAGGTACCCCACTGGAGCAGTCCAGGCAATAGAAGCACATCTTCCGTAAGCCGATGCACCGCTCAATGATGCTCCTGGTTGCTGCATGGGCATCGTTCTAGAGGTTCTCCGCGTCGGTCTAGGACTTCCAGACAGGCACCATTTGCCAAAACCTCAGCGGGTAACCCTTACTGCCCAAAAGACACACCCTCACCAGAGAGAACATCTTCAAGATGCCAGGAACCAGCGTGTGTGCCAGGATGTATGCTTCGCGTACACTGCCTGGGTACTGGGCGCAGACGTGCGTGATGTGCAGCTGGGGGTCACACACCAACTACACATGCATGGAGATGAACTCCTTCCAATTGATGAAGGGTACTTCATAATGAGCCGCTGGTTGTAGGGGGACTGTGTCCCATCGATTGACCTGGGTCTTGCCAGCGATGGTGGCAAATCCTGCTGCCTGAGCATCCTGGTGGACTTGGTCCAGATTGAACTTTCTATAGTCCACTGCTCGGGCACATAGGGCATCTGTCACAGCACGGGTGCACCTTTGTACAAATGTCTGAGAGATCCCAGACAGGCCCCCTTTAGGCACCTGTTAAGAGCCAGAGGCATAAAAGTTTAGGGCAACTGCCACTTTGACAGTTACCGGGAGCGTGTGTCCTCCTACAAACACCTGGGGTGCCAGGTGTGCCATCTGGTTAGCAGAAGTCTTTGGCAGCACAGGCGGTTTTGCATCTCCTTGAAGGACAAGCGCGGACATAGAACATAGAGAAATACAGCACAGAATAGGCCCTTCGGCCCATGATGTTGTGCCGAACGTTTGTCCTAGTTTAATCATAGTGTCCAAAATTCTAAGATAATCTAAGGGCAATTTATCATGGCCAATCCACCCAACCTGCACTTCTTTGGACTGTGGTAGGAAACCGGAGCACCCAGAGGAAACACACGCACACACGGGGAGGATGTGCAGACTCCACACAGACAGTGACCCAAGCCGGAATCGAACCTGGGACCCTAGAGCTGTGAAGCAATTGTGCTTTCCACAATGCTACCGTGCTGCCCTTAAGAACAAATTAATCTACACTCCATTATTCTACCATAATCCATGTATCTATCCAATAGCCGCTTGAAGGTCCCTAATGCTTTTGACTCAACTACTTCCACAGGCAGCGCATTCAATGCCCCTACTACTCTCTGGGTAAAGAACCAACCTCTGACTTCCCCCCTATAACTTCCACCATTCACCTTAAATTTATGTCCCCTTGTAATGGTTTGTTCCACCCGGGGAAAAAGTCTCTGACTGTCTACTCCATCTATTCCCCTGATCATCTTATAAACCTCTATCAAGTCGCCCCTTATCCTTCTCCGTTCTAATGAGAAAAGGCCTAGCACCCTCAACCTTTCCTCGTAAGACCTACTCTCCATTACAAGCAACATCCTGGTAAATCTCCTTTGCACCTTTTCCAAAGCTTCCACATCCTTCCTAAAATGAGGTGACCTGAACTGCATACAGTACTCCAAATGTGGCCTTACCAAGGTTTTGTACAGCTGCATCATCACTTCACGGCTCTTAAACTCAATCCCTCTGTTAATGAACGCCAGCGCACCATAGGCCTTCCTCACAGCTCTATCCGCTTGACTGGCAACTTTCAAAGATCTATGAACATTGACCCCAAGATCTCTCTGCTCCTCTATATTGCCAAGAACCCTACTGTTAACCCTGTATTCCGCATTCATATTTGTCCTTCCAAAATGGACAACCTCACACTTGTCAGGGTTAAACTCCATCGGCCACTTCTCAGCCCAGCTCTGCATCCTATCTATGTCTCTTTGCAGCCGACAACAGCCCTCCTCACTAGCCACAATTCTACCAATCTTCGTATCATCTGAAAATTTACTGACCCACCCTTCAACTCCCTCATCCAAGTCATTAATGAAAATCACAAACAGCAGAGGACCCAGAACTGATCCCTGCGGTACGCCACTGGTAACTGGGCTCCAGCCTGAATATTTGCCATCCACCACCACTCTCTGACTTCTATTGGTTAGCCAGTTCATTATCCAACTGGCCAAATTTCCCACTATCCCATGCCTCCTTACTTTCTGCATAAGCCTACCACGGGGAACCTTATCAAATGCCTTACTAAAATCCATATAGACTACATCCACTGCTTTACCTTCATCCACATGCTTGGTCACCACCTCAAAGAAGTCAATAAGACTTGTAGGGCAAGACCTACCCTTCACAAATCCGTGCTGACTATCCCTAATCAAGCAGTGTCTTTCCAGATGCTCAGAAATCCTATCCCTCAGTACCCTTTCCATTACTTTGCCTACCACCGAAGTAAGACTAACTGGCCTGTAATTCCCAGGGTTATCCCTATTCCCTTTCTTGAACAGGGGCACGACATTCGCCACTCTCCAATCTCCTGGTACCACCCCTGTTGACAGTGAGGACGAAAAGATCATTGCCAACGACTCTGCAATTTCATTTCTTGCTTCCCATAGAATCCTTGGATATATCCCGTCAGGCCCGGGGGACTTGTCTATCCTCAAGTTTTTCAAAACGCCCAACACATCTTCCTTCCTAACAAGTATCTCCTCGAGCTTACCAGTCTGTTTCACACTGTCCTCCAACAATATGGCCCCTCTCGTTTGTAAATACTGAAGAAAGGTAGTCGTTCAAAACCTCTCCTGTCTCTTCAGACTCAATACACAATCTCCCGCGACTGTCCTTGATCGGACCTACCCTCGCTCTAGTCATTCTCATATTTCTCTCATATGTGTAAAAGGCCTTGGGAGTTTTCCTTGATTCTACCCGCTAAAGATTTTTCATGCCCTCTCGTCGCTCTCCTAATCCCTTTCTTCAGTTCCCTCCTGGCTATCTTGTATCCCTCCAGCGCCCTGTCTGAACCTTGTTTCCGCAGCCTTACATAAGTCTCCTTCTTCCTCTTAACAAGACATTCAACCTCTCTTGTCAACCATGGTTCCCTCACTTGACCATCTCTTCCCTGCCTGACAGGGACATACATATCAAAGACACGTAGGCAACGATTCTCCGCAACCACGATGGGTGGGGGAATAGCGGGAGATCTGCTCCCGCACCTCCAGCTATTCTCCCACCACTCCCAAAATGGCGTGTCCGGTTTTCCGACACGGCGCCCGGAGAAACGCGGGCCGCCGTTTTTCATGGTGGCCCGCGATTCTCCGACCCGGATGGGCCGAGCGGCCTGCCGTTTCTGACCTGTTCACGACGGTGGCAACCACACCTGGTCGCTGCCATCGTGAACATGGCGCGCCAGGTAAGTGTGGGGCCTAGGGGGGGCGGATCGGGGATCGAGCACAACGACCGTGCTCGGGAGGGGACTGGCCCGCGATCGGTGCCCACCAATTATCGGGCCGGCTTCTCAAGGGGACGCACTCTTTCCCCTCCGCCGCCCCGCAAGATCAAGCCGCCATGTCTTGCGGGGCGGCTGAGGGGAAAGACGGCAACCACGCATGCGCGGGTTTGAGCTGTCCAACCCGCGTATGCGTGGCTGACGTCATTAGGCGCCACCGCGGTGTCATTCGTGGCGCGCCGGGCCTTGCGCCGAGTTTCCCAGTATGGCCCGCCTATCCCCCCGGGTAGGGGAGAATAGGGGGCCGGGAGACGCTTCCGACGCCGTCGTGAATCTCTCCAGGTTTCACAACGGCGTCGGGCCTTGCGGAGAATTCCGCCCGTAGTACCTGTTCCTTGAACAAGTTCCACATTTCACTTGTGTCCTTCCCTGACAGCCTATGTTCCCAACTTATGCAATTCAATTCCTGTATGACAGCATTTTATTTACCCTTCCCCCAATTGTAAACCTTGCCCTGTTGCACGCACCTATCCCTCTCCATTACCAAAGTGAAAGTTACAGAATTGTGGTCACTACCTCCAAAATGCTCCCCCACTAACAAATCTATCACCTGCCCTGGTTCATTACCAAATCCAATATGGCCTCTCCTCTGGTCGGATAATCTACATACTGTGTTAGAAAAGCTTCCTGGACACACTGCACAAACACCACCCCATCCAAACTATTTGATCTAAAGAGTGTCCACTCAATGTTTGGGAAGTTGAAGTCACCCATGACTACTACCCTGTGACTTCTGCACCTTTCCAAAATCTGTTTCCCAATCTGTTCCTACACATCTCTGCTGCTACTGGGGGGCCTATAGAAAACTCCCAACAAGGTGACTGCTCCTTTCCTATTTCTGACTTCAACTCATACTACCTCAGTAGGCAGATCCTCCTCAAACTGCCTTTCTGCAGCTGTTATACTATCTCTAATTAACAATGCCACCCCCCCACCTCTTTTACCATCCTCCCTAATCTTGTTGAAACATCTATACCCAGGGACCTCCAACAACCATATCTGTCCTCTTCTATCCAAGTTTCCGTGATGGCCACCACATCATAGTCCCAAGTACCGATCCATGCCTTAAAGTTCACCCACCTTATTCCTGATGCTTCTTGCGTTGAAATATACACACTTCAACCCATCTCCTTGCCTGCAAGTACTCTCCTTTGTCAGTGTTACCTTCCCCACTGCGTCATTACATGCTTTGGCGTCCTGAATATCAGCTACCTTAGTTGCTGGACTACAAATCCGGTTCCCATTCCCCTGCCAAATTAGTTTAAACCCTCCCGAAGAGTACTAGAAAACCTCCCTCCCAGGATATTGGTGCCCCTCTGGTTCAGATGCAACCCGTCCTGCTTGTACAGGTCCCACCTTCCCCAGAATGCGCTCCAATTATCCAAATACCTGAAGCCCTCCCTCCTACACCATTCCTGCAGCCACGTGTTCAACAGTATACACGTGGCCTCATGTGGCACCTCCTTCGCACCTCCTCCTCGGCCTGTTGAACAGCCATCACTGGAGCCTCAGTGGCAGGCACCTGCTCATCTGGGGCACGCTCCTCACGTGCAGGGTACCTCTCTGGGCAAGCCCTATGCTCTGAGCTTCCGCAACTGCAGCTGCGGCCGGGTAGATTGCAAGCATTCCTGGTTAGCCTCCTAAATTCATTCTCTGCAGGTGGGAAAGGGAAGACATGATAGCCAGATGACTATTCCATTGCCCATACAGATCCAACAGGCTACATGGTGACCCTGAGTTGCACTTCAGCTCCACCCTCCACTTGTCCCCCCAAACCCACCTCCACCCCACAGCCATCCCCCCTGATATGTTGCCTTCTACACTGCACCCCTCTCTCCATCAGTGAGTGGCACTGGGGAGCCTCGGTCCTTACCCCGTGTCTGTCAACAGGGGTACCGATGGCTGCCCCAACCCGTGTCAGCAATAGGGGCCGGGATTCTCCCCTACTTGGCGGGGCAGGGGGTTCCGACGTGTTGGAGTGGCGTGAACCACTCCGGCGTTGGGCCACCCCAAAGGTGCGGACGTCACAAAAGTGGTTCCCACTCCGCCGGCTGGCATGAACGGCCTTTGACGACATGCCAGCCGGTGCCGAAAGGGCTTCGCCGGCCGGCATAAGTCCGCGCATGCGCCAGAGCATCAACGGCTGCTGACGTCATACTGGCGCATGCGCAGGGGAGGGGTCTCTTCCGCCTCCGCCATGGTGAAGACCATGGCTAAGTCGGAAGAAAAAGAGTGCCCCCAGGGCACAGGCCCGCCCGCCGATCGGTGGGCCCCAGCCGGTCAGGTAGGTGGTTTAATCCACGCCGGCGGGAGAGGCCTGTCAACGGCAGGACTATGGCCCATTGTGGGCCGGAGAATCGCCACGGAGGGCCCGCCGACTGGCACGGCGCGATTCCCAGATGAGCGGCCGAATCTCGGGGGGCGGAGAATTCAGGACCCGGCGGGGCGTCGGAGAAACCCGCCCAGGCTGTCCGTGCACTGTCCTGTTTCCCCAGTTGGGTCTACTGTGGGTATCCTCATTGGGTGGGCCGTGTGTTATCCCGCCAACGGAGTGACATCAGGCTGTGCAGTGGGAGGGTGACCGTGTGCCACCAATCGCCTCCATGCTTGTGTGTGGACTGGTCCCACAGATGGGGGTGATGCAGGGAGGTGTGCGCTTGCTGTGAGAATAGCTGCAGTGTGATGCAGGCCCTGGGTGTGACACACATGTTGTGACAACCTGTCTGGTGGCAGGATAGATGGAAGCAGGAACGCCATGGACAGGCAGGAATTGGCAACAGCTGATGGTCCTGCGGAGTGAGCTAGCTGATAGTGTCACTGGTGAGCCTTCGGCTCTGAGAGGGCCAGTGTGCCAATGAGGATGCCACAGAACACGGAGCACGTGTCCTTTGCTTGGGGTGAGCTCAGCTATTTCCCTGCTTCCCCTGTAGTGGGGCTGTGCTTCTGATGAGTGAACTGGGAGTGGCCGCACCTGATGTGCCACTGATTGAGCTTGGCCATGCCCATCCCATTGATGGATCAGCTGGGGTCTGACAGTTTCCAGAGGGGTGGCCTGGGTGGGCTCCCAAATGACCAGAGGCTCTGTGAACAGCAGAGTGAGCAGCCTGGGGCCTGTAACTTGTTCCAAATAGGTGTGTTTAAAACAAATAATGCAGCAATAGCGGCCTGAGCCAGTCGACCCTGAACCTGAAGGGGAATACCCCAAATTCACGGATATGTCAGCAAATTGCTTCCCCCTACACCCGGCCCTGGCCGCCACCCACCAGCAAGCGGTACAATTCTTAAAATTTTTTTCAAACTGTCCCTCAGCAGTTATGATATCCAGTCCCCGTTTGTAAATACCTGTAGTAAACCACACCCGTGTAACTTCTGCCTGAGGGGGTGGAGCATCGCAAAAGTCTGGAGTATGGTGAGTCAAACCTACTAATTACATCTAAATGCATGCATTCGGTCACTGCCAGTGTGGGGTGCGTACCTCGTTATTGCCACCAGCAAGTGACTGGAGCATGGCGCCTGAATCGGCGCTGGATGCAGACCTCGATTTCGACCGGATACTCGATTCTTCGCCCAATCGCAATTCGCGAGGCAGAGAATTTCACCCTTAGTCTCCCAAATGGAAAATCCTGCCCCTTACTTTGTGTAACAATTCATTCAGCAAAGCTTATAAAAATGGATCACTTTAATTGTGGAAGTGAATTAAATAGTGAAAGATTTCTGAATTTCAGTCGGAATAATCCCAAGCATACTGTTTTTACCTTTGAAGGCTTGGAGTTCTCTCCCGTCACCCATTCTCAAGAAAATAAGTATTCTGCGAATTTGCTTAATCTATTGGTCCAAGCATGAATTAGAGAAATATACTTTTCAATCTTATTTCTTCAGTTACAAATTCTGTTTTTTAAAGCACAGCTGGTGAATAAACATTCCGAATAGTTACAAGCTAACCTTTTCCTGTCACATTTGGTATAATCTTAAAATGGCCTGCCTTTTGCTTAACCACAGCATAATTTAAGAGTGCAGTAGATATTTATCCAAGTTGCTTTTACAGAGTTGCCACAGCAAAATGTGTTGCTGTTCTTATTGGATTAGCCATGGTAATTCACACTGATTATTTTGCACCGCATTGTGAATCACATTGCCAGTCGAAGTAATAAATAATGTGCAGCTAGCTGTGGCTATTGGTCATTTGAAGCCCTATCGCAGCCACCCCCCCATTCAGTGTAGTTGTGAGGAGATAAATGTGATTTAAATTAATAGCCAGTCCTAAATAACTCCTCAGCTGGTAAACGATGCATTTATCAGCCATAGACAGGCACTGTCCTTTGATTCATGATCCCCCAACGACATGAAGGGTGCGAACAAAAATTGTTATTACTTTTTAATAAAGTGAACCAGTCAGTCTTCAGTCATTTATCAGGAAATGTGGCATTCTGACACGGCACAATATCTCAGCGGCAGATGAATGAGGAAATAGAGACAAGGCGATTAAAAAATAAAATAAAATAACAGGCAATAAAATTGAATTACATTTTCAAAAAAAAAAGCTCTTTAAAGAAGAGCATGTTGAACTGAAGAATAGAAGTTGTCCTTTCCAGACGAAAAAAAAGCGGATAAAGAAGAGATTTTACCAATTTAACATTCTGACTGTGAAGGTGTTTCTGTGGAACACAAACATGCTTACCCAGCGTGTGTTTTAATTATATTTACAAAACAACTCAAAATGCTCTTGTTATTGTCAGCCCTTGGGTGTCATGTTTATGTAAGCTGGACTGAAAGGAGCAAATCTGAAATCTCGGATTTCTCAACATTAACAAAGTAGGAATTGTTGTGCATAGAGTAAATTTTAAAATGTTTTTTGGATCTGTTTGTGGACCAGTTTTTATTACTCATTCATGAGCGGGACTGGTTTACCTCAGTTAGCGGGGCAGTGGTTCATGATGCAGACTGAGGCCCACACCGCAGGTTCAATCCCGCTACCGGCTGAGGTTATTCATGAGCGGGACTGGTTTATCTCAGTTAGCGGGGCAGTGGTTCATGATGCAGACTGAGGCCCACACCGCAGGTTCAATCCCGCTACCGGCTGAGGTTATTCATGAGCGGGACTGGTTTACCTCAGTTAGCGGGGCAGTGGTTCATGATGCAGACTGAGGCCCACACCGCAGGTTCAATCCCGCTACCGGCTGAGGTTATTCATGAGCGGGACTGGTTTATCTCAGTTAGCGGGGCAGTGGTTCATGATGCAGACTGAGGCCCACACCGCAGGTTCAATCCCGCTACCGGCTGAGGTTATTCATGAGACTTCTGCCTTCTCAACCTTGCCCCTTGCCTGAGATGTGGTGATCCTCAGGTAAAATGACCACCTGTCAGCTCTCCCCTTCAAAAGGGAAAGCAGCCTATGGTCACCTGGGACTATGGTGACTTAACTTTACATTAATAATATGAAATCACCACCTCCAATGGATTTAAGCAAGTGTTACAAATGATAACTTGAAAGGCCGAGAGGGCTGATTTTAGCTTGGTGCAGGAATTGAGATCCAGGAACGTGGGTGAATGGAAAATCATCCCATCCCTCTTTCCCATGTGAGTATGGAGGGTTCTTTTTATTCTTCGATGGGAAGTGGGTGTCACTAACAAGGCCAGAATTTGTTGCCTGTCCCTAATTGCACTTGAATAGAGGTCAGTGAAGAGTCGACCGTGCTGCTATGGAGCACAGTCTGGAGTCACATGTAGGCCAGACTGGGTACGGTTGGCAGATATTTCTCCCCAAAGGACATGAGTGAAGCAGATGAATTTTTAATAGCAATCAATGATAATTTCATGGGACTTCATTTCTGAGTCTGGCTGTCGATTCCAGATTTTATTAACTGAATTTAAATTCCTTCAGCTGCGATGCTGGGACTTGAACCCATGTCTCGAGAGCATTAACGTTGCACCACCATTTTCCCTGGGTCGCATTTTCATGCCCTGGCTCTACCTGACACCACCAGGAACTATTTCAACGAATGGTAGTTTTTGGTGGTATGGGGAGTGCAGTGGTGGTGGAGGATGGGATCAGACTGTTGCTGGCACCCAAGAAAATGGCCCTTGGCAAGTTAAGTATAGATGAAAGGGGGAGGGAGATCAGGGCCGAGGAGAACCAAGATATGCTTGTGGATCAAACAGAGCAACTTAAGTTAAGCCCCTTGTTCCTTTGGCATGTGGAATTTTCCCATGTCTGCAGTCAGGTAAATAAAAAGGGTGAGGGCAGGGGGGATTGGTGATACGACCCAGCCCCCTACCCTTTCCCACACTGTTAAATGTAGTAGCTAAAAACATTGCAAATACCCGAAATGTAATATTTCAAAGTTCCCTATTTGTACACATCACTCAATTATCATTTCGGAGAAACGACAGGGAACCCAGGGG
Organism: Scyliorhinus canicula; assembly: GCF_902713615.1. Lineage (NCBI taxonomy): Eukaryota > Metazoa > Chordata > Chondrichthyes > Carcharhiniformes > Scyliorhinidae > Scyliorhinus > Scyliorhinus canicula. The sequence continues at coordinate 65,295,716 of NC_052150.1, read as the reverse complement.
ACTGTAGACCAGGAGGTCTAACATCTGTTGTCAGGAAATTGCTCAAATCAAGAGTTAAGGACAACGCGACTGAATATTTTGAAAATCTTCAGTTGATCAGAGAGATTTGTAAAGGATCAATACTTGATGAACCTGGTTGATTTTTATTGAAAAGGTGACTGAAGGGCAGCATGGTGGCACAGTGGTTAGCATTGCTGCCTACGGCGCTGAGGACCCGGGTTCAAATCCCGGCCCTGGGTCACTGTCCGTATGGAGTTTGCACGTTCTCCCCGTGTCTGCGTGGGTTTCACCCCCACTACCTAAAGATGTGCAGGATAGGTGGATTGACCATGCTAAATTGCCCCTCATTTGGAAAAAATAATTGGGTACTCTAAATTTAAAAAAAAAAGAAAAGGTGACTGAAGTGGTCAAGGGGAACATGTCTATGGCGGCACGGTGGCCTAGTAGTTCGCACTGCTGTCTCATGGTGCCGAGGACCCGGATTCAATTCTGGCCCCAGGCCACTGTCTGTGTGGAGTTTGCACGTTCTACTTGTGTCTGCGTGGGCCTCACCCCAACAACCCAAAGATATGCAGGGTAGGTGGATTGGCCTACCACGGTAAATTTCCACTTAATTGGAAAACTCTAGGAATAAAAAAAATAAAGAGGGAGGTTGATGGATGTCATTTCTATGGACTGTCATAAGGCATTTGAGAAATTCCCTCTTTAGAGATTGGTAGCTAAAGTTGCTATAATGGAATTAAAGGGACGTTATTGACCTGGTTAGGAGATTGGCTGAGTGCCATGAGACATAATGAGCAAGAGTTAAAATTGCAGATAGCAAGTGGTTTCCTTCAAGGATCAGTGTTGGAGCACCAACTGCTCGCTGTAATGATTAATGACTTTGATGCTGAAGTAGAAACCCATGGAGTGGGTTTTCCATTGTCCAACACTGCCATTGGGATTGCCGATCGGGTGGAGAATAGAAGGTTCCACGAAAAACGAGTTTGGCGCCATGTGATGCTCCGATCCCCCGCCTGCGACATCAGCACGCTACCTTTTCTGTGCCGGCGGGAGAATTTAATTAACCATCAGAAGCCCAATTCACTCCCACCCCCATACTGACCCCAGAGTGATAAGTCCTCCATGTGGGCTTTGGTACAAGTTTTTGCAAGCGTGGCCTTGATGTGGTGGGTCGAGGGAGTCAGTACATAACTGAGGTGCCCCCAAATTCCATCAGAATTCCCCCTCAACCCCACAACACAAATTCTGCCCCCTCCCGCTGACAGGTTGGGACGTCCTTCCCATACCACGGGAATCACAGGTCACCCTCAAACAGCACACACGCATAAGGGTGACACCCCCCTTCCCCCAACTACACTCCACCAACCCCTACCAGCCTTCAATCAGACTCCCCCTATTAGTTACCCTCAACAGAGATCCCTATCAGAGACCCCCTTCAGTCACCCTTGCCTGAAAGCTGAAGTGCAGTCTAGGCAGTACAGTGAAAGATCATTGCATTTCACTTACCCTTCCCTAACATGTACTGCATCAGACAAAAATGTTTAAAGCAGCAACTGTTACAAAGTGTCAGAGGATTCTTCAAAAGCCAAGTACACTTCAAGGGCTTCAAATCCCCTGACAGCCTTTGAAATGAAAAACTCCCATTCAATTTCACACAGTAATACATTTCACGAGTCAGTGATTAACATTTTTATTACTCCAGAAACAGTTGCTTGATGAATTGTTGATCTATCTTTCCTTTCACACTTGAATGCATCTCCACTTCCCTGCTTTGCGGTTAGCATCAATTATGAACACACTTGCTGTGATTGACAGCTCCTCATAGTATCAAAAGCAGCCAAGTGCTTTCTGTTGTGAATGGGATCTTTGATGATGTGTCTGAAGGGGGTCTCTTTTGGGGGACTCTGATGGGAATCTTTGATGAGGGGTCTGACAGGGGTCTCTGAAAGGGTATCTGATGGGAATCTCTTTTGGGGGACTCTAGGGAGATCTTATGGGGGTCTGATAGAGGTCTCTGTTGGGGGTCTCTATTGGGGGTCGATGAAGGGAGTCTGATGGAGGGATCTGATGGGGATGTCTGATGGAGGGGTTCTGATGTGGGTTCTGATGGGGGGGCTGGGAGCCAGTGGTGGAGGGGGGGTTGGGTTGGGAGGGGGGCAAGTTTTGGATTGTGAGGGGAGAGGGACGTCCAATGGATTTTGGGGGCATCTCAGTTACGCACTGACCCCTTTGACCCACTGTGGGGTCCACCGCATCAGGGCCACGCTGGGGAAAACTTGCAACACTTCCTTCCAAGAGGATTTCCCGCTCTGGAGTGGTGCATAATGGGGGAGGGCGGAGACTAGGGCTTCCAGGCTGCGAAAGAGATGTTTTGGGCCGACGCTCCATTCTTAACTGGACGAGAAAACCTGCTACCGGAGGAAGGGACGGTTCCAGATGATTGGAAAATGGATAATGTAACATCCCTGTTTAAGAAGGGAGGGAGGCAGAAGACAGGAAATTATAGGCCGGTTAGCCCGACTTAGATTGCTGTGAGAGTTTAGAGTCTATTATTAAGGATGAGATTGTGGAGTACTTAGAAGCGCATGGTAAACGAGGACTATGATACATACCTGTCACACAACGGGGTGTGGGCCCTGGGTTGATAGTAATACCAGGTCTGTTCTATGGGATGGAGGATGATGACAGTCTGCTCTGTGATGAACTCTGGTGCTCCACATTATTTGACAATGTCTGACTTCTGCCCACGGTAGCACTTTCCACAATCCACCTGGGTGATCCCGCCATGCGAGCTGGTCATCCATCACACAATCGCAGCAAATCCCTGGGGTGACGGTGATGTGGACAGTCAGGGTGGGGAAGGGGGGATGGTGGGGAGCCTTGGCCACCCACAGCATCTGCCCATACCACCCCCCACCCCCCCCCCCCCCCACCCCCCCTCCCAGCCCGCTCTCCCCCTCTGGCCAGCCCAGACCGGCCCATCCCTCACACCCATCTGACAGAGCACCGAGGCAGATTGTAACAGTGGTAACAGGTGTTTAATGTGACAACGCATATACAGATTTGTGCCCTAGCCCCTTTAAATAAACTGTGCCATGCACCTGTGCCAACTTGACTGGTGTCTAACTTTCAGGCCTAACGGGCGCTAATGCTAGGTCTAGGTGGATCCCCAGACAGTACAGCAGGAGTGGAGGTGGCCTGCTGTGGTTCCTGTCTTCTGAAGCTACCCGGCCTGGATGGGCCTGGTCGCTGCTTGGGCATCCCGGGTGGTGTGGTGCCGCCCTGTTCTGCCCGCTGCCCACCAGATGCAGACACAGAAGGAGGGAGTCTGAGGTGCTGCAGTGTTCCAGCACCTCCCCTGTGGGAGTCACAGGCAAGGCTTCCATCACCTCCTCCTCCCTCGGGGTGTCTGATCGCCCCCGGGCTACTCCATGTGACGGGGGTACGAGTGGAGCCAGCCCCTGAGGCCCCCACCGTCACCTGGCGGTGCCAGTCCAGGAGGCCTGGCATGGTCTTCCCTGGGTCTGCATGCTCGTGACTATGCAGCACAGGGAGAGTCCCATCTCCATCTGGGACTGCACAATATCATGCTGCGACCGTGCCACCATCCTCTGGGTCTGTGCCACATCAGCCAGTGACTGGGCCACCTCCCTCTGGGACTCGGACACCTCTCACAATGTCTGCGACACGCTGGCCAGTGCCTGGGTAATGTCGGCAACGTACCCAGCTGTGGCCTGCTTTGATTGGACTATGCTGAGGAGCGCCGCTGCAATGTCCAGGTGGCTCTGGCAGATGGCTGCCTGTAAGAGGGCAGCCATGTCCAGGGCCTCAGCCACTGCCTGCACAGAATGCCCCAGGTTGTGGACGTGCTGGTCCATAGCCGAAACCGTCGTCCTCAATGCCTCCACCATGTACTCCACCCGTGCGGTGTCGCCCTGGGTGGCAAGCATGGCTGGCACCACACCCTGCTCCTGCACGCGGTTGAGCTCCTCCACCTCCGCCCACAGGTGCTGGATGCTCGCCATCAGCCTGTCTTGTAGGCCCTGACTCTCAGAATGCCTCAGCACTGTGGTTGGGACTGGATGTTCCAGGAGCCCGGGACCCGTCTGGACGGCAGCTGATTCCTGGGGCCGGCCTGCCCTCCGACCATCTGGCCCCTTGGCTGCTCCTACCTCCACCTGCTGTACTGGATGAGCTGTGTGGTGCGCACCTGATAGTGTCCCAGGAGCCTCTTCACTAATGTGCCCAACCAAGGTGAGTGTCTCTGGGATGGTGGAGGGTGTTGGAGACAGCTGTGACAGGAAATCAGTGTCATCCTCCGGCCCGAGCTCCGAGGTGTCCTGAGTCTCGGGTGGCAGGCTGGAGTTTGGGCTACTTTCCCCGTTCATGCTCAGCTGTCTGGGGGGCACTGCCTCTGGCACTGACTGTGGGGAGGGACACGGATGGATGGGGCCCATCTCTGGCAGGTCTTGCAAGACACAAGACGACATGCATGATTAGACAGCGGGGGGGGGATGAGAAAAGTCTGGGGGTGAGGGTGGTGTGGTGATGGGGATGGTGTGGGATTCAGGGGGTATGGGGTGAGGTTGGTGTGGGGGTATGGATGATGTGGGGGTAAGGTGGATGTGGGAGTGAGAGAAGTGTGGGGGTGAGGAAGTGTGGGGGTGTGGGGGGGGGGTCTCAACACATGTGTCGTGGGCAACTGGAACTCAGCAGGGTCTCAATTGCTCGCCCGTGACTGCACTCCACCCCGGTGACCTCCCTTTCCTCTGGACCACCGGCCATGTTCAGGGCCCTCTGCTCGGGCACAGTAAGGGGCCGCAGGTCTGGTGGGCCCCCTCCGGTCAATTCCCACTCCCAGCGGTTGTTCGTGACCTTCTCCTGTGGGACAGGTGAAACACGTACAACAAAACCGTTAGACGGTCCGACGCATGCAGCCCAGCGGTTGGGTAGATGGTGGCCTCAGTGGCCAGGGCACCTGGCCATGACGGATGGCATGGGTGCTGGCATGTGGGCAGGGTGGGGATTTGGCTGTCCCCTGGGAGGGAGGGGCCGGGTTACAGGTGTGCGGAGGGGCAGGGTTAGTGCCAGGGACACGGAGCAGCCATGGAGTCATGGAGTTTCTTACGGCGCTGCTGGCCAGGCCGGATGACGTTGCCCACAGTGCTGACCACCTCTCCCACCTGTGCCCAGACACGGCAAATGGTGGTGCCTGGCAGTCTTCCTCCCAGGCAAGGGGATAGGGTCATCCTTCTCTCCTCCACGGTATCCAGCAGGGTGTCCAGCTCAGCGTCCCTAAACCGTGGCGCTGTTCTCCTCCCCGCCATCTTGTTGGCTGGGCTGGTGTGTGTTGTGGAGGCGGGGAAGGGCTGTTTAAGTGTGGCTGCGATGTGTGAGCCTTATGAGTGCCACTCACAGACCCGGCGAATCTGGCACCGTTTGTTCTGGAATTGACTGTGTTCTAGGTGTCACCGGTGCTGGCCCATTTTAAAGTTGCTGGATAGGTGCAGATGTTGAGCGGATTTCTTTGTCGTAAACCTCCACACATCCACCACTGGTGTAATCACTTAGTGTCAAAAATGGTGAATCCAGCCCTTTGTCTCCGAAATGGAGAATCCAGCCCCTTGTCTTTCGGGGCCTCACGGTAGCATGGTGGTTAGCATCAATGCTTCACAGCTCCAGGGTCCCAGGTTCGATTCCCGGCTGGGTCACTGTCTGTGTGGAGTCTGCACGTCCTCCCCGTGTGTGCGTGGGTTTCCTCCGGGTGCTCCGGTTTCCTCCCACAGTCCAAAGATGTGCGGGTTAGGTGGATTGGCCATGCTAAATTGCCCGTAGTGTAAGGTTAATGGGGGGATTGTTGGATTACGGGTATACGGGTTACGTGGGTTTAAGTAGGGTGATCATTGCTCGGCACAACATCGAGGGCCGAAGGGCCTGTTCTGTGCTGTACTGTTCTATGTTCTATGTTCTATGTATTCTTCTTAGGCAGTCCCCCAGAGTCGAGGACAGCTTGCTGCCACACTAAAAATGAATTTTCAGGCAGGTGGTGGTACTTCTCCAGGGTGGACAGCAAGGTAGCACAAGTGATTAGAACTGTGGCTTCACAGAGCGAGGGACCCAGGTTCAATTCCCCGCTGGGTCACTGTCTGTGCGGAGTCTGCCTGGGTTTCCTCCGGGTGCTCCGGTTTCCTCCCACAGCCCAAAGACGTGCAGGTTAGGTGATTGGCCATGATAAATTGCCCTTAGTGACCAAAAAAGGTTAGGAGGGGTTATTGGGTTACGGGGATAGGGTGGAAGTGAGGGCTTCAGTGCATTGGTGTAGACTCGATTGGCTGAATGGCCTCCTTCTGCACTGTATGTTCTATGTTTTGAGGTACCTGCTTTACACAGTCTACCTCTCTAAGCCATATAGGAGCGTTGGTGTCACTACTATTTTGCAGACAATGAGTTCGGTGTCAGGTCTGAGGTCCTGGTCTTTGAACACTCTGATGCACGATTAATCACTACTGAAGCGAGATTGTAGTCCAATTGAAGGCTTTAATGAACAAGCAGTTACCCCAGCAGCTCCGGTACAGAATGACTGCTGTGGGTGAAACACCGACTCTTATACTCCGCCTGCTGGGCGAAATCAGCAGGCAGGTTCTACCACTCATACTACAGTATAAGGTATATTCCACCTTGGTACCATGATACCCCTAATATAGCCTACCACATTCACCCCCTGTTTAAAAAAGAGTCCGGCGGGGGTGGTGGCCTTGCTTTTACAGTGGTAGAGGTTACAGCGGTACCCTTCGGTGCCTTTACATGCAATACACATATTTACAGACAATTATTTACAAGTTCATTTTACAATGAGACTATCAGCCGGGTGGGGGCCCTGGTCGTCCTCTGCGATCGTCGCAGTCCCGGCGGTGATGCTGCTGTCGGCTCGGGCATCCGTGGCTCAGGGAGCGTGTCATCTTCAGCTTCATCGCATCCGGATGGGGCCAGTGGGAGGACGGATCCTCCTGGGAATGGGGCTGCGGTGGTGTGCGCCGGTGAAAAAATGGTTGGGGTTGGTGGGGTGGGGTGAGGGTGGGGATCCAGCGGGGTCCAGATCCCGGAGGGAGACCATGTCTAGTCGGCCGTCAGGGTGCGCCACATAGGCGTACTGGGGGTTAGCATGGAGGAGATCTACCCTCTTGACCAGTGGGTCCGCCTTGTGGGCCCGTACATGTTTGCGGAGTAGGATGGGTCCGAGGGCTGCCAGCCATGTTGGGAGCGAGGTCCCGAGGAGGACTTCCTAGGGAAGGCAAGGAGATGTTCATGGGGTGTTTCGTTGGTAGTAGTGCACAGTAGTGATCGGATGGAGTGAAGTGCATCGGGGACGACCTCCTGCCATCGGGATTCTGGGAGATTCTTGGACCAGAGGGCCAGTAGGACAGCCTTCCAGACCATCCCGTTCTCCCTCTCTACCTGCCCCTTCTTCCCGCAGCCCTTGCAGATTGCGGATCGGGCCAGGCAGTGTTGCCGGGGTTGTTTTTTTTGTCTGCAAAAATAGCATCGACCCCCCCCCCCTCCGGGGTTTCCTGGCTGTCGCACTGCAGAAGCTTGTGGGGAATGTAGGGGTGCTTTGGAATCGGCCGCGGGTGGGGTCCACCCTGTCCATGCGGGTACCGCGTGGCCGGGAACATAGGCTTGGGCGTTGCGGGAGGCTACATGTAGGGAGTGCACAAGTTTGTGAGCCTCTTGAAGCCTTAGCGTGTCGTTTTCCAGCAGTCGCTGGTGGATTTTAGAGGACAGCATGCCCGCTACAAAAGCATCCCATATTAAGAGTTCGGTGTGGTCATTGGCTGAGACTTGTGGTCAGTTACAGTTTCTACCTAATACTAACAATGCACGGTAAAAATCTTCCAGTGATTTCCCCTGGGATCTGCCGTCTGGTAGCTAAAAGATGCCGAGCGTATACCTGATTCACAGTGCGGACGTCGTGCTCTTTTAACAAAGTCATTGCGTTCTCGAAACCGTCCGCGTCTTCGATAAGCGTGTAGTTTTCTGGGCTCACCCTTGAGTGGAGGACTTGCATTTTCTGTTCCTCCGTGGGGGTAGTCGGGGATGTCCTGATGTACCCGTTGAAACATGCCAGCCAATGTTTAAAAGTTGCTGCTGCATTTGCCACGTGGGGGTGCAAGCATGCAGTTCAATGACAGAGAATGGGATGGCCTTGGATTTGGCCTGCAGGTGGTGGAGGTAGTACAGCTTGATGCAGAGAGCAGCCATTCTTCAATTTTGTTCATTAAATTGATGCACGATCAATCACTACTGAAGCAAAATTGTAGTCCAATTGAAGGCTTTAATGAACAAGTAGTCACCCCAGCAGCTCCGGTACAGAATGACTGCTGTGGGTGAAACACAGACTCTTATGCTCCGCCTGCTGGGCGGAACCAGCAGGCAGGTTCTACCACTCATACTACAGTATAAGGTACATCCCACCTAGGTACCGTGATACACCTAATAGAGCCTAGCACACTCTCTCCCTCAGGTGGCCAATGGCTGTTCTGGCACACTGAAAGCGGTGTTGAACCTCAACATCAATATCTGCCCTTGTTGACAATGGGCTTCCAAGGTATGGAAAGTGATCAATGTTGTCCAAGGCCTCATCGTGGATTTCAATAAACTGGGGGCTGTGCAGTGTGGCGGGAGCAGATTGGTAGAGGACCTTTGTCTTACAGATGCTCAGTATAAGTCCATGCACCCGTATGCCTCAGTGAAGGTGTTGATGATGGCTTGGAAATCAGCCTCCAAATGTGCACTGATGCAAGCATGCAGTTCAATGACAGAGAATGGGATGGCCTTGGATTTGGCCTGCAGGCGGCGGAGGTTAAAAAGATTTCTGTTTGTTCTGTAGTTTAGCGGGGAGCTTGCTGAACGTGAGATGATAAATTGCAGCAAGATAGATGGTGAAGAGTGTTGGTACGAGGAAGCAGCCTTGCTTGACCCCAGTCTGAATGTGAATTGGATCTGTGGTAATCTGTTAATCAGGATCACATGTCTTCATGGAGCAGCGGGAGGATGGTCACAGGTTGAAGGCAGCCGAAACGGAGGAGGTACTCCATAATCCCTCAACATTGACAATGTCAGAAGCCTCTGTGAGGTCAAAGAAGGTCACGTATAAGGATTGGTGCTGTTCCCTGTAAAATGGGATCGGGGTCAGATGCCAATCCCGTTACAATGCTTTGGTCCCCCGCCATCAGTGGCAGCAAGCTGCATGCCCTGCGCCAACAGCACCACGTAAAACTGTGATTTTCGTGGATTTTAATACAATTAATGTCCTTCATTGTTTCGTTCATATCCCCCTGTGCCTGTGACATGCCCTCTGTGACTGGCCAAGGTCTGTCAGCATCCGATTAATGCACTCAGTGCCCTCCAGCCATGACCCTTTGTGACTGGGCCAAGCTCTGGCGTGCTGCAGCAATGCCCATCTACGCCAGAGGGCCTGATTACTAACATCACCCACGGAGGTGATAGTCTCTGCAATGGTGGATGGTGCAAATGAAAGTGTGGCGAGACATCAGTGTCTTCATTGATGTGGTGCAGCGGAGTGTTCTGAGGGTCTGAATGGGGACTGCGATCCCAAATAGTCCGGCCTCACCTGATGGGGATCCTGCAAAACAAAAAACATGGTGAGCTCTTGGGAAGGACTGGTCTGTGGGAGGGAGGTGTCTCACTTGTTGTAGGAATATTCAGATTTAGACTTTAGATTTAAATTTATTGTCATGTCTACCAAGGTACAGTGAAAAATATTGTTCTGCGTACAGTCCAGGCAGATTGTTCCATTCATGAACAACATGGGACATACAATAAATACACAAATAAGTACATAGACATAGACATCGTGTGAAGTATATGGAGTATCGTCCTACCACAGTAAAAAAGATGCGTAGAGAGATGAGTTCAGTCCATGGGAGCATCATTTATGAGTCTGGTAATAACAGGGAAGAAGCTGTTTCTGAATTTATTAGTGCATTTTCTCACTTTTGTATCTTCTGCCTGATGGAAGAGGCTAAAAGAGAGAATAACCCGGGTGGGAGGGCTTTTTGATTCTGCTGCCAGCTTTCCCAAGGCAGCGGGAGGTGTAGACAGAGTCAATGGATGGGAGACGGGTTTGCTTGATGGACTGGGCTGTGTTCAGAACTCTCTGTAGTTTCTTACGGTCTTGGGCCAAGCAGTTGCCGTACCAGGCTGTGATGCAGCCAGATAGGATGCTTTCTATGGTGCTTCTGTAAAAATTGGTCGGAGTCAATGTGGATATGCCGAATTTCCTTAGTTTCCTGGGGAAATATAGGCACTGTTGTGCTTTCTTTCCTCGGCGTGGGTGGATCAGGACAGATTGTTGGTGCTGTGGACACCCAGGAATTTGAAGCTGTCAAGCATATCCACCTCGGCACCATTGATGCTGACAGGGGCGTGTATGATACTTTGCTTCCTGAAGACAATGACCAGCTCCTTAGTTTTGCTGACATTAAGGGAGTGATTGTTGTTGCACCATGCCACTAGGTTCTCTATCTCCCTCTTGTACTCTGACTCATCATTGTTTGAGATCCGACCCACTATGGTCGTGTCATCAGCAAACTTGCAAATGGGGTTGGAGCTGAATTTTGCCCCAGTCATGCGTGTATATGGAGTATAGTAGAGAGCTAAGTACGTAGCCCTGTGGAGCCCTGACATTAAGGACTATCGTGGAGGAGGTGTCGTTTATCCTTGTTGATTGTGGGTGAGAAAGTCGAGGATCCAGTCGCAGAGTGAGGAGCCAAGTCCTAGGTTTTGGAGTTTTGATATGAGCTTGGCTGGGAGTTGTTGTCAATGAATAGGAGTCTGATGTAGGAGTCCTTTTTGTCAAGATGCTCCAGGGATGAGGGAGATGTCTGCTGTGGATCAGTTGTGGCGGTATGCGAATTGCAGTGGATCAACATAGTCTGGAAGTATGGAGTTGATGTGTCTCATGACCAACCTATGGAAGCACTTCATAATTATGGATGTCAAGGCCACCAGACAGTATTCGTAGAGGCACATTGCCTGGTTCTTCATTGGCTCTGATATGAAGCAAGTGGGGACCCCGGAAGCAAGTGGGGACCCCGGAATGATGTAGAGAGAGGTTGATGATGTCTGTGAACACACCCGCCAGTTGGTCCACGCAGGATCTGAGTGCATGGCCAGGGACTATATCAAGACCCGTTGATTGCCGTGGGTTCACTTTCAAGAAGGCCAATCTGACTTTTGACTTCTGAGGCTGTGACGGTAGGTATGGGTGTGTCCAAAGCTGTTGGTGCAGTTGGCAATGGTTTGTTGGCTTCCTGCTCGAACGGAGCCGCAAATACATTGAGTTCATCAGGTAGGTATCTCTGTAGCCCATTATATTGTTTATGCCTCGCCACAACCGTGTCGTTAATCTGTGACTTTAGCTTAGTCTGTTTTGTCACTTGGGGACCCTGATCGCTTTGCGAAGGTTGTACCTAGATTTCTTGTACAGGTCAGGTGTCACCTCAGACTGGGACTTCGTAGAGTGTGGATCACCCGGTTAAACCATGGTTTCCAGTTGGGGAACGCTTGTACTACCTTCTTTTGGCACACAGTTTTCGACACACTTACTGATGAAGTCTGTGACGATGGTGGCATACGCGTCTCGGTTGGCCACTGACTCCAAGCAGGCATGTCGGAGCTCCTCCATTGCGTCAAACCAGAATTGCACGTCTTTCTTCACCGGATTCTCCCGCTTAGATTTCTGCTGAGATGCCAGGAGAAGGAGCACTGCCTTGTGTTCCGATTTTCCGAAGTGCAGACGGGGGATTGATCGGCAGGCACCTTTGATGTTTGTATAGCAGTGCTCAAGGATGCTGGGGCCTTTGGTGAGACAGGAGATGTGGTGGTGGAATTTTGGTGGTACATTCTAGACGTTGCATTGCTTTGGACTCTCACTTGTTTGACACATGCCGATCTCCACTGCAGCCACTGCCCTCTCCTCGGCCTCCCCTGTGAGTTGCAGGGCCCTTTCCTTTTGGGGTGTATGCGCCCGAACGTCTGTGGTGCCCCCTCTCATCTTCTTGTACTCCTGGTGATTATGGGGCACTTTATCTTTGCAGACACTGAAAGGACATAGTGAGACACTGGGAGGCGAGATTTAGGGAGGTCTGTAGCTTGTGGCATGTATGTGCAAGGCTCCTGGGCAAAGAGGACAATACATGTGTTGGGGTTTTGGGAAGGTCAGCTGTCGGGGAGATGCAGGCACTTGGGTTTTGTTGGTCTCAAGGGGATTGGCGAGTGATGTGAGGGATGAGGGGTGAGAGTAAAGCTAGGTTTACAGAGGTGGTTACTCACCTGAGCTGCTCTAAGGGGGTAGTTCATCTCCTTTTGACACTGCAAGTTGGTCCTCCTGGTGAGGCTGGCAACACTGAAAGCCTCCATCACCTCAGCCCAGACGTTGTTGAGAATGGTGGGTTTGAGTCTCCACCTCGCCCTAGGAAAGAGTGTGTCCCTCATCGACCCAATAGCGTCCAGCATTCTGTTGATCTCTGACTCCCAGAAGCTTGGAGCAGATCTTCATGCCGCCATCTTTCTTGGCTGGACTGATAGTCAGTGGTGAGTAGAACGCTGAAAAGCTACTCTGGCTTGTCAGCCTATCTCTGAACCCAGTGACTCAGACACTAGTGGGGCCAAGAACAGTCTGGCTGCACATGGGCTGCCTGCTGGCCTATTTGCATGACCTGAAATTCTCCTGGCTGGTATACCTAGCAGGAATGCGCAGCTCCCGCTATTCTACTCTGGCAGCAGCACTTATTTTTTGATTTGATTTATTATTGTCACGTGTATTAGTATACAGTGAAAAGTATTGTTTCTTGCATGCTGTACAAACAATGCATTCCGTACATAGGGAAGGAAGGAGAGACTGCAGAATATAATGTTACAGTTATAGCAAGGTGTAGAGAAAAGATCAACTTAATGTGAGGTAGATCCATTCAAAAGTCCGATGACAGCTGTTCTTGAGTCGGTTGGTACGTGACTTCAAACTTTGGTATCTTTTTCCTGACGGAAGAAGGTGGAAGAGAGTATGTCCGGGGTGCATGGGGTCCTTAATTATGCTGGCTTCCTTTCTGAGGCAGCGGGAATTATAGATAGAGTCAATGGATGGGAGGCTGGTTTGCTACTCACATTTTGGGAAATGTTTCTACAAATCACATCCCACCAATACCTTCCCTGAGATACAAGTGAGACAGTCCTTCCCTTCCCACTGTTCACTCCTGAAATAAAACTAATTCATCAAAATGTTTAATCAAAAACTTGGTTCTCCATTGCTCCTCTTGAATATTTTGGACTCTGGTGTACACATTTATCTCCTAAATGGCAGGTACGTCATGAAATCTTCATTTGGAGACCTTTGACCTGTTGTTACCTGGCAGCTGCAAATGCGAGGAAGATCTCCTTAACGCTGGACAAGAGGGAGAGGAGCATTAATGCACCTGCCGGACCAGCATTGACTACAAATCCAAATTAAATGTTAAAGTAGTCCACAGGCTGATGCAAGGGTGAGTGGCAATAACCAGTCAAATAACGAGTGAAGCAACAATGGTTGATGGAAGTGAAGCAGAGTGCAGCAATTGTAATGTTTAACTGTCATCTGTAACAACAATAACACCACTTCATGCAACCTATCATTCATAAGGATGACAGATAAAGTGCAGTAATTCAATGCTCACATTATGATACTGAGAGATGAAGAGAGAAACTGTTGAGCCTGGGGCTTGGAGACACTGGGAGGAATATCCAACTGTGGGCAACTGGCCATCTATTTTTTCTCAGGGTGAGAAGAAATTATTGCTCTCACGTTCTCTCAAGATATCCCACTTTTATTTTGTGCAAGGAGCAGTATATACTTTTACTTCCCACAAGAACTGCAGAATCCTACGATCACATCACCATTCCAATTTCGAGATTACAGAGAACTTCAAAAAACAAAACTATAGAATGTTGCTGGGATATAGGAACTCTCCCAATGGTGGAAGCAGAATTCATTGTATGCATTTAAAAAGTAGAGGATAAATACTTAATAAGGTAAAATGATAAAGGGACAAAGAAGAATATGGGGTTTAAATGAATAATTTCTTTCAGTGAATTAGGAATATAATGGGACGAAGGGCCTTCCTCTGTGCTCTAAAATGTTTAGATTCTATATATGGAACAGATTTGTCCATCAATATTGACCTCAAGTAGGTAAGGGTCCACAACTATTAAAAAGTACATTTTTTCTCAAATGGTGTAAACAAAATATTTTTCTTTGCAATGGCATAAACATGTCACCATACTTCTCAAAAATTTTAAACTAAAAAGTCACCATGTGCTTTAACAGCATTAAAAAAGACTGTTCAATTTAGTTTACAGGAAAATAAGCCATGCAAGCAATCCTCTTGTGTATAGGGCTGTGTTAAACCCCATGCACAGGTAACAGTCAATCCATTAACCTTTGCTTTAGCTTAACCCATATGTCGCCTGCCTCAGAGTCTTCCTTTTTGTTTTAATACCTTTTCCTTAATAGTTGCTCGTCTGTAACTGAAAAGGGCAGAAGCACTCTGATGACATTGACTGCGGCATTGTAATAATAAGCTCTTTTTTGCCTCACCAGGATGTCAGCAGCCATTTCGGAAGGTAATATAAAAGAGCTGTAAGCCAGGGGTCATGTTAAATTGTAACGCAAATGTTATTCCTCGATTATCCAGCTGGGTTAAATGTCAACTGCTGCAGGCAAAATCAGCTGGATGGAGAGTAGATGTGTGTGTGGGTGAGATGGAGAAAGAGGCATGAACTGGGCTCAGTATCTGATGGGAATGTCAAAGCAGACACTTGCTTGTGTATGACTTTCTTATTATATTAGGCACTGTATCAGCTAGGAGTGAACTCTGTGTGAATTAACAAACAGCCATTGCCTTTTCAGTATTTGTGTTACTATTTACAAATCGTCAGCTTTAGTTTGACTTTCCAAAGATAGCTTTTAGCTTTAATTCTTAAGAGAAAAAAAACATGAAAGGAATGTGAATGAAATGCAGCTGAATCCCGCCAGGGAAAGAATAAATTCATGTCATAAGATAAATCCACTCAAATAATGCCACTTTTAGCCACCTCAGGTTAAAGAATCAATTTGGTACTCAATCTGACAATGTCTGCAAAATTTAGTTGTGACCCACCTGTATTTTCGATGCTACGGGTGCTGTTGTGAATCTAAAATGGCGTCTGTGCCATGTCCACACACACGTCTGATGCACCAGCCACAGTTTCGGTAAGGCCATTAGCATGGGATCAGGGAATGTGGGCCGAAATTTGCAGAATAGACAGATCGTGACATTAGTCAGCGTTTAATACAATTTCATGCAAGCTAGCAGAGTCACTTTCAAACCGATAGCTCCAGCTAATGCCTTTTCTTAATCTTGCTCAACTGAACATGCATTCAGCAGTAGCAAGAAACCCTCACCATTGCTATTTAAAGGGTTCATCAACTACATTTAGGCTAGTTGCTGATTGATTTCTACAGACTCATGTTGAGTTAGTAGATGTGCTTGATGGTGTATATTACTATTTAACATTGCAAAGGTCTACAGGGAGTGGTGTGGCACATGGTAAAGACATTAGTTCTGACTTCAAGGATTCTACTCAGGTCACTTGCTTCCAGACATGGCTCTCATAGTTTCTTTTCTCTTTGACTTTGCGAATGGCAGGCAGAATGCACAGAGGCAACACAGAGGAGGACAAGATGCTCAAAGAGGAAGGAGTAGCAAGGGAAAATGGACTCATGAGGAAGCCATAGCCACCCATGTTCATGAGGGAGCATTTTTCCCATTGACTTCAATGAGAAACAGAGCAATAAATGCCTGCGTTTTACCAAGGAGGTGCTCACTGAAATCTGCTGCCTGCTGCATTCAGAACAGGGCAAGGGCAACATTATCAGTTACTGCAGAGATGACCATGAATCTCTATGCATCAGAGTACTTCCATGTTAAAACAGGTGCCCTTGGTAACATTTCCTGATTTGGTGTGCAAGGTTACATGAGGGAAATCTCTGAGGTCACAAAGAGAACTGAATACATTACATATTCTTGTGACAGAGAGAAGCAGACATAGTGAGGCACTGCAAAGAATGCAGGCTCCTCCTTGGCGCAGGGTGCCAAAATGCAATAAAGCACTGGGGGTGCTAAAGCAAAACCTCCAACATTTAGACTACTCTGGAGGAGGCCTTTGTTACTCAACAGAGCACATCTAATGATTAATTCTTCATAATTTTGTCAGCATGAGGCTTGGGCCCTTGTCACCAAGCTGAAGGAGGCAGGGAGATGACAACCAACAATCCCTATTGTCAACGTAACCCCAATTCTCCTTTCAGCAAGAGTAGCGTACCTTACCTTCCTTCTGTTCAGATTATCATGGTGTCCATTTGGTCACAATACTGAGATCAAAGCCACGACACAACAGATATTCCAAACCAACTTCATAAACCAAACCATGCAATATTCCATATGAAAGAAAACTCTTGGGCATTTTCTGAGTGCCTGCCTCCGGGGTCCCTTTTCCTGGTCTGGTGTTTCTGCACAGCGTTACCCCAGTGCCTGCAGCATGGCTGGCAGAAGACTGTTGACTTTCAGTGAGGGCGACAATGATCGTGAAAGACAAACTGTCCGAGATGGCCCAGCCTTGGACAGCGCATGTCTGACCTAGCTGGCAGGGAACAACAAAGGAACTGGCTAAGTGGCAGTGGAGGATGAATGCTGTCCTTCAGGTAGACAACAGCAGGCCCATGCTCCATGGAACTGCGGCCACTCGAACAGGGCTGTGCTTCAGCAATCCAAACAATGTGTTGGAGGACAGAATTGCTGGTTTGCTGAAGAGAGTCTTTAAGCTCCTTTGAAAATTCTTATCCACGGCTTTGAAGACAGCAATCTGAGCTTGTGTGGCAGCAAGTTGAGCTGGCGAGATTGCTGTCTGAGCTTCTGATGCAGAAGCCAGATGTCAGATACGGGGCTGGATTCTCCGATCCCCGATGCTGAAATCGCGTTCGGCGACGGGGCGGAGACTCCACGATGATGCCGACATCGCAATGCTGCGCCCCCTGAAAAACACTGTACTTGCAGAGAATGCCGCATGCCGTATCCACAGCCTCCATACATTGGCTGAGGCCCACCCCTGATGCTCCGCGTGGGGACTTAGTCTTCAGAACAGAGAATCCAGCCCATGGTTTCTACTTGTGCTGCAATAATTGGGACAAGGGTGCTCATGGAGTGGGTCACTAGTTGGATTTGGAAAGGATGGGCTCCAAGCTCTGCACAAAGCTCTGACCAAAGTTGATGCCAGGATCGGCCATGTACCTTGACAGTGACAGCATGCTTTCCAACAGAACTTCTAAATACATCAAACATTTTAATAGAATTTACAGTGCAGAAAGAGGCCATTCAGCCCATCGAGTCTGCACCAGCTCTTGGAAAGAGCACCCTACCCAAGGTCAACACCTCCACCCTATCCCCATAACCCAGTAACCCCACCCAACACTAACGGCAATTTTGGACACTAAGGGCAATTTATCATGGCCAATCCACCTAACCTGCACATCTTTGGACTGTGGGAGGAAACCGGAGCACCCGGAGGAAACCCACGCACACACGATGGAGGATGTGCAGACTCCGCACAGACAGTGACCCAAGCCGGAATCAAACCTGTGACCCTGGAGCTGTGAAGCAATTGTGCTATCCACAATGCTACCGTGCTGCACGGCTTTCTTTATCTGCAAGCCATTTCTCGCTGTTCCTCCAACTCCTCCCTCCCACCACTGCCTGCCCGATTGCATTTCTTGTTAATCAGAAAGGAAAAGATACAAGAGAAGTGTTGAGATGAGGGGATAGGGGGAAAGCAAGAAACACATTTCCACACCATTGCCAGCTGAAAATCAAAATAAATTTTGGGATGAGTGAGAACTGGGATGTGAGGAGGATTAGGGAAGGGATTTTTCATTTACTGCTTCTCCAATTGGGATTCCACCAGAATAAAAGGGCAGCTCCCACTGCATGCACGAGAAAAAGAGAAAGTGAAAACATTTCCTTTTCTTTAGATGTGGTGAAAAGCTGTCAATCAGAGAGAGCGCATTTATAAACATTGTGGTTAGCATCAATGGAGGGTACTTGCGATACATTCAAGCATGAAGATAAAGATAAATAAACAAACCCATAAGAAGCTGGGTCGCAACCAATAAAACTGACAATCACTGGCTAGTGCAATGTATTGCTGCGTGAAATTCAATGGAAGATTTGCATTTCAAAAGCTGCCAAAGGATTTGAAGCCTTTTGACATGCACTTGGCTTTCAAGGAAGACTCTGACGCTTGTACCAGCTGCTGCTTTACAAATTTTTGTCTGAGGCAGCAAATGTTAGGGAAGGATAAGTGAAAATGCAATGATTTTTCACTCTACTGCCTGGACTGCTCTTCATCTTTTGGGCAGTTGTGACTGATGAGGGTTTCTGATGGGGGTCTCCTATGGGGGTTTCGGATGGGGATGTCTGATGGGGGCTCTGATGGGGGGGCTCTGATGGAGGGCTGGGGGGGGGGCGGTGGGGCATTGGTCATCCTCACGCATGCTTGTTGTGGGGGGGGGTGACCCATTATTCCCATGATGGGGGTGGCAGGGCTCTCTCCTACCTGACAGTGGGAGGGGGGGGGGCAGGATTTGCATTGTGGAAGGCTGGGGTGCCACCATAGGACGTTGGTATTGTGCTGCCCACTCAAAGTGGTGGCCCGATATCAGGATTCTGATGGAATCCGGCAGGCTCTCGCCATGCGTGAATAAGCATGGTAAAGGAGAGAAACTCACATGCTAGGCCCCGATCCTAGTGTCAGCGGTGACAAGTAGCAATTCTTCACAGATAGGAGCACTTAGGTTCCAGAACTAAGAATTCTGGCCTAGGTGTGAGTATATCATCATCTTCAATGGTTTCAGTGCCGCTACTAGCCGTGGCTTCAATTATTGCAATGATGGCAAGCACCATCTCCTCCATAGGATCAAGGATATGCAACTATGCCTGTAACCCACCAGTTGGATCCTAGAGCCTCCAGTTAAGCGTCACCTTGTCCTGAAAGATAGAGGGAAGTACGTAAGTGAATGTGCTGCAGTGTGTTCAGAGGCAACTTTCCTGGAATTGACCTCCACAACATTCTACTCTAACTATCTTCTTTGAATTTGTCTGAAGGGCCCTCAGGATAGATGATGCCTCTCCTCTTTTGCACTTCTTGTGCAGCATCTGAAAATCTTGAGCCCATCATCTGCCATGTTGGTTCATCATTCAGTGTTGCTTGAGTTCCAGTTTCTGAAACCAGTTTCAGCACCTGTTTCAGCTTCAATAAACCTCTCCTTTAAGAGATGTGGGCTAACTTTAACTTGTGTTGGTCTCTCACGATGTTGCATCGCCTGCTCAGGTGATCAGTCACTCAGCAATATCTTTGGCGTTGGGTGCAAGCGTCATGAAAACTGTGTGCTGTGTGCATCATTGACAACAAATACAAGTTAATCATCCATCGCGATTCTTGTGCCTGTTCTCGGGCCTTATCAAATTCCTGTCAGTCAAGTTTCCATGTAACACTAGTAGTTTCACAAATTTGAGATAAGCCTTAAATTTATATCTGAATTGAAATAACAGCTAAAAGATAACCTTTCTTTAGGTCAGGGGTCTGAAACCCGCAGCATGTGGCTCAACAGGAATACTTGTGCAGCTCCCAACTTCGATCGATTGAACTCATTTTGATGGTAATTAAATAGCTTGTTTTGATTTTTTTCCCCATTTTTATTAACCCGGCACTGTGAGGGAGTATAATTTAATTAACATGTTTTAAGCAAAAACATGTAAAGTTTGGTTGAAACATCTCTCTGTCTTGCTTTTCATTATTAAAGGAACCACATTACCAGAAGGATGTGGATGCTTTAGAGAGGGTGCAGAGGAGGTTCACCAGGATGTTGTCTGGTATGGAGGGTGCTAGCTATGAAGAAAGGTTGAGTAGATTAGGATTGTTTTCGTTGGAAAGACGGAGGTTGAGGGGAGACCTGATTGAGGTCTACAAAATTATGAGAGGTATGGACAGGGTGGATAGCAACAAGCTTTTCCCAAGAGTGGGGGGGGGGGGCGCGATTCTCCGCTCCCCACGCCGGGTGGGAGAATCGCGGGAGGGTCGGGCGACTCACGACACCCGCCCTGGCGCCCCCCGCGATTCTCCCATCCCCCGCTCGGATGAATCGCCGCTCGCCGTTTTTCACGGCGACCGGCGATTCTCCTGCCCGGATGGGCCGAGTGGCCTGACGTTCCCGACCGGTTCACGACGGCGGCACCCACACCTGGTCGCTGCCGTCGTGAACATGGCGCCAAAGGCTCGTTTGAAGCTTGTGGAGGGCGGAGAGGGGAGTGAGCACCACGGCCGTGCTCGGGAGGGGACTGGCCCGCGATCAGTGCCCACCGATCGTCGGGCCGGCGTCTCCAAGCGACGCACTGTTTCCCCTCCGCCGCCCTGCAAGATCACGCTGCCACGTCTTGAGGGGCAGCGGAGGGGAAGGCGGCAACCACGCATGCGCGGGTTGGAGCCGGCCAACCTGCACATGCGTGGCTGATGTCACTTAGGCGCTGCCGTCGCATCATTCTCAGCGCGCCGCCTTGACGCAAGCGTCAAGGCCCGCCGGCCGAGATTTACGGAGCGCCGCTCCTAGCCCCCTTGGGGGGTGGGGGGGGGGGGGGTCATGATTTCAAGGTGAGAGGGGGAAAGTTTAAGGGAGATGTGCATGGAAAGTGTTTTACTCAGAGGGTGGTGGGTGCCTGGAACGTTTTGCCAGCGGAGATGGTAGAGGCTGGAACAATAGCATCATTTAAGATGCATGTAGACAGATATATGAACGGGCGGGGAACAGAGGGAAGTAGATCCTTGGAAAATAGGCGACAGGTTTAGATAAAGGATCTGGATCGGCGCAGGCTGAGAGGGCCGAAGGGCCTGTTCCTGTGCTGTAATTTTCTTTGTTCTTTGTTCTTTGTATCATTACTGCCCAAATTGGGTAAAACTTCCATGGAGGCAAGGAGGTTGAGTCAGGAAACTTCCCAACCTGGTAAATTTATCTCCATATTTTCATTCTGGGGAGATGGGCTGTTAAGGGGTGGTTGGGCCCATTGTGTCCGGAGACAGGCCTGAGGCACGAATGGAGGTAGGAGGATGGCAAGACTGGCTGTCTGGAACATTTGCCTCCATTTACTAGGACATTATCCCTATTTTAAGGAAGAATTTCAGGTCCTCAAACCTTCACTGTTCACCCCCCTCAAACATCCACCTATTCACCCCCGTACCACCAGACATCCTCTATGCACCCTCTTGCCTTCCGTAAACACTCACCCAAATCCACGATGGGCAGACCCAGGAGCCATGTATTTGAAAAGGCAATTAATAAAATAAACTTCTAACACTAACAGAGCTTCCGTTCAAACACACTCCATACTCAAAAAAAAATCCTTCATTAACAAAACCCATCCAAAATGTGCAATCCCCTCAAGTGGTCAATCTGTTGTAAATACAAACAGACAAAGGACGGCAAGGTAGCACAGTTGCTTCACAGCGCCAGAGACCTGGGTTCGGTTCCAGGTGTGGGTCACTGTCTGTGTGGAGTCTGCATGTTCTCTCGTGTCTGCGTGGGTTTCCTCCTGGCACTCTAGTTTCCTCCCACAAATCCCGAAAGACGTGCCTGTTAGGTGAATTGGACATTCCGAATTCTCCTTCAGTGTACCCGAGCAGGCGCTGTCGATTGGCAACTCGGGGATTTTCACAGTAACTTCATTGCAGTGTTACTGTAAGCCTACATGTGACACTAATAAAGATTATTATTATTAAAGACAGATGATCCTTTAATGACATCTGAAGACTGTCGATCAAATGCCTAATGAACACCACCCCCCATTCCCATCCCCAGCTGAAATAAGAGGATCGGCAGCTTTTGAAACTCGTCCGAGTATTCAGAATGGGTTCAGCTGGCAAAACAGATGGCTGTGTTTTTTTCTAAGTTACACCTGCTGGCTCGTCAATAAACACATTCTAGTAGCAGGTGTCTGTTTTTCTTTCTCTAAGTGAAAGCTGCAGATTGTTTTTTATTTTAAAGGGTTGGAAATTTAAATCACTTCAGGTCCTGACACTTGGACCTGAATTTCCATTTCCAAGTCACTTCTGCGCTGTGTCAGAACAATTCCCAGCTCCACAAACCTGACCCAGGAAAACATTCCTGGGAGGTCAGACCCTGAGTGGAGTGCAAGTTCAGGAATTGTGAGAGTTAGTCAGATTGATCATGGCTAAACCTAATCTTCAAGTTGACTTTTTTGATCCTTGTCCAGAGGGCAAACACATTTCCCTGGTTGGCAAATTCAGGAAAAAGAGGACAGACAGTCATGATTTCTGGAAGCAGATTTCTGGGAGATTCAAGTGGACTGAGCTGTGCCCATAACTGCAGGATGAGTAAGCTTATCAAACTCATGTTAATTAGAAGGGTGAGTGTTCAAGTTTCTTCCCTCTTGCTCTGGCTGTAGCACTGGCTCGACAAGCAACCAAAGGATATTCGATAAAACCTGCTGCACTGATTTGTCCCTGGGCCACGTCCTCAGTCAATCAGGGGCAGGAGACGCTTTCATTTCCTGCCCCTACACCTGACAGTAGGCCGTGATTGATCTCCATCTCACTGCAAGAGTGTCAGTGACACTTTTAGCAGCCTTGTGTTCATCCTTATATGGATGAGATACCTCAGCAGAGAGGCAGGGGTTTCTTGGCCCAAAATGGTTCAACAGCTGAGCGCATATTCATAAATACCATTTTGAATATATTGTGGAATACAGCGGGCTGGATTCTCTGTCCCGCCGTGCCTGATTTCTGGTTCAGCATACCGGCGGGAAGCTCCATTTCGCCGGCGGGTCAATGTGGTTTCCCATTGTGGGGCAGCCCTACGCCGTCGGGAAACCCCCGGGCTGCTAGCAAAATGGAGCATCCCGCCGGCGGAGAATCCAATCCAACATGTTTATACTGCGACTCTGTCCATTATCTGAACACCATGTTGTGTCAAACAATGTTCCCATAAGAAAGAGTTTTAGTTTATTGCTTTACTGAGGCTCAGAGGAACAGTAATTATTTGAAGACAGTCATCCTTCTATTGACAAGCATGAAAACATGAAGCGTCATCCTTCCTCCTCAACCACCTATTAAATTTACATTAAATAGAATTTGTGTTATCTCAATTTGTATGAATTCAGTTATGGGTTTGGGATATTGCTGGATCGGACAGCATTTCTTGTCCATTCCTCATTGCCCTATATCAGTTGGCAGTCAACTGCTACAAACACAGCCATCTGTTTTGCAATTTCGATATACTTTGTTGTTTGTGGCTTGTAATGATTTGTTGTGACAGCAGTGGTGTAAGTATACCCACAGTGCTGTTAGGGGGGGGGGGGGTTCCCAGGATTTTGACCCGACGACAGTGAAGGAACGATGATATATTTCCAAGTCAGGATGGTGAGTAACTTGGAGGGGAACCTCCACGTGGTGGACTTCCCAGTTATCTGCTACCCTTGTCCTTCTAGATGGCAGTGATCGTGAGTTTAGAAGATGCTGCCTGAAGAGCCTTGGTGAGTTTTACGCAAGATAAAACATTGCACAATCATAACAGATAAGTCAGGTTATTTTTCACAAAAAGATTTTGGTTTGTGAAGGGTTGTATCCACTTGTGGAAACAGTTGAATTTCTAGCCCACGCGGCAGTTTCAGTTCTACATGACCTCTAGGGCAGTGCTTTTTCTTGTCTGCTCAATAAGGCTTAATTGCCCTTTCTGTCCACAAACCTTCCATTATGTGATTTGCTCCTGAAAAAAATCTCTTGCAGGTGAGGCTGTTTCCCTCGCAGCTGCAGCACGGATAATTTGAGGTATTATTACACAGGCGTGAAGGTGATGAGCCACTCTTTCAAAACACTCAAACAGCAGAGATGGGGAGAGACAAAAGTGAACAGCAACAACTTAATTTGCAGCAGCGAACTGCGGTGGATTTAATGAGAAAAGTCCACCTTGATTGGCAGCTGAATGCCACGTCGACAACAGTCCTCATCCAGGTTGAAATGGTGGCTGCTGTGATTTTGTTCGATCTTGTGGAGGCACAGATTCCACTCATGTGAAATTGTAAGCGAAGAATTCTCAAGATTATATAATTGTACCATTTAATAAAAGTTTCCCATTGAGCTTGTACTACAAAGCTGCTGTTATGTGTTCGCAACACCAGATGAAACAGTTTTTTTAATGGAAGGAAATATAAAGAACGGCAGAAAAAGAAGGCGCGATTTAATGGGAAACGTTCTAAGTGTCATATCAGGTGCGGCTTCACCGGTGCTTCCCGATGGCCGAGCCGGCGAGACTGTGGCGGGCACTTAGCGGCACTTAGTGCTGAAAATGATCCCTTACGGGCATCATGCCGGAACTGGCTGTCCCGCCAACTGATTCGCTGGAACCATGCACTGCAGCTCGCCGCTAACATGGGGAAGCTGCTCATAAACGCTCCCTCAGAGGCGGCACATGGGCATGGCACCACGTAGACATGCTCCACGCTCTGGGGTGCCAACTTGGCCAGGCTGATGGACACTGTGGAGGCGAGATGGGACATTGTGTTCCCCCAAGGGGATTGGAGGACCAGCATGAGGGCCGCCAATGCCTCCTGGGAGGAAGTGGCAGCGTCCGTCAGTTCGGGCAGCGTGGCTAGGCGGACTGCCGTACAATGTCGGAGGAAGACCAATAGCATGCACCGGTGCGCAAGAGGAAGTTAAGACTGGCCCCCTGGTATGAATCCCACCTTCCACCCCCCGACCTCTGGCACCTCCCCTGCCCCCTCCCCCCCCCCCCCCCCCCCAACAATTCGGCGGCTTGCACCTCGCACCCCTCCCCCGCAGTATATCACCATCTTGTGCCCCAGCACATTGGGCACCCACCAGCAGAGCCCCTCTATGCCCAGGAGTGGTGCCCACACATGCCACCTGACATATACACCCCCAGTGCATCAAGCATGCGGCTCACAATGACCCCTCCCTGTCCCTGCTGGAGAAGTTGGCCCATAACAGGCGGGGAGGGCCCTGACAGGTGGTGGAGTTTCAGACATCAGAGTTCCCATTCCATTTGAGAAACCAGCCATGGAGATCACGGGGTTGTCCAAGGAGAGAGCAGTCACCAACAGTGAAGTTGGCCTGTGCCACAGAGATCAGGATCCACTGTCCCTTCACCCAGGTGACCTGTCTCAAGTGAGTTATTAATGTCAGACAGAATGATTGTTCCCCCTCACTGACCACATGTCCATTCTCTCACAGAATCTCCACCTGATTGGACCAGGCCATCAGGGTTTGCCACCTCCCCCCCTCCAGCCAGCCAAGAAAACACCTCGGAGGAGAGCTTCGAGGAGACCACAATTGATGAGTCACAACTGTCATCCCACCCTCCACCAGTGCAGAGGCACATATGTCAGTAGGCGATATTAGTGGACAGGGGCACATTCTGGTGAGCACTACACAGTTGCTGATGCACATCAGGTGGAGACAGGAACATCCAAAGCAGTCAACAGTCGCAGGTCAGCTGGATCCCAGGACCCAACAGAGTCCCAGTCAGCTGCCGAGCCTCAGGGCAAGGTTATCCAGTAAACCACTTCGCCGGCAATTGGCTAAGTTTTTTGAGGAGCTCAACTCCTCATTCAACCATGAGGGTCACACCAGCTGAGCAGTTCAAGCGCCGTTGATTGACAACCCAATTGCGATTCCAAATTTGGCAGGGAGGGTGGAGGCCCACCAGGCCAACTCAGAAGAGTCAGCGTTCAGAGCAGAGAGGTGACAGGTTGTTCTGGGTGGGAGACCCAGTTTTAGTCCAAAGTTCGCTGCCGGTTCGTCTTTGGTAGAAGGGCCTGTAGTGGCTCAGTTAGGGCCGGTGTCTTATGTGATCGATGTTAACGGGAAGACCATCATAAAGCAGGTCGACCACCTGGGGGATGGCGACGCCCAACATGGAGTCTACAAGTCCAGCAAACATTGTGAATACTCCTGTAATTCTGTCAACCCAAGGGGAGTCAGAACATCACATTTCTGTTCATCCTGTTGCGTCAGCCAAAGCCAGTGAGGTGAATTTGCCTGACATTGAAGTGAGCCTCCTGAGATGGCATCAGCAGTGGTCCACTTGATCGCCCAAAAGAATGCCAAGCCTGTGGCTGGACAACTGAGGTCCGGAGCTGACGGGCAAAACCTCACCCTTGGAAAAGCGCGTGATGATGAGGGCCTCCTTGGCCCTCCGGGTATGCTAGATCCGCACTGCCACCTGTCCTTCTTCCTCCAGCTTCTACCTGGGTGCTCCCCGGGGCCTTCCTCCAACCCCTCTTTATCCAGCTCCTCCTCAGAAGAGGCCGCATATTCCTCCTCCTCCTCCTTTAGAATGTCGTCCCACTGTTGTGCGGATTTGTGGAGTGCACAGCAGACCACCACAGTCATTGTGAATCGAGGGAGGAAGGAAGGGACAGTTGAGAAAGTAGAAAAGCTCCAGCAAGAGCCGGAAACATTTAAACCTATAAATAATGCCTATTATTGGGAAACTAGACCAATTTGACCACAGTTGACTCATGTAGTCAGTACATCAGTACATCAAACGGTTCCCTTTTTTCTTCCTTCCATGAATGAGATCACAGGTGAAGACAAGCAGAAGGTGATATTTATGACAGTTTGCGGGCCCCAAATGTATAATTTGACTGGGAAGCTACCTCCCCAGAAGCACCTGACGTGAAGACCTTTAAAGAGATATTGAAACTGGTTAACAAACATTACAAACCACAGCCTTTGATTATCTTCCAATGTTATAAGTTTAACTTTGCATGATTTGCAGGAGTGAAGGTTGTAGCTCCACCCATGAATACAGAGAGTCAAAGGGAGGTACGGCAGATAGTACATAAGGTGCCAATACTAGGGCAGGTCGGAACTAGGAAACCCATTGGGCATTGAGTGACTCTGTGAAAAAAATGTTGAAAGACATTGACCACGTATCAAGTATCAGTAGTAATAGAACATAGAACAGTACAGCACAGAACAGGCCCTTCGGCCCTCAATGTTGTGCCGAGCCATGATCACCCTACTCAAACCCACGTATCCACCCTATACCCGTAACCCAACAACCCCCCCTTAACCTTACTTTTATTAGGACACTACGGGCAATTTAGCATGGCCAATCCACCTAACCCACACATCTTTGGACTGTGGGAGGAAGCCGGAGCACCCGGAGCAAACCCACGCACACAGGGGGAGGACGTGCAGACTCCACACAGACAGTGACCCAGCCGGGAATCGAACCTGGGACCCTAGAGCTGTGAAGCATTTATGCTAACCACCATGCTACCCTGCTGCCCCGAATGAACCAGATTCTGAGAACCAGATTCAATCTTGTGTATGTGTGTGTGTAAAGAGGGTGGAGCACTTTGATTTGGGAATTTAGTATTAGTTAACAGTTCACCAGTTGTATTTGCTGCCCATTTCATTATAGTCCTTATTATTAAAAAAACAGTTAACGTGTTTGCCTTTACAAACCTGGTGACTGTGATTATTGAGCAGACTCGCACCCAAAACTTTGGGTATTTGCATAAGAATTCTTCATTAATTCACTTGTGATGTGACTGTAGGGCACATGGGGCTGAATTGAATAGCCCAGGGTGTTGTAATACTGGGTCGATTGGTATCCGATTCCCCAAATTGAAGGCCACTACTCCAAGCTGGTGGGGGGGGGCCTCAACTATTCATAATTGAACTTCAGTCACACCTACCTTCAAGGAGAATGAGGAGACTCACAAATTTGTTGCAATAAATACCCACAAAGGCCTCTTCCAGTATACCAGCCTGCCATTTGGCATCGCTTTAGCCTGCGGTATCTTCCTGTGCATGACCTTGAGGGAACTCCCAAGGTGATGATTTACCTTCATGATGTGTTAGTTCACCAGCACTACACCAGAAGAAAACATGGCCAGTCTGGAGGAAGCGTTAAAGAGGTTTTGTGATGCAGAGGTCCACTACAAAGCGACAAATATACTTTTCAGGCCTCAAACGTGATGTAGCTAGAATTCTGCGTTGATGTGATAGGTTTGCACCCATTGTAAGAAAAGGTCAAGACCATCTGAGACGTCCCTGCAGCCAAAAATGTCAGTGAGTTTATGTTCTTCCTTGCTGTGGTTAATTTCTATGGAAGGTTTATTTTGCGCTGAGTGAATGCACTATTTCTTTTGCACCAATAGTATAGTGGAAGGTGAGCACCAAACGGTGGTCCTGCTGACCACTTGTGATGCCCTTTATTATGGAGATATCCGGAGCCTTAGGTACCCAGTGGCACCGGACACCCGCACCTTTGACCAGATTGGGGAGCTTGTTAGTCAACATTTCAGCCCGATGCCATCTATTATAGTCCAGAGCCCCGGTTTAGTCAGTCACCAGCTACGGACAATTGCCGAGTTCTGCGAATATGGGATTGCACTGTGGAGATGTTGCGTGACCGCCTAGTTTGCAGCATTAGTGATACAGAGACACTAAAGATGTTCTTGGCTGCACCTTCCCTGAACCTGGTAGAGTGTGGAACACAGGGTTCAAGAGATACAGGGCATGGAGGTAAATGCCCTGGGATGTGACCCCTCCCGTGGTGCCCTTCCCCACTCAGTCTGATAGATGGTGGGACCCCAGGTTTTGCTCGCTTTTGTCCATCTCTGGAGTCTGCCGAATGTGGTTAGCCTCCATGCGAGATGTGCAGCTGTCAGCCCAGGCACGACCGCTGGCATCAAGAGTCTCACCATGCATTTTTAACGAAAAAGTAACACTTTTTTAATAATTTCTCTGATGGATTTTTTCTTGGATGAAAGATTCAATGAGCTGTTTCCCAAAACTTTACCTGGCAGTTATAGTTAATCACTACATGGTCCAAAGATGTACAGGTTACAAGTATTGGCTGAGCTAAATTGCCCTCAGTAGCCAAAAAAAGGTTGGTTGGAGTTACTGGGTTACGGGGTAGGTGGGATGTGTGGGCTTAGGTGGGGCGCTCTTTCCAAGGGCTGCTGCAGACTCGATTGACCGAATGGCCTCCTTCTGCACATAAAAATTCACACACAGTTAATAGAATGAAGTCAGACGACCTGGGAAGTTGGACCAAAATGAAGACATTTATCAGCTATACCCTATGAGTCATAGATGTTTACAGAATGGAAACAGGCCCTTCGGCCCAGCTTGTCCAAGCCGCCCAGCTTCGATCACTAAGCTAGTCCCACTTGCCCGCATTTGGCCCATATCCCTCTATACCTACCCTGCCCATGTAACTGTCTAACTGCTTTTTAAAGGGCAAAATTGTACCTGCCTCTACCACTGCCTCTGGCAGCCCGTTGCAGATGCTCACCACCCTTTGTGTGAAGAAATTTTCCCTTTGCTCTCTTTTGTATCTCTCCCCTCTCACCTTAAACTTATGATGTACGAATTTGGCCTTATCATGGATAAATCACCAAAGGACATCCATTTATAATCCGAGTAGTTTAAAAAAAATAGATTATCTGTTAACAAACACTTACAAAAACATTCACTTTAACCTACCACACCCTGAACTCGGAGCTGTTATTCTCTCAGGTCCATCTTTGTAATTGTCCTTGAACCTGCTGAAAAAGATGGTGCTGTTGTTGTTTGGTGAACAGACCTCCACCTTGTGGAGGATGAAGGTCAGCTCTCCGATATCCCCTCATACCTCCCGCAATCTATAAACCCACTACTGAGTGTAAATCTATCATTTTGCAGACCATCAGTGATCTCATCTCCTCTGGAGACTTTCCCCCCACTGCCTTCACCCTCATAATCCCCCAACCCCACCCTCACAATTTTACCTCCTTCTCAAAATTCACAAACAGGACTGCCCTGACACATGCATCAGACAGAATTTACTGCCTTCCCCTGGCACGCAGAGAGGTATTTAAGTACGGAATGCCATCACCTTCCAATTAAGTCCAGGTTGAGAAGGCTTTTTAGATGGTCTTCCCGCTCTACCTCCAATTGAGGCCCTTAAGTGGGCAATTGATGGCTACTTAAGGGCCTAATTTCATCCCTACAGATATTCAACCCATAGTGGATGGGCTGACATGTGGTGATCTCAAAAAGCAGACTCTTTTTCTAGTATGTTTGCTTGCAGGCTCTGGGAGGGGGGTTTCTCATTTTCAGGCACTCAGTGCCTGATCAAATGACCTGGCATTGGAAAGATAGGGGTTTAGCTGTGAGCCAACCTCTACCTGTTCTTTTCACCTGTTCCTCCCCATGAACCCTGTCCTATCCTCAATAACCGTGGCCTGGGTCCCTAATTGGCGGTCCTTGACCTCTGGCGGTTGCATCACTGGCAATTTCCACCTCTCATGATGATGTTGACAGGCAATGGAGAGCTGCGCTGTTTGGCTGGAAGCTCTCAAGAGATTATATTTCCTCCCCCGGTGCCCTAAATCTTGTGGTGGGTGGCCAGTTACATGCCTGATGGGCATTGAATTCCATTGGGCCTTTGCGAACAGAAGTGATGCGGGCCTCCCGCTGGTTCATTATTTCAACTTGTCCTTCTTATTTCTTCCTATCTTGAATATTTTTTTCTGTCCTTGCTCAATCTCCTCTGACATCCATAATCCTCTCCACCACTTTCTGTTTTCCTTGCCTTAACTGTCCCCTTTTAACTTTGGACATTCACTCCCTGTACACCTTCAGGGGAAATGTTTGCATGGTTATGGGAGAGAACAGAGAAGTGCAACCAATTAGATCACTATTTCAAAGAGGCGGTACATGTACGATGGTCAGAATGGCCTCTGTTTGTTTCATATTCTACGATAAATGTGGGTCAATTCTGTTAAAACATCAAGCATTCTTTGCAGGAATTTTGTCTTCTGCATTGTACTAACACCTGCATATTTCTTTGTACCATTTGCAATCTAATTATTACCTCAACACCTTCATCTAATTCATTAATATGTATAGTGAACACTGAAGACATTAACATTAATCCTTGTGGAATACCACTAGGAACTGGCCTCCAAGCTGAAACAGAGCCATTAATAATCACTTTCTGTCCTGAGCGTGTAGCTCAATCCTAATCCACTTCAGCAACTTTCCACTAATTCCACAAGATTTTATCTATTGTGAGGTGACTTATCAAATATCTTCTGAAAATCCAGGTAGCCAATCTCTGTTGGGCTACCCTCATCATTCAACCTCAGGATTTCTTTAAGTAATTAATTTGAATTCGGGAGGCATGACCTTTTTCAGCAGCTATCGGGCTGCGGCTGATGATTCCTCCTCACTCAAGGTGATCACACAAACAATCACTTACGATTCCTTCGAGTTTCTAGTTAAAATTATGTGCCTGTTACCTGGCTCTGCTTTGTCTGCCTTCCTGAAAATTGGAACTGTGCATATTCTAGTCTCTTGCACTGACAACCCACAGGGAGCGTCTTGTGCAAATTGCCACATCTGAAGGTATGTGACGAAAAATCCATTGCAATTGCACAGTGGTTAGCACTGCTGCCTTACAGCACCAAGGACCTGGATTTGAATTCGATCTTGTGTGGAGTTTGCACATCCTCCCCATGTCTGCGTGGGTTTGCTCCGGGTGCTCGGGTTTTCTCCCACAGTCTAAAGATGTGCAGATCAGGTAGATTGCGTTACGACACCCTGGGCTAGTGCACGGTCAATTTCAACCCCACTTGACCCAGAGTCACAACAAAAGTGAATTAACCAATAATTATTAGAAAAATACCCAAAGTCTTCGGCTCCAGGCTGTCCAATAATTACAATCACCAGGGTTGTAAATGTAATTACTGTTTATTTATAACAAGAACTATACTGAAATATCCAGCAAATACAACTGATTAACTATTATCTAATTCCTAATACTCCACTTTAACATGCCCCCTCACCCTCTATATACACACACAAGACAGACAAACACAGAGGAGAAGAAAGGAGTAAAAACATTGTAAAAGGAGAAAAAGAGTCTTTTTTAAGATGGTGGTTTCCAGCACTTTACTCTTCTTAAAACTTGCTTTCAGTTTGTGCTTTTATTGTAGGTTCATTCAGGTCTCTGTAGTTTCAGAAACATACTACTCACATAATTTCTGGAGAGAGATAGTAAGTTCTAGTCTTTGTTTGCAGCCTGTAATGGTTTTCCTGGAGATAGATTCATTCAGGTTCTCTGCAAGTTCCGAAATATAGCACTCACAGATTTTCTGGAGAAAGCGAGAAGGTTCTTGTCTTTGGGCTGCCAGGGTTCAAACTGAAACTCCCTGGGACTCTGAAAATCATTGGTAAGATCCAATCATCACCTGTTACCTGGCAGAGTACGGCCTCTTGGCCACCAGCCAATCAATCCCAGTCGCACCCCATCTCTTTCTGGTGTTGACAAGTCTGCTGCTCCTGTTTAAACCAGCAGAGATTAGCAGGATGCTCTTTCCTGTAACTTCTGAATTCTGCTGCTTGACTTAAAGACACATTTCCATTAATCATCCATGGATCCAAAATAGTAACAGCAAAATAAAAGAAAGGCGAAATAAGGGAATAAACAGGAAGGAGCCTTACAATTGGCCATGCTAAATTGTCCCTTTGTGTCCAACGGTCTGGTGAGAGTATGGGGTTTCGGAGGAGTGGGCCTCGGTTAGGTGCTCTTTCAGAGTGTAGGTGTAGATTCGATAGGCCGAATGGCCTCTTTCTGCACAGTAGGAAATCTATGATATTATTGAAGTCATCAGAGGGACATTCTTTCCTCCATGGGCCACCACACCTACACTCCCAATTCCTAGCTGTTGAGGTATACTCAGTGGAACAGCATGACAGTGAAAACTGTATAACCACAGAGGCATTAGAAAAGGGGCACAGATGCAGTAATGCATTGACTGGCTCAGAGCTACCTCTTCAATTTTCAGCTAAATATTGGTTCAACACAACCAACCAGATGGGGAACATTTGCTCCTTTGATAATTCAATCCAAATTGCTGCTTTCATAGGAAATACAGTGAGCAGTGGCATTTCCTTTATGTGCATAAAATAAAAACCCAAACAGCACAAGCACTACAGGCTTCAACAGTAGAGAAATCACATCTGGAAATGCATCACTGGTGATGTTTTAAAAATATTATTCGATAGATCCACATTTTTGCATAAAACCTGAATTGCTTCTTTACAGATGGACTCTTGAACACTGGGCACTCCTGCCAACTGCTAAGCAGCAATTCACATATGAATTATCATTCCTTGGTACTGCATAGCGGCATCTTGCATCCCATGGGTAACGATATTCCCCTGTAGCAAACTAAATATTATTGAACGCTAGCTTATAATGCAGTGTACCAGTCTTCCCAAAAATATTATAATGCACATGACTAAGTAACTAACCTTTCCAAACCATGCCAAGAATGAATATCCCATTTACCTTCATCTATCTCAGTCAGATACTGACCAGATGTCTACAACAGATTTTTTAAATGAGCTGCTGCGGGTGTAATGATTATGAACATTAGTGATTGATTATTCATGAACCATAATCAATTAGTTACCAAATCATCATTACGATAATCCAGCCCTTGTGCATTTGCTGTGTAAAACAGGCTTCATCGTATAGGTGTTATTAAGGACAAAATAAAACAAAATAGAGTAGAATACCAGCATTTATGAGTTGACATAGAAAACATAAATTTAAATCCACAGATATGCAGGCATGAAATTACTCAATCCCTGCTAGCATTCTGATATACAGATTGTGTTGTAATTTTGCTCTTTATATTATCTGTATTTGTTTTTAATAAGGACAGAAAAGCGTCTTGTTTTGATATTTGATTAATTGTAGTTCAGTACAGATATTGTATGGTGGAGGAAGTTATGTATTCATATGCATGATGGCGAGTGGAGCTGACATCTCATATCATTCTATGCTATTTTCTTGACAGGATATCAGCTATTAATTTGTTATCACCAACTTTAGAATTAGTTGTCAAGTTGACTAATTTCAAAATTGTTGATAGCAAATTGATAATTCCCTTCTTCCCCTGGTGCTATAGGTTTCACTGGAAAGAATGTACCATGAGACAGATTGTATGCAATTGTACAATGAGATTGTTGTACACAAAATCTAGGAATAATTTACCTTTTATCTGTTCTGACTCACTGCATTTAAGAAGATCCATTGTATTCTATTTGGTATGAGGGAACAGAACAGAATAAATGATGGCACTGCAATTTCCACTGCTGTTGTCTATTTTTCAGGATAACATATGGAACCTTGGCGTTTGCTTAATGCTAATGGCTCTCAAATCTGTTTCCTCTGAGCGAAGACCACAAACTGTGCTACTAGCTTCACACCACCATTTGGATTTTAATGTTTGATTTAATTTTAGCCAGGAATGGGCTGATTGAAATTATGTTCCTGGGATGTGTCTCAGCTAACCCAGCCAACATCCAATAAGGCTTAGAAGCACAATGTTTCTGTGAACGTTCGCAGCTAATCAAAGAGAAAGTCGTTGCTACAACTGGAAGCAACAAAGATAAGAAAGATTTGCAATGACAGGAGATCAACTGATCTATTAAAGTTCAACCCTTTAGTATCTTATCCTTGTTAACTTCTCCATTATGGCTTTGATAATAGGCAAAGTTTTCATCTGACTAGAAGGGGAAATGTTTTAATATTTTATGTTGTAAAACTAGTTGAGAAAGAAGTACAGTTCCCTTGCCCAATTTAATGGTCTAGAAAATACAGGCAAGCTTCTCGATGTGTAAATAAGCCAGTAAGTGGAAGATTTCTCAGCAAATCGTTGCTGAGGATAAGTACAGTGGGTGTTTAATATGTAATCTCAAACCCACCAGTTGAAGATGCGAGCCTTAATTTTAAGTGGGGACAAAGGGAAAGCATGGAGTCGACAGGGCAGGCGTCAAACTCACCCAAAATCGTTGACATGAGATCCCAGGTCACTTTCATACCCAAACTTCCTTTAAATGCATTAAACCTGACTTCTGGCTAAACTCAATAATGTGCTACCAGTGTTCAGGAGTGGGCAAGCAAAGCAGGAGGCCGCCATTAGGGACCCGCAGGGTTGGTCTCTGACAAAGGCCACTCGAGAGGAGAGGACAGCCTGGGAACAAGGAGGGCTCGGTTACGTTCTGAGACCCGGGAAAGGAGCACTCCCACTTATTTTGAATATGCCGAGATTATTTTCTTAGCCTCTTCCGGACTCGCTGCTCCTTGACACAGGAGTTCCCTTATAAGGCTGGTGCCAAGTGCTGACCTCATGACACAGCTTAAAAAATAACATTAGGGGATGATTAAAGTCATCAAACCCCGAATTGCTAGTCTTCATGAGGCCCTTACCTGCCTGGGCAGCCTAACATTGATGCTAAAATGACATAAGGTCAAACTCCAATTGAACGGGAGTGAAACCTTTTGCAGTTTGGTCCATTTCTCTGATCAGACCACAAATATCACAGAAATACCTGTGCATTCAATTGTTTTCTAAACCATCCTGCTCCCCGAGCAAAGGTGCTAGTATGCTCTCTCTGCTTAGCGAGAAGACAATGAAGTCAATTTTCCTTAAATACAGGGTCTCAATGACTTTCGAATGCAGCAATGCATGGTGAATTAAGAAATGTTGTTAATATCACCAGCTCCAGCGTGGAAGGATTAAAGGCAATGTTAGCTTTGATAAACACTGGCAATGCCATTCTCCTATTCTGAGGCTGCAGGTCTGGTTGGGGGAGGTGGTACAGTTCAGTCACCACCCCCTGGTACAGGACAATCATCTGAGGAACTGCTCTTGGTTGAGGTAAGGAGAGGAGAAATGCTGTCATAAGACCCTCGGGAAGTATGGCCTTTGGTTGAGGCTCCTCCATCTCTTCCTCTCTGCACACAGCTTCTGCTGCCTCTGCTCCATCTCCATATCAAGCTACAGCCCAAGAGGCACTACAACAAGAGCCCCCATGTCTCTGTTCAGAGAACTTTACTGTCCATGCCAGCCCCTAACTCAAATAACTCCTCCAACAAAACAATACACAGTACTTCCACTAAACCTATGGTATCAAATGATAGATAAAAGCACCGTACCTGAAAGTTGCACGTTGATTCTTTTGAATAATATTGCGGGAAAATGTGGGGAGTAGATTGTCTGTGCAACTGAATGCATGACAGATGTACATTTTTAAGAAAGGGTTATAGGATCTGTGGCGGTGAAGTGGCAGCTCGTTGCCAAATCAGCATTCAAATCTCGGTGTCATAACAATCTGGCTATTTTCATGCCTTCAGTGCATCCAAGGTGTACCTGCTCCATCGCTCTTTACAACATGTCAATCAGCATGGGAGTAGACCTCTGCACCTTTTTCTTTTCTTGTGCCGTCTTTCGTAGCACCAAAACCAACAATATTTCAGGACTGAATTTTGTGGCCCAGGGTTGTAGACCATAATGTTTCTTACTTTGAAACAGTTGAGTGGAGCTGGTATTAGAATGTTTGCATCGTGCGGTATCCTTCCATTCCTGTGTAATATTTTATTTGAAATGAAATGCTTGTGCCTGAGCATAATGATATTTACTGCCTTTCTAAATGGGTAGAAGAACTTAATGGAATTCCCAGTCAATCTTGATTGCAGCTTAATAAAGCGCAATTGCCATTCCACTCAAGTCACACACAACTGTACAGTGTATGGGCTTTGACCTGCTTCTGGAAAATGTCCCTGTGCAGTGAACATGAGGCAACAGATTTCAGAGGGAATCCAAATTATAACAGTGACATATAATTGAATTTTGATTAATCAAAACATTTACCATTTTTTGAGTGGCACAATTATTCCTAAGGGCTGTTCTAAATTTGCTTTTCACTCATTTCAACTCTGGTGTTCTTCTATCTCAGTATACTGGAGATTTTACAATCAGCTTCCATTGTAGGTGGAGCCCTGGCGGTGGCAAGGCTCTTGGTAATTTTTCTCTGTTGATTTAATTTTTCAACTTCTTGGGGAAATTTCAATTTGTTCCATTTAATAGTCGTAATTTATTTTGCAATACAAATTAAATAAATATTGAAATTTATCAACACAACGTAAATTAATGTGCAACGGCCAAGAGGCTGGGTTCATGAACACAATGAACTGCCGCACCATAACTGACACACACAAAATTCATGCAAATTTAATCTTCTCACATCCTCAGGAGGCAACCAATGTATTTCATATTCTAGTCACATCCCAATGGGCAGTGTACCAGTCACAAAGAAGCCAGTGGATACACCAGCACTAGAAATACTTTGAGTCAGGCTTTGGGCGTGCGGTGCTGGAGGTGGGGTGTGTCAGGGTGGCGCGGATTTAGAAATGGAGGAACACTGGTTGTCAGCAGCATTTAGTTTTTTCTTTATACATTTAGAGTGCTCAATTCATTTTTTTCCAATTAAGGGGCAATTTAGCGTGGCCAATCCACCTACCCTGCACACCTTTTGGGTTGCGGGAGCGAAAACCATGCAAACACGGGGAGAATGTGCAAATTCCACACGGACAGTGACCCTGAGCCAGGATCGAACCTGGGACATTGGTGCCGTGAGGCAGCAGTGCTAACCACTGCGCCGCCGTGCTGCCCAGCAGCGTTTAGTTTTAGTGTTAAACTGGAGGAATTCCACCGCCTCCCAGCTCCACATTCAAATAAACTAAACTTACCGTTCAGCTGCAAGCCACCAGCAATCTGTTTAAAGATTGTTGTTTTGAATGCTGCCTGCTGTAGTCAGCCAGGAACCAATTCTATAAAGGGATTTGAAATAGGCATTAGGTTCCCAATTTGCAGAGGCAATTGACCTAGCCTCCTCTCTCCACACATCCTGTCAGACCTGATAAGATGGTCCAGCATTTTCTGTTTTTGTTTCAGATTCTAACTTCCACAGTAATTGCTCATTGTCACAAGTAGGCTTCAATGAAGGTACTGTGAAAAGCCCCCAGTCGCCACATTCCGGCGCCTGTTCAGGGAGGCCGGAATGGGCTTTTATTATAATGGGCCTAGCTTGTTTTAAGCAGGCATCCTAAATAACAGGACCCCCGACCTGGTGCATAATGGGCCTGAGAAAGCTGTACTGTGTGATTCAGTTTCTAGTCCAGTGATGCTAAACTTTCCCTTTCATGTGTTTTAAAGTTATTATGTCCAACACCTTTTGAATTTTACCTTTATCAGTTTTGCAGTGGCTGAGTTGTTCCAAAATCAAGCAAAATGAGTTGGATTGTTTGGTTCAGATGAGGGTGGGATAAGTGTAAGACATAATTTTTACATATTTCGGCATCATGGCAGCAGATACCTGCAAGCAATTAATAGGAATCACGACAATAAAATGCGATAACGGAGCTGACAGAATTAAGAATGAATTTTCTGATCTTGTTTCTGAAAAACTAAAATTGATCGGGACCCAAATGGAGTATCTTTCCCCCTTGTATTTGTTGTCTACTGATCTCAATGCGAAACGTGTGTGACTTCAAAAGCCTGTGATATGTCCAAAACAACTTCAATGTTTAAAACCCAGTCCCATCTAGCAGTTTTCCTGTACTAAGACCATCTTAAGTATCACCAAAGCATTGCTGGCCAGTGGTTAAGATATTTTGATCAACTGCTTACTGCCAGTATCTGAGCAGCAGATGTTGTCGGTCAGGAGAAAATGTGAAGGGTTACAAAGGCTTGCTTCAATATAATGTAACTCTCTGCATGTTTTGAATTCTGCATACAAAAGGCACCACTCAGTGTGTTAATTCAGAATTATAACATTTTCCTACAGTGGATATTGATTTAATATCTCTTCAGGAATACTCCTTTTAAGTGTCAACTTTGATTGTGCACTTAAGTCCTCAAGTAGCGCTTGAACCCAACCCTAACCCTAATCTTCTGATTCAAAGATAAAGTGTTACAAACTGAATCAAGTTAACATAACAGAAAAATATTTAAAATCAGGATTGGTGGGTGGCACATTGGCGATCACTGACCCGGGTCACTGTCCATGTGGAGTTTACACATTCTCCCCTTGACTGCATGGGTCCCAGCCCCACAATCCAAAGATATGCAGGGTAGATGGATTGGCCACGCTAAATTGCTGGAGCAGTAGCCCACAAGCATCTCAACTAGTGACCACACTCTGTATGTAAACAAAAAAATTGCACCAATACTATGTGGTCAGGGAGTTATCAGCGGTAAACTCAGCCCTCTTCTTATCCATATCTCAAATACACTTTCTAACAAGGGAAAGCAATCAGAAATGGGAAACTCATGTAGCAACCTAGAAGTGTTGAGACCAATTGTCATGCTCTTATCATTGTTCTGGCTAAGATTAACGAATACAGTAACTAATATAGTACAGATCTCGATTTGAAGCAGCTACTTTTCCTGATCTATATTTCTCAGTTCCACAGTAAATGGTATATTTACTTACTGAATCTTTAGGGATCCCACAGTTTTTAGCTTCTAATTTTAATTCCTTTTTGTATCTACCACTGTGCCCCCTCATTTGAATGGGAGGATTGCCAAACCTGGATCATGGTTTTTTCTGTGCATTGTGCCAATGTCACTCAATGACAAATCAAAAGGAGTTCTGCAAAGATAAATTAGTCCATGTGGTTTCCTTTTTCTTGGTGCTAAAAATGTTCCAATAATACGATCAGGTATTCTATTTAATAGTTAGGTGGAAATGCATTGAGACAGTGAAGCTTAAAGCAGTTGTT
Source organism: Scyliorhinus canicula (assembly GCF_902713615.1). Classification (NCBI taxonomy): domain Eukaryota; kingdom Metazoa; phylum Chordata; class Chondrichthyes; order Carcharhiniformes; family Scyliorhinidae; genus Scyliorhinus; species Scyliorhinus canicula. Next base: position 65,255,896 of record NC_052150.1, on the reverse strand, counting down.
CAATAGTACTGAACACAGATACTCTGAATGGAAGTTAATACAATCCTGCCAGAGTTCTCAAACACTTCATTTGGAAAAAAGTTGCACTGATCAATCAGAATAGGACAAAAATTGATTCTGAGTTTCGGTTTTATACATAGCAAATAATAAATATGTCTTTTTTGGATGATCTATGATAAATGACAAACATTGTAGTCTGTTTCTTAATTGTAAAGATCAGCACACTGCTGCAAATTCTGTAATATTGATACTTGTAAGAAGAGTTTCAGTTTCTGGTTTTGATTATAGAAAAGGCAACTATCAGTTCCGAGCCTGTTATTTGGGCCAAAATAGTTTTCAACCATTTGAATTCCTATTCATTTGCATTTCTACAAACAATTCTGTGCTATATATACACCTTAAATTGTAGCAGACTTGAAGCTTGGTGGAAGTCATGGGTAGCCCAAGGCCCACTCTAATTCTAATTGATGTAAATGAACGAAATAATGAAAGCTTGTGAATGTTGACCTTGGGGTGGCTCACCCCAATTAATCAAGGATCCTTTGGAGGATGCTTTAAGCTATTAAAAGGAAGGGTTGGCTGGCTCCAGTCCTTTAGAAAGTTAGATACAGTTGTAGGCAATACTTTCAATGTATTACAGAAAGACATCTGCAGCCATACCTCATTACCACATCGATCTTCAGAACAATGGGAAAATGTATGATTATTGTTTAATATCTCTTGTAAATGATTATTATAAAAATATCACCAGATATTTGACTCCTTGATTGGAACCAAACAATACTGACATTTTCATCATGTAACAAAATGCATTTGTGAAGCTGTCCTGTTTGGAAATGCATTGCAGTTTTTTGTTTGCACTGGGCGACTGTAGGTTCTATTTATCTTTTCGAACAGTGTTAATCATGAGGCGAGAAAATGTCAATGAGAAGAATGACTATTGATAAAAATGGGATGAACTACCAGGGTTCACCAAGGCTGGAAATACTGTCCTGAAGTATGATCACCCATTGGGGGCAGAGGTCAGTTGGTGACAGTGAGGACGTCCACACACACAAGGGTTAAAGATGGGAGAACCCAAAATCTGAAGGGGGGGAAAACACAGAGAAGAAGTTTCTTCACCTACTGTATCTATTTATACCAGAACAGCATATTATCAGATTCAATTTTATTTATGGCGCTATATTTTGTAGAATGTGTGAAGAAGCAAAACAATCATGAGCAGCTTTTGTGACGAGTGATATTTGAAGAATCCAACTCCAATTTGAGTCAACCAGAAAGGTAAAACATGTTTGTTGTGTATGAACACATTTAAAGTGTGGCTTTATTCAAGAATATTAATTAAATGGGTAGATAGAAAATGAAGAGCAAACTACCTTATTTTGAAACTTACAGAATACTGAGAGGCCTAGATGGAGTGGATGTGGAGAAGATGTTGCATGAGTAGGAAAAACCAGAATCCGAGGGCACAGCCTCAGACTAAAGGGACCATCCTTTAAAACTGAGATGAGGAGGAATTTCTTTAGCCAAAGGATGGTGAATCTGTGGAACATATGGCACAGAAGGCTATGGATGACAAATCACTGAGTGTCTTTAAGATTATTAGAGTAGAGAGAAGGGAGATTGGATAGGTTCTTGATTAATAAGGGGATCAAGAGTTATGGAGAGAAGGCAGGAGAATGGGGATGAGGAACATATCAGCCATGATTGAATGGCAGGGCAGACTCGATGGGCCAAATGGCCTAATTCTGCTCCTGCGTGTGATAGTCTTATGGTCTTTCATCCTTGTTCAATGTTTGAGTTATGGGTTGTTGGGAGGCAGATATTTGTTATTGACTTTGTTTGTATTACAGAGATTTCCCAGAGATTTTCCCTTCTTGTAGCCCAGAGGATAAAAAAATTAACTTGAAATACTGATTATTCACTATAGTACCATGATTCCATAAATAAAGAAGAATAATGTGGGGTAAATTTTAGAAATGACACTTCCTGTGCAATGCTTTTTGTGGACAAAGAGCATTCTACCATTTTTGGGTGCAAAGATCTGTAGACCCTGTGAGACTTTCAATCTTTAAATATCAATGGATAGAAAATATTTCAGGATACCTAACCTTCGTGCCTAATTTAAAACACGTGTTGTGACTACATGACTCCGCTAAAAACATTAGTCCATAAAAGATATTCTTCTTTCCCTTATATTGTATTTTTCAATAAAAAGAAGTATATAATTCCATAGTAAAATCCAATCCTCTTATCAAGACCAACTAATATTTATACAGTGTCCTCAACATAATGAAGTAGCTCTCAGTGCCTCACAGGACCATGATCATTAATTATTTTCAGCACTGTTCATGACATTTTAATGATCTCTGTACCTGAAACCCCCATGTCAATTCACCCCTCACCATTTTCCAACTTTCTTCCATTTAGAAAACATCCCATTCTATGGGCGCGATTCTCCCGAGTTACGAAAAATCGGGAAGCTGGCGTCAAAAACGGGCGCGTTTGATGCCAGCCTCCGCCCCCCGACCGGGAACCGATTCATCTCCCCGGTCGGGGCTAGCATTGCGCAGCCGTGAACTCCGGCATCGTGGGCTTAACGAATTTCGTTAAGCCCGCTAGCCAAAGTTAGCGACAGCTGACGCGTCAGATGACGTCAGCCGCGCATGCGCGGATTGGACGACTCCAACCCGCGTATGCGCGGATGACATCATCACGCATATGCGTGAAACCCGCGCATGCGCGGGCCGGTATGCCCCTCAGCCGCCCCACGAATGGATCCAGCGGGGCGGCGGAGGGAGAAAGAGTGCGCGGGGTAAGTACCCGCTGCCCGCAATCGGTGCCCACCGATCGCGGGCCCATGGCACCCTTGGCACGGCCATGGTACGGCCGTGCCAATCGGTGCCATGGTTCCCGAGAACGGGACTTTACGGCCGTTTTTACGAACGGTCAGAGCAGGTGTGTTTTACGCTTGTAAAAACGGCCGTAAAGGCCTTGGAAATCGGCCCATCGGCCAGGAGTGAATCGCTGCTCGCCGTAAAAAAACGGCGGGCAGCGATTCGTGTCGGGAGACGGGTGTGGGGGGGGGGGGGGGGGAGAATAGCGGGAAGGCGTCGGACCAGGGTGTCCGTAAAAATTTACGCCGCCCGCTATTCTCCGATTTTTCGTAAGTCGGGAGAATCGCGCCCTATATATTTTAGGTCCAAAGTGAATAGCCTCACATTTGCCGACATTCAATTCCATTTGCCTCAGTTTTGTCCAGTCACTTAATCTATCCACCTCTTCCTGTGCTGCTGACAATACCTTTTTGTGTCATCGGCAAGGTTGATGATTGTTCTACAACAAGGTGGCTGCCAATAGAGGGATGAAGGAAATGGTGGAAGGCCATTATTGAAATAATGCAGAGTTCAATGGAATGTTCTCAGGCTGGAGGAGGTCAACGAGAGGATAATAGGTTAGAAGCTGATCTCAGAATCTTGCAAACTCTCTGGTCTTCACATGATACAATGAACAAGGAGTAGAATGAGTTATGCATCAGAGTTACACCATTGGCTGGTGTAATGTCATGTGGTGCTCAATGACATGATCTGAGCATTTTGTGAGTTTTTGTGGAGTTCACCATTGTACCCTGTTTAAGCAGCATCTTGTAAATAAACCCCTTGCACTATGTCATACAAACACGATCTTTGCCATCTCTGATTCTTTCTCTGTGGCTACAGCAAAGAATATAACAAAAGTGAAACTGGCAATGAAATCTGCACCATAAAAAATGGGAGAAAAGTAACTTTCAATTACTATTTTGTGAGACAAAAAATTGAATGATCGTCAGAGATTGAGGCCCATTCACCATCGGGACTGAGGTCGGAAGAAATATCATTGACTTCCAAAGGCAAAATCATCATTGGGGCAGGTAAAAATAACTCTCAAGTAAATATTTATACATTGTACAGTTTGTCAACATGTCATCTAGTTGACTGTGATAGCCACTAATGCAAGTAAAAGGGTTTTAGAAAAGAAAAAAATGCTATCAGGCAACCAAGAATTACTGAGTGCTTACTTCAAATGGAGGATTGAAGTTTTCAGTACAATTACTGTTGTAGTGAGTAGAGCTGAAGAGATCGCACATGAGCCACTGAAATGGGCTGTGGGAACATGAACCTATGGGATTGCAGACTCGGCAACCTACTAGCCAATGTTATGACACCCTGGGCTAGTGCACAGTCAATTCCAGACCCACAGGCCCCGGAGTCCCAATACAAGTGAATTAACCAATCATTTGTATAAAAGTTCCCAAGATCTTCGGCACTTCGCTGCCCAATAGTAACAGTCACCAGTTTGTAAATTGAAACACAATTACTGTTTAATTAAAACAGAAATAAAGATGAAATATGCAGTTATTTCAGCTGGATAGCAAGCAAGCGAATCTCGTACCCTCTCCTCTCTAATTGTCCTACCCTTTACACATACACACAGGACACAGAGTGGTGGAAAGTTGTAAAAAAATAATAAAGATTAAGGTAAAAAGGATAAGAGTCCTTGCTTTCGATGTTGCTTCTTTGCAGCAGGTTGTCCTCCCAGCAGACGGATTGATCAAAGCCACTGGTATATAGTTGGTGCTGGTCAGCTTGCAGGAACATTCATTCAGTATTCACAGGCAGTAGGATTTCTTCTGGAGAGACATTTTAGCCACCTTTGAGTGTACTTCTCTCTTAAGACTCTTTCTCTCACATCAAACCCAGCTTCCAGCTCGAGTTTTAATCTCGATCCTTTGCTGTTTCATAAAATGACATCCAACCTTACTGGGGTGATTGAGGTGCTCTTGCACTGGGATTGTATAGAAATTTTATTTTATTAGTGACAGAAAATCAGAGATGCCTCCTTTCAGCTTCAGTACCAACAGTTAAACTCAAACCCCAGCATTATCACACTGAGAAATATTCCAGCGGAATCAGAATCAATAGCCACTGCGTATCGGGAAAAAACAACGGGCGCGATTCTCCCATCGGGAGACTAAGTGCCGACGCCGGAGTGAAAACCGGAGTGCTTCACTCCGGCGTCAGAGGCCGCTCCTCGCCCCCTATTCTCCCACCCCCAGGGGGCTTGAGCGGCGCCGCGTCAATTTCGCGCGCCGGGCCTTGGCGCCCGCGTCAAAGCGGCGCCGCATAAATGACACAGCTGGCGGCGCTTAAATGATGTCACCCGCGAATGCGCGGTTGCCGTCCTCTCCACGGGCGCCCTGCAAGACATGGAGGATTGATCTTGCGGGGTAGCGGAGGAAAAAGAGTGCGTCCTTGAGAGATGTCGGCCTGCCAATCGGTGGGCACCGATCGCGGGCCAGACCCCTCCTGAGCATCCCCCTGGTGCTTAATCCTCCCTCCCCCCCCCCACAGGCCGCACACGCAGCGTTTGTGCGCTGTTCACGCTGGCAGCAACCAGGTGTGGTTGGCACCAGCGTGAACGGGTTGGATTGGGCAGGCCGCTCAGCCCATCCGGGCCGGAGAATCGCCACTCGACTGCTCACCGGCGAGCGGCGATTCTCCGAGCGGCCTGTCGTAAAACTCAGCACGACATTTTGGCGGGGGGGGGGTGGGAAAATCGCGTGCGGATGCCAGGGTGGCGTGGCGGAATCGCCCGGCACTCCCGCGATTCTCCCACCCGGCCGGGGGGGGGGGGGGGGGGGGGTGTCGGAGAATCACGCCCAACATTTCGAGCAAGTTTATTGGCCGCCAGCCAAGTCAGTCAAACTGCGTCATCACTGATCTCTCATGCTTGAATTAAAGGCAAAGGCTGCATTAAAGTCACAGCGCATTAATCATCCATGAATCAAAATTGTAATAGCAGAAAAAAAGAAAAGGGAGAACAGGGAATAAACAGGATTTAAACAGGACGATCATTACACCAGGATTTGATAGGGAGGCACAGAAGCAACTAGTCTGATTGTGTTCTGCGAATTTGTCTGCTTTAAACAGAGAGAAAATAAAAGTTGGGAACACTGAAGGCTGAGTAGCACACGTCAGGGAGCTGCAGTCCAAAAATGGCAGGAAGAAAAGGCACCGTGAACGCACTTAGAACATAGAACAGTACAGCACAGAACAGGCCCTTCGGCCCTCGATGTTGTGCCGAGCAATGATCACCCTACTTAAACCCACGTAACCTGTATACCCGTAACCCAACAATCGCCCCATTAACCTTACACTACGGGCAATTTAGCATGGCCAATCCACCTAACCCGCACATCTTTGGACTGTGGGGGGAAACCGGAGCACCCGGAGGAAACCCACGCACACACAGGGAGGACGTGCAGACTCCACACAGACAGTGACCCAGCCGGGAATCGAACCTGGGACCCTGGCGCTGTGAAGCATTGATGCTAACCACCATGCTACCGTGAGGCGGAGGAGACATGGAACTCTTCCGAGGAAAGGTTCCAACGTTCCTTAAAGCCAATCAGACACCAGCAGACCTGCATATTGCCACCTTTCTCAGCTCAGTTGGGAGGAAACCATTAATGTTGCCACAGAACCTAGTACACCCATCTAAACCTGGAAACAAGCCATATGCTAAGTTAATGACTGCCGAAGCAGAACATTTCTCTCCCCGTGAACTATCAATAGATGAAAAATTCCGCTTTCACCATTGTGCACAAGAGGAAGGGGAAAACATTTCACAATTTATTGCATCACTGCAAAACGAGGAAAGTACTCCAGATTTGGCCAGACTTTACGATCGATTAACTTGTGGCCTCAGCAATGAAGCCATCCAAAGGAAATTGTTGGCTGAAAGCGCGTTAACCCTAAAATCTTCTGCAGAAATCGCAATGTCTATGGAACTTGCTGCGAGAGAAACTTCGCTGGTTGGAATTTGAGCTAAAGTCCATAAGATGGAGTCTGTGAGAAGCAAGTTCACCAAGAACCTACCATGTCATTGGTGCAACCAAGTGGGACATATGGTTGGAGATTGTTGGAGCAAGGTGAACAAATGCAAAAATTATGGTAAAGTTGGTCACATTGCCAAGGCATGTTGATCACGCCAACAGTCATCAGCACTAAAGAAGTGTACCACGAAAAATACTGCAAAGTCTGCAGGGTGAGTTTACCAGTCAAGTGGTCCAACTGAAGACTGACACTGTGCCAAAGTGTCAAGTTAGGTTAAGGAATATTAGCTTGGCATTCTATCAGTACAAGGAGACCAGCAATGATTTTGGGCCTATCCAAAATTACATAGATTACATAGAATTTACAGTGCAGAAGGAGGTCATTCGGCCCATCGAGTCTGCACCGGCTCCTGGAAAGAGCACCCCACCCAAGGCCAACACCTCCACCCTATCCCAATAACCCAGTAACCCCACCCAACACTAAAGGCAATTTTGGACACTAAGGGCAATTTAGCATGGCCAATCCACCTAACCTGCACATCTTTGGACTGTGGGAGGAAACCGGAGCACCCGGAGGAAACCCACACGCACACACGGGGAGGATGTGCAGACTCCGCACAGACAGTGACCCAAGCCGGAATCGAACCTGGGACCCTGGAGCTGTGAAGCGATTGTGCTAACCATAATGCTACCGTGCTGCCCCTTAAATGGGAACACCATTAAGATGAAGTGGATGAGGGCGCTGCAATATCAGTTATATCTGAATTGATATGACATCAGAAATTCTGCCATTGCAACCATTCAATACGGTCTTGAGGACATTTATTAAAGAGGGCATGCCATTGAAGGGCTTCTTCAAGGTGACCAAGGAGGTTAATAAGCAGAATGTGGAGTTACCTCTTTACATTGTTCAAGGAAACCTTCCAGCATTGTTTGGGGGATTTTGGCGAAGGAAAATTAAGCTAAACTGGGCCATCATGAACCAACTTGCTGATTCTATACACAATCTTCACCCACTTCTGAGAAAGTATGCAAAGGTATTCAAGGAGTCACGAGGACCCATGATTGGGGTCAAAGTGAAAGTCAAGATAAAGATTGACAGTATGCCTAAGTATTCTTTTAAGAGCGTACTGGACCCAAGCTGTTCAACCTAAAGTGGAAGAAGTACCCAAAAGGTAACTGAAGACAGGAGTCAGTGAGCCTGGTACCAGCAATGATTGGGGAACCCCAATCATTCCAGTCCAAAAGAAGGATGGTTTAGTATGAATATGCGGGGATTTCAAAACAACTATCAACCCTGTATTATAAACTGATCAATACCCTTTACCACTTATTGAAGATATTTTTGCAGGCCTCTTAAGTGACCAAAAATTTGGCAAAATTGATCATTCCCAACCCTATCTGCAAATGAACATAGCTATTGAATCTCAGCCGTTAGTGACCACAGTAACATATAAGGGCCCATTTTGGTTTTGATGACTTCCGTTTGATCTTAAGTCGGTTATCAAGTGTATAATGCTGCCAGGACGACATTTCTATTACAGGCTTGAATGATGTAGAGCTTGTAAAGACCCTAGAAGCTACTTTTGCAAGGCTGCAACTGCATAATCACAAGAAAGAGAAGTACAATTTTTTTAATCTTCCATTCACTATCCTGAACACATCATCAACCAAGATGATATTCACAAAGAACCTAAGAAGATGTTGGAGACATTGGATACTCCACGACTACAGAATGTGACTCAGTTCAGGTCGTTTCTAGGATTATCGAATTACTATGGAAAGTTCGTACCACACTTCGCAAAAGTCTGAAACCTTTATACATGTTGCTTTGGCCCTGGACCAAAGATTGTGAGGATATATATCCAAATGTCAAAAGCAATTACAGGGATCGGACTTATTGGCCCATTATAACCCAAAACTGAAGCTGCAGTTTGCTTGCGACGCATCATGCAATGGGGTTGGAGCAATTGCCTTGCATATAATGCCTTCAGGTGCAAAGCGCCTAATAATGGGTTCTTCCAGGACATTGACAAGCGCAACGACCTTCAGTCCAACTACTCTCAACTAAAAAAAGGATCTCTCAGCATTATTTTCAATCTTCAAAGGTTCCACCATTACTTATTTGGCCAGAATTTACTCTATTGACCGACCATCATCTCGTAACAACAATTTTTGGGACGCATGGCATCATAGTATTTACAGTACAGAAGAAGGCCATTCGCCTCATTAAGTCTGCACCGGCTGTTGGAAAGAGCAACCCACTTGAGCCAATGCCTCCACCCCATCCCCGTAACCTAGTAACCCCACCCAACCTTTTTTGGACACGAAGGGCAATTTATTATGGCCAATCCACCTAACCTGCACATCTTTGGACAGTGGGAGGAAACCGGAGCACCCGGAGGAAACCCAGGCAGGCACGGGGAGGAGGTGCAAACTCCACGCAAAGAGTCACCCGAGGCTGGAATTGAACCTGGGACTCTGGAGCTGTGAAGCAACTGTGCTAACCACTGTGTTACCATGCTACCCTTGCGCTACCATGCTGCCCTTTGCATAAGATCCCTTTGCTTGCTGCTAGACAATTACAAAGTTGGCCGTTAATCTTGTCAACACAAAATTATGCCATCAAATATCATATGTTGGAACAGCACACAAACATGGATGCTTTGTCCAGACTGCAGCAAGATCAACAAAACCAAAAGGATAAGCACGAATCTGATTAACACTTCAACGACATATTTGATCTGTCTCATGTGGAAAAGGTAACATCTTCTTTGGTGCAAAAATTTACCCAAACAGATCCGGTGATGGGGAAGATGTTGGATATGATTCAAAAAGGCCATTCTAACACAAGAGCATAGAAAGAATGCTCTCTGACCAAGCATCTTGACTTGACAGTACAAAGTAGAGTATGAAGCATGCTGACCAATTATTGTTTGCTCACAGTGAGAGTACAGAATCTGTACAATGGTGCAAACACTTCACTAGCTTGGTACAAGATGTTTTCACCACAGAGAGTATGGACAGTCACATGCTCGACTTGGGGACTACAACTGCCGGAATTACGGAATCTGTTATGAGAGGATCATTCCCCCCAGCAGAGACAGTTCCCAAGTTGGTTTTGCCAGGTGTAGCATCGACCAGTTTACAGGAAGACACTCCGAGTACCAGTAAGACCTAAGTTCCTGAACACTGTGTTCTGCCAAAACAAGTGACTGTCTCACGAATGTATATATGTATGCGTAACATAACATTGTTTGTTAAGGCATAATGGGCGAGATTCTCCGCAAATGCGAAGAGTCGTAAGGGCTGCCGTGAAACCGGCCGTGTTTCCTGGCAGCCTTCACGCCCATTCCCGGGACCCGATTCTCCCCCCCCCCCCCATCGGGGCTAGGAGCGGGACCCCAGGAATCATGGCATCGCGGCCTTAACGACCATCATTAAAGCCGCGCGCCAAGGTGACGTGCGGCCGGCTCCAACCCGCGCATGCGCGGGTGATGTCATCACGCCATTGACGGAACCCGAGCATGCGCGGTTCCGCATTTCTCCACCGCTGCCCGACAAGATGTGGCGGCTTGATCTTGTCGGGCGGCGGAGGGGAAATAGTGCGTCCCTTTTGGACGCAGGCCCGACGATCGGTGGGCACCGATCGCGGGCCTGTCCCCTCCCGAGCACAACGGTGGTGCCCCCGCCCCAAACGGGCCTCTGGATGCCCCAAACGGGCATCCAGCGCCCGTTTTTATGACGGAAGCGAGCAGGTGTGTTTGCTGCTGTGAAAAAACGGGCGTAAAGGCCCGGCCGCTCGGCCCATCGGCCGCGGAGAATCACCGCTCGCCGTAAAAAACGGTGAGTGGCGATTCGTGACGTGGGTCGGGCGAGGGGGGGAGAATAGCGGGAGGGCGTGAAAAATGTTGGGAGGCCCTCCCGCTATTCTCCCAACCAGCGTGGGCATCGGAGAATTGCGCCCAATGTGTTTGATTAAATAAAAATGCAGGGTGCACTTAAGGAATAAACAGGAGGGGTGTTATGTATCAGAGTAACACCATTGGCTGGTGTAATGTTACCTGTTATGCAATGAAGTCATTGGAGTGTTTCACGGGCTTTTATGAACTTACCATTGGGCCCTGTTTGAGCAGCATCTTGTAAATAAACCCCTTGCACTAAGTCATATGAACTTGACGTGTGCCACCTTTGATTCTTTCTCTCTGTGGCTACAACAAAGAATATGTCAATGGAATTGGTAGTGACGGAACAGGGAACGAAGATATTTGGCCTTCACAAAGTTTATTTGAAGATAATTATAATTTATACAGGACTGGATATAAGATAAGCAAGCTGAAAATACAGAGGCTGTGAAGGGGTCAAGAGAGGCAGGGGTGAGGTTGAGCTGTGTGTCATCAGTTCGCATGTATAACCAAAATCACATCTTTGGATGATGATGCTATTACAGACCAGCAGGTAGGTGAGAAATTGAAGGGGAAAATGATAGATCTTTGGGATTTTCCAGAGGTAATGATGCAGTATAAGAATTTTCTCTGCCAATGACTGAATAGGTAAGAATAAAATCAGGTGAAGACAATACCACTCAGGTGGACAACAGCAGAGTGGCATTGGAAGAGGATTATGTGGTTAACTGTATCAAAGATTGAAGAGAGGTTAGGAGGATTATGAAGATAATAGAAAATATAATTTGTGATTTTTATTATTGCTATTTCACTCCTATGGCAGTGTGATGAATGTAAGAAAAGATCATATTTTATAATTATATTTTTTGCAGTAATGTTCTTAAACATGGGGTATGACTGCCAGAGCAGTGATTATGGTGTTGTAAAAATGAGGTCATCATTGATTTGCAGGTGAAGTGTTCTGCTCATAGATCTTGGGAATCATTTACCTGTTTACAGGTGGCGAGCTAATGGGACATTGTTTAGGCTTGAAGGACTCCTGGGATGTAGATAATTTATTCGGGGTACTATACTTGGTCCAGGTTAAATAAGTTAAGGAATATCATGCAAGAAGAGACAAAAGAATGTTGTATGCTTTGGGTACAGATAGTGTAGTTAATAGGAGGAGTCAGGTCTATCTGAAGAGTCAGTAGGGTCCAGAAATCTAACCTGAACAGAGATGTTACAGTTTGGTCTTGAAACATTCGGCTCCAAAGATACTGCACAGAGAAAAGCAAGTAAAATTCAGGTTGTTTACTTTATTCATGAACGGTATTTAATATATATTAGTTTGCTGAATTGGAATATAGTGGCAGGTTTAGGAAGTAAATTAAGGTTTTTTCCTTTAATTAAGAACTGTTGTAACTATTAACTGTGAGGCTATCATTTCAATGTGGTTAGTTCTGTGATTAAATTAAATTTGTTTTAACATAAAAGATAGCTACCGGTCAACGTTATCACTCCTGCAGTGCAGTAACATTTCCTCACAGTTTTACAAATTGGAAATAGTTGGGTTCTCTTTCAGGATCCAAACAAAATTGGGGGCTCTTTGCGAGATTTAAAGAGTTTAATTCCTTATTTGGCTTGGGGTTAATTAATTTAAAGATATCAAATGTAAGTAGCTGTTATTTTCAGGTGTTGGTACTCTGTACATTTAATAGGGAGTGACTTGTAAAATAGCTCTTTCGGAGGCTAAGAGATTCCTGCATATTGACGAAATAGCCGTGGGTGATTTACAAAAGGTGTTTAAAATAAAATGTTTGGAATAGGTGGACAAATGGCAGTTGAATTTACCTGCAGTGGCGAGGGAGATAGTGGTAATTAAAGCAATAGCTCAGCATTTAAATTTGAAAAAGATTCCAGAGACACAGCCTAAGTTGTGGCAAGAATCATTGGAAATAGCTAAGATTCAGTTGCAAATTAAACAATTATAACATGCTGAAGAAACTAGACAGCTGGAATTAGAAATGAAAGATAGGGGTCGGAATTCTCTAATAATGGGGCTGTATCCCCACTTTCCTGGAGAAATTCCAGAGTGATTCTTCATTTTGAAGGGGGATAGCAGGGCCCTGAAGTAGTCCTCGCAGCTCCGGCTGCCGATACGGGGCCCTGCACTTCCAGACGCGGGTCCGTGCAACATGGCGGACACACAAAGCGGGCTGGTCACGCCAATATCGGCCCCCCAAAGATTGCGCCCGCAAATCGATAGCCCCCAATCGCAGGCCTGCCCCCCCCCCCCCCCCCCCACCCCCGGTGACGGGTCCCCCGCCCACCACCAGGATGGCCACGGACTGAGTTCACCATAAGCTAACCACGGCGGCGGGAACTCGGCCAGTTGTCGGTGGAGAATCACCGCGGGGGCCTCTTTCAATGGCCCCTGACAGGCGCCGCATCAACAGCGCGCGCGCAATTGGCGGCGATTCTCCGGTCCACGGAGAATCACAGGAAGGCTTCGGACCCGATCGCGGGATTGATGCCCCATTCTCCACCCCGTGCCAAGAGCAATTGCGGCACGGAGGCTCAGAGAATACCGCCAAAGGAGAGGAAGGCAATGGCAGAAGCAAAGGAAAAAGAGAGGGCAGAGAGAGAAAGAGAGAAAGAAATAGAAAGGAGTAATGGCTAGAAAAAGTAGCCATGATGTGGAGATGCCGGCGTTGGACTGGGGTGAGCACAGTAAGAAGTCTTACAACACCAGGTTAAAGTCCAACAGGTTTGTTTCAAACACGAGCTTTCGGAGCACGGCTGCTTCATTCACCTGAAGAAGGAGCCGTGCTCCGAAAGCTCGTGTTTGAAACAAACCTGTTGGACTTTAACCTGGTGTTGTAAGACTTCTTACTAGAAAAAGTAGGAAAGAGAGAGAATTGGAACTGCAGAAGATAGGCCTGAAGAAGAGGGAATTGGAAAGACATAGGGCATGTGGACTTAAAAGATTGGAGGTAAAAGTAGAAGTTGAGGAAAGTCCAAAGGAAGGAATCACCCGCTGTAATCCAAAACCTAGTGGGGATAGGTTTAAATATATTCAAGCTCTGCCAAGGTTTGAGGAGAAAGCGGTGGAAGCATTTCTTATCTCATTTGAGAAAGTAGCTAAGCAATTGAATTAGCCAAAAACCATTTGGGTATTGTTGGTTCAAACAAAATGAGTAGGTAGAGCTAGTGAAGTGTTTGCATCATTGTCAGAGGATGTTTCAAGGGATTATGATGAGGTAAGACAAGCCATGTTAAATCCATAAGAACTAGTGCCATAAGTCTATAGGTAGAAGTTTGGAAATATAAGGAAAGAACCAAGTCAGACGTATACATAATTTGAAAGAATCAAACAAAATGAGGTGGATGGAGCATTAATAGTAGACCTAAATTATGAAGCTCTCAGGAAATGGTTATTCTGGAGCAATTTAATGATTCACTACCTGCAGTCGTGATAAATCATGTGGAAGAGCAAAGGGTTAAACAGACAGTAGAAATGGAAGATTTTGAATTAGCTTATAAATCAAGGTTTGGTTTTTGACGTCATTTTCAGTCTGTGGAGGATAGAAACTAGGGAAATGAAAAATCCACAGGTGGTCATGGCAAATGAGGTATAGTTGGAGATATTAAAGAGATTTTGCCTCAGGTTAAAAAGGAACTTATGAGAGAAGTGAAATAAGAAAACTTAAATGTTTCAATTGCAATCAAGTTGGACACACAAAGTCAGAGTTTGGTGACTTCAGAAAAGTAGTGGAAAGACAGGGGCTGGGATTCTCCGGTAATGGGGCTCTGTCCCCACGCCTGTCAGAAAACGGCCGCGAATCACTCCGGACATTTTTCTGAAAAGTCCGGGGTGATTCTCCAACTTTAAAGGGGTTTGCAGGGCCCCAGCGTGCACTGCGCAGCTCCTGCTGCCGATATGGAGCCCTACACTTCCGGCCGCCTGTGGCGCCAGCCCCGCGTGACATGGCAGACACAGCGCGACACAGCGGGCCGGCGCGGAAGAAGGTAGGCTCCCCACCCAGATCACACGCACCCGCCAATTTGGGCCCCCGATCACAGGCCTGGCCATCGTGCAGACCCCCTCTGGACACAGATTCCCAGGCCCCACCACGACGGCCACCCAGCAGCGACACCAAGCTCTCGCCAGATGGAACCATACGAGAACCATCTTGGCGAGAACTAGGCAGGTCGGCCAGGGAGAATCGTTGCGGGAGCCACTTTCAACAGCCCCTGACTGGCGCCACGCTGACCACATGCGCATGGCTGCCGCCGATTCTCCTCAGGGCGGTGCGGGGGCTCAGAGAATCCCAGCCAATATCTTTAGTTCTGTAAAGATGGTAGAATTTCATCAGATGGAGCCAGAGATGAAGCAGCTCTATCAGAAAGCATACACAGAAATAAGGAGCGCGATCTTTCTGCCTCGGGACAGGACGAGGCCTCTCGCGATATTTACCTGCCTCTTCATGCCTCAGCAGGTCAAACGAGATCTCGCGAGGTGCCATGATTTGGATCTCATCCATTTGAGTTCAGGACCCAGCTTTGGGCAGTTTGTCTCACTTGAATATGTCTATGCCAGATCTACCCAGCGCCCAAGACCCAGTGGCCATTACTGGGAGACCCCGAGCAGGCGGCGATTAGCATTGGTCTACACAAATGTGGACCAGGCGTACTGCAACTCAAGGGGTCTCCCAGGCAATTGGGGGCCCCTGTGTGGTTGGGGTCTGGGCAGGGTTTTACCCTGACACCCTGGATGCTACCTTGGCACTGACACCCTGACAGTGCCACCCGGACACCCAGACAGTGTCACCTTGGTGCCACCCTGTCAGTTCAGGGTGTTCAGGTGGTGCTGGCACGGACACTGCAAAAGTGCCAGCCTGGCAGTGCCAATGTGCTCAGGTGTCATCATGCCTGTGCCGAGGAGTAGGCTAAGGAATGCCCTGCCCTTATGAGCTGTGGTGCAGAGGTGGGAGGGGGGGGCGCTCATTGGTGAGTTGGGGTGATGGGGGGTCCGAAGGGGTACTTCCTGCACCGGTGAGCAGTGTTCATTAGTGCAGGAAATGGGACTTCGTTCAGCCTCGGCTGAGCGTTCCTCAAAGTCCCATTTAATAGCGGAGTTGTTCTTGGCACTGCCAGCATCTGGAAACATCAGGCTAAACATGCTCACTAAAGAACAATGAACAGTACAGCACAGGAACAAGCCCTTCGGCCCTCCAAGCCTGCGCCGACCAACCGCCTATATCGTTCTATACCCCGTCTGTTCATGTGTTTATCCAGGTAAATCTTAAAGGTTGTGGGACTTTGTTTCATTTTCATTAATTTGCTCCCAGAATCTGTGTTTAAAAATAATACATTAATGATAAAATGGAGACCTTTACATAATCAGGCAGGTGAGAAATGGGCAGAAGTTCAAGTTATATTACTGGTGGGTTATAGCAAGGAGCTTATGCGGGTGTAAGGGCCCTTCCTGTTCATTCCCTTATTTCCCCAATCTTTTATTTTTGCCGTTGCCATTTTTGATCCATGGATGTTTAATGGAAATGTTTCTTTATGCCAAACAGCAGCAAGAAGGAGGAATTCAAGAAGTCACAACATGATATATAGTGCTGTTAGCTTTGGACAGCAAGACGCAGACTTCTCGGCACCCGAGAGATGGGGTGGTTTAAATGATTGGCAGGTGGCCAATGAATTGGCCAAAAGGCAGTATTCTGACAGGTAACAGGTGGTGAGTGGGTTCCTGAGATCTAAGGACAGCAGATTTTCGACCCTGGACACAGAGAAAAGGACCTGCTCCTCTCCCTCATGTTTTCTTCAAAAGGTCTGTGAGTGGCTGTATTTCTGAAACTGCAGAGATTGAGTGAGTCTGCAGGGAAAACGATTCCAACCAAAGAGTAGTATCTGAAAGCTTACTTTGAAGGAAGGTCTGCTGAAAAGCAACCATCTGAAACAAAGATTTGTTTCCCTTTTACTTATAATTTTCTCCCCTCTCCTCCCCTCTGTGATTGTCTGAATTGTCTGTGCCCCTGGCCAGTCCCTCCCCCCGTAGTTGGTGAACCTGGAGGCGATCAGAGCATCCAGTAAGTGCCGACCATGGTGTGCAAGTTGTACGGCCTCATGTGCCTGCCCAGGCCCCATGTCCTGCCCATCCTCGCCCTCCCTTGCATCCTCCTTGTCCAACAAAGACTGACATTCCTCCTCCTCCTCCAGCATGATGCCCCTCTGCTGCGAATTTGTGGAGTTCGCAGCAGGCCAGCACGATGCTGGTGACCCTCTTAGTTCCATACTAGGAGCCGCTCCAGAGTGGTTCAGGCACCGGAACCGCATCTTCTTGATCACGCCCCTAGTTGCTGCATGGATATTATTGTCGCGTGTCTCCACGTAGGACAGCGGCCTCCAGAGTGACGTCATCAGCCACCCAGCCGTGGTTGGGGGTGGGGGGCGTCTCAAAGAGGCGAGAACCGTCAAGTGTGCCATGGTGAAGGCGTCGTACATACTACCTGTATCGGAAGCAGACGTGCATGTGCCGCAGCTGATCGTCATATACCAGCTGCACGTTCATCGAGTGGAACCCCTTTCGGTTTGCAAAGAGTTGCCTGTCATCTGCAGGTGTTCATAGGGTGACATCCCCTGGACCCGGGGCATCTCGATGATGGCAGAGAACCCCGCTCCCCAGGCATCCTGTGGACTCAGTCCACATTGACATGGATGTGTTGTGCTGACTGGGCATACAGGACCTCCGTGATGACGCAGATGCACCGAACCCTGGCAGATTGTGGACAGGTCCTCACTTGGCGCCTGGAAGGACCACATTGCGTAGAAGTTCAGAGTGTCCTCCCTCATGCCCCCGCAATGCCATGTGTGCCATCATCTGGAAGATGTGTTGCACTGTTTCCCTGCTCAGCTGGAGTCTTTGACAGCATGTCCGCTTCGGCAGGTCCTCGAACGACAGGCGCTGCCAGTACACACGAGGCCACAGGTAGTTTGTTGGGCGGCCAGCTATCATTCCTCAGCAACTGCCTCATGTTCCTCTGGGGCAGGCTCCGCTGCTGCAGCTTCCTCCATCTCCTCCTTGAGCAACTACAGTGCGTGCAGCCGCAGTGCATCTCCCAGGACTGCAGCAACTAGGAGGAAAGCCACCATTTCTGATTGAATTCCAATATCCTTTGTCTGCAGAGGGTGAAATGCCAACTTCTTAGCATGCTGCGTACCTCTGTGCCAACCACATCCGACGGGCTATATAGTGCCCCCAGTTGGCACTGCGGATTCTGTCCCCGCATGTCTCCTTCCCCGTCCACCCCCATCCTGGCGCCCCTGGCCCCGTTGGTGCCCGGCATCATGGGGGCCACTGGCCCTGGTGTCCCCTGTAGTGGTCTACTGTGGACGTTGCCGTTGGGCAGGCCGCATGATGTCTGCCGGCAGGTAGCGGTCGGTTGGGCGTTGGTGGTATGGCGGAGAGTGAGGTGCAGGGGTGGTGGAGTGGGAGATTGGGGCTAGGATGGGGGGGTGGTGGGTGCAGCCACCCATACAGCTGGTGTCACTCTGCAGAACCAGAGGCCAAGGTGGATGGTCAGTGGGGTGCACAGCAAGATGTCTACATTACAGGCTGTGGCAACGGCGGATGGCAGGCCCTGCCTGCTCACCGCCCCAGTCCCAATGAGGGTCACCCCGACCCCACGGCCCATCTCCGCCCCCCCCCCCCCGCCCTGGCCCTGGCAGGACCCATCCCAGCTAGTGTCAGGGCCGGCAGCCCACGGTCGCACCTCTGCATGTCCTAACTCCTCTCTCTCCCTCATCAGCCATGATGTCTGTTTCTCAATTTTTAAAAGCACAAGTCAACCTCGCCATCGGGAACTCCCCCCCCCCCCCCCCCCCCCCCCAGTGGATTTGGAGAATCGCGGAGGCCCCGGAGAATACCGTGTCAGGACTGCTAATGATCTGCAAATGGTGTTTACTCGACGTGCGGAGTGGAATGCATTAACGCCGCTGTCGAGGCACCGGAGAATTACATGTGCAGTTTCCTCTGTAAACCTCGGATATGCAAACTACAACCCACCCCCCCGTTCCCCATTCTGGCAAAAATAGTTGGTGCTGTGTTCAGGGTCGGGACGTCTGGAATCAGGGGCGGGATTCTCCCGTACCTGGCGGGGCGGAGGGTCCCAGCGGGACGGAGTGGCATGAACCACTCCGGCGTCGGCCCGCCCCAAACGTGCGGAATCCTCTGCACCTTCAGGGGCTAGGCCGCCGCCGGAGTGGTTTGAGCCCCGCCGGCTGGTGAGAGTGCATGCATGCGTGGGAGCATCCGCGGCTGCTGACGTCATCCCTGCACATGCACGGGAGGGGGGGGGGGGGGGGTTCACCTAAGTTTTGGCCATCGCGGAGGCTGACAAGGCCGATGGGTAGGAAAAGAGTGCCCCCACAGCACAGGCCCGCCCGCGGATCAGTGGGCCCCGATCGCGGGCCAGCCCACCATGGGGGCACCGCCCGGGGGCCAGATCGGCCCACGCCCCCCCCCCCCCCCCCCCCCCCCCAGGACCCCGGAGCCCGCCCACGCCACCAGGTTCCGCCGGTAAGGGACCTAGTCTAATTTACGCCGGTGGGACTGGCAAAGAACCAGCGGGACCTCGGCCCATTGCGGGCCAGAGAATCGCCGGGGGGGCCGCTGCGAGCAGCCGCCGACCGGCATGGCACGATTCCCAACCCCGCCGAATCTCTGGTGCCGGAGAATTCGGCGGACGGCGGGGGCGGGATTTGCGCCACCCCCCGGCGATTCTCCGACCCAGAGGGGGGTCGGGAATCCCGCTCCAGGGTTCTGGTGTCAATTTAGCTATGAAAATTCAGACCTCAGTTAGTAAAGAGTGCAATGAGACAGGAAACCTGAGAAACAAGTTATGAATTAATAGTCGTTTATCATCATGAGAATCATATTCTATTTTCCCCATATTAGTGGTAATATAGTAGAAAAAACTGCAGGTCTATTATGGATCCCAAACAACTTCTTCACCCCTGCAGTGGAGATAATAATATACCCTGTGGCAGCAGTTAAACAGTAAATATATAAATAATGAGTAGAAAGCCTTCACAAAATAACGTGTAGAAGATTATAAACAGAGTAGCTGCCTACTGATTATAAATTTAAAGCAAAATCATTGTCTGAGAGTGATATAAATTAGTGATATTAATTTATAATTTGACTCCTTTGATAGCTGACAAGCTAATATCATTGAATGGAATAAAGTCTATATGATGATAATGAGCAATGTTTCCAGAACAAATATGACCTTGTCCTAATGAGAAAAGCATGGTTGAATCTGTTGTCTCACGGGATGATTTTAACCTTCTGAGATGTCAGAAGTGATGAACCTCCATCTATAGAGTTGTTGCCTGCTCCTCCTGGAGCAGCTCCTCAGTAAGTCCACTTTCTATGCTATATCCAGAGTTGTTGGCCTAAATTGCACCTCCCCTGATCTCAGGAAAACTTGCTCATCTAAATGACGCTGTTATATCTGTCTGTATCCGTCTGGTATAGCCGTACTAATGTCAAATGCTTTCTTCTTTCCCGGTTGGAGGTGCATTTTCCACAGCATGGGAGAAATTAACAATTTGAATTAACTTGCAATATACCCCTGGGTGGAAGTATTTGTCAAGTGTGCTATTTCTACTTAACTAAAGTAAAAAGAAACTAAATGATATCAACAAACAAGATGATCATTGGATTTGGATTTGGATTTTGTTGATTGTCACGTGTACCGAGGTACAGTGAAAAGTATTTTTCTGTGAGCAGCTCAACAGAACATTAATTACATGAAAAGAAAAGGAAATAAAAGAAAATACATAATAGGGCAACATAAGGTACATAATGTAACTACATAACACCGACATCGGGTGAGGCATACAGGGGTGTAGTGTTAATGAGGCCAGTCCATTTAGGGGTCTGGTAACAACGGGGAAGAAGCTGTTTTAAGTCTGTCCGTTCGTGTTCTCAGACTTTTGTATCTCCTGCCTGATTGGAAAAGCACTTCTATGAGAATTATGGACAGTTTACATGGAAAGCATTGATAGGTCATACAGGGCAGAGGTAACAAACTGTCCAGAGTAATACATTACCCTGGGGTGAGGACAGGAGAGCACAGAATTTAACAACTCACTTCTGGAGCTGAACCAGCAGTGAAGGGTGAAGGCCATGCTGGTCAGAAGGGAGGGGATGTGACAACAGAAGGGTTCGTGAAGAGGCACAAGAAGAGCAAGCATACTCAACTTAGCCCCAAAAAACCTCGACCAATCTTAAATTTGTACATTTCTACAGGACATCCAGCAATCCCCTCGAGGAACTTTGTTTGACTGCAATCTATATAATTTTAGTGATGCACCTTGACTTTGCCAGATGTTAACAGAATAAAATGATATTTGACTTTGATTTATGACATAGGACATCAATGAGCATAGAGTAATCAGGTTCCTGGCTATTTTTGGCAGCAATGTTGACCATTTAGCTCACAGCCAAGTTCAAAGGAAACCACCAAAACAAAGCATGGTAATGGGCCCAACATTTCTCCCAATGTCTCAAAGGTCTTGACAAGAAGAAAAAGATGAGACCATGCAGGAAGGTGACTGGGACTTAAGAGTGGGCTGTAGAAAGCAGATAACTGTTCAAAGGCTGGAAAGTTTGTGTTCTGTCTAATATTTTATAAGCATTTATTATATCGATAAAACAATTCCTGAATTCTCTATAATTCCTTTCTCAAAAAGAAGCCTAGAGTTGCTTATGGTTTTACTATTTATGTATTTTGATTTTAATTTGTTGCTTGATATTTGAATCTGGAGGTTGACATATTGACGGACATCAATTCAGTCGAGACGCTGAGTAATAGTGAACCGATGCTTTAATAGACTAAAAGTGTGCCAACCTGTGGCTCCTCCCACACTGCAAGACTGCCCCAGATCGACGGGCTTTATACCTCCTCAGAGGGGCAGAGCCACAGGCGGAGCCAACAGCAGCATAAGTAACAACATTCCAACAGTACAACATCAACAACCAATAACAGAACAGCAATAACAGTCAGAATATACAACAGTGGAGATAATGATAGTAATAGAACAGTAGAACAATAGTGAACATGCATACAACAGCCTTACGTAGCCATACGTGGCTCACCACACATATCAAGGTAAGTTTCAGTCAAGAGTGCTGTTATAGATGCCAAAGATCGAAATGTCTAAGGAGTCAGTTGTGCTGTGTAACTATGAGGGGAGGTTGAGTAAACTCGGATTATTTTTGTTGGAAAGGTGGAGACTGATAGAGGTCTATAAAAGTATGAGAAATCTCAACAGGGTGAATAGTCAGAAGTTTTTCCGAGGGTGGAAGACGCAATTACAAGGGGGCAGGGGAGCGTTTTCCACGCAGAGCGTGGTGGGTGCCTGGAATATGTTGCCAGTGGAAGTAGCGGAGGCAGGCACTATAGCAATGTTTAAGATGTATCTTGATAGACACATGAACGGGCGGGGAATGGTGGGACACGGATCATTTGGCAATAAGGGGTAGATCTGAATAAGGAATCTGGATCGGCGCAGGCTTGGTGGGCCAAACATAGAACATAGAACATAGAACGATACAGCGCAGTACAGGCCCTTCGGCCCTCGATGTTGCACCGACATGGAGAAAAAAAAAAACTAAAGGCCATCTAACCTACACTATGCCCTTATCATCCATATGCTTATCCAATAAATTTTTAAATGCCCTCAATGTTGGCGAGTTCACTACTGTTGCAGGTAGGGCATTCCACGGCCTCACCACTCTTTGCGTAAAAAACCCACCTCTGACCTCTGTCCTATATCTATTACCCCTCAATTTAAGGCTATGTCCCCTCGTGCTAGCCTCCTCCATCCGCGGGAGAAGGCTCTCGCTGTCCACCCTATCTAACCCTCTGATCATTTTGTATGCCTCTATTAAGTCACCTCTTAACCTTCTTCTCTCTAACGAAAACAACCTCAAGTCCATCAGCCTTTCCTCATAAGATTTTCCCTCCATACCAGGCAACATCCTGGTAAATCTCCTCTGCACCCGTTCCAAAGCTTCCACGTCCTTCCTATAATGAGGCGACCAGAACTGTACGCAATACTCCAAATGCGGCCGTACCAGAGTTTGGTACAGCTGCATCATGACCTCATGGCTCCGGAACTCAATCCCTCTACCAATAAAGGCCAACACACCATAGGCCTTCTTCACAACCCTATCAACCTGGGTGGCAACTTTCAGGGATCTATGTACATGGACACCGAGATCCCTCTGCTCATCCACACTACCAAGAATTTTACCATTAGCCAAATATTCCGCATTCCTGTTATTCTTTCCAAAGTGAATCACCTCACACTTCTCCACATTAAACTCCATTTGCCACCTCTCAGCCCAGCTCTGCAGCTTATCTATGTCCCTCTGTAACCTGCAACATCCTTCCGCACTGTCTACAACTCCACCGACTTTAGTGTCGTCTGCAAATTTACTCACCCATCCTTCTGCGCCCTCCTCTAGGTCATTTATAAAAATGACAAACAGCAACGGCCCCAGAACAGATCCTTGTGGTACACCACTCGTAACTGAACTCCATTCTGAACATTTCCCATCAACTACCACTCTCTGTCTTCTTTCAACTAGCCAATTTCTGATCCACATCTCTAAATCACCCTCAATCCCCAGCCTCCGTATTTTCTGCAATAGCCGACCGTGGGGAACCTTATCAAACGCTTTACTGAAATCCATATACACCACATCAACTGCTCTACCCTCGTCTACCTGTTCAGTCACCTTCTCAAAGAACTCGATAAGGTTTGTGAGGCATGACCTACCCTTCACAAAACCATGCTGACTATCCCTAATCATATTATTCCTATCTAGATGATTATAAATCGTATCTTTTATAATCCTCTCCAAGACTTTACCCACCACAGACGTGAGGCTCACCGGCCTATAGTTACCGGGGTTATCTCTACTCCCCTTCTTGAACAAAGGGACCACATTTGCTATCCTCCAGTCCTCTGGCACTATTCCTGTAGCCAATGATGACCTAAAAATCAAAGCCAAAGGCTCAGCAATCTCTTCCCTGGCTTCCCAGAGAATCCTAGGATAAATCCCATCCGGCCCCGGGGACTTATCTATTTTCACCTTGTCCAGAATTGCCAACACTTCTTCCCTACGCACCTCAATGCCATCTATTCTAATAGCCTGGGTCTCAGCATTCTCCTCCTCAATATTATCTTTTTCTTGAGTGAATACTGACGAAAAGTATTCATTTAGTATCTCGCTTATCTCCTCAGCCTCCACACACAACTTCCCACCACTGTCCTTGACTGGCCCTACTCTTACCCTAGTCATTCTTTTATTCCTGACATACCTATAGAAAGCTTTTGGGTTTTCCTTGATCCTACCTGCCAAAGACTTCTCATGTCCCCTCCTTGCTCGTCTCAGCTCTCTCTTTAGATCCTTCCTCGCTTCCTTGTAACTATCAAGCGCCCCAACTGAAACTTCACGCCTCATCTTCACATAGGCCTCCTTCTTCCTCTTAACAAGAGATTCCACTTCTTTGGTAAACCACGGTTCCCTCGCTCGACCCCTTCCTCCCTGCCTGACTGGTACGTACTTATCAAGAACATGCAATAGCTGTTCCTTGAACAAGCTCCACATATCCAGTGTGCCCAACCCTTGCAGCCTACTTCTCCAACCAACACATCCTAAGTCATGTCTAATGGCATCATAATTGCCCTTCCCCCAGCTATAACTCTTGCTCTGCGGGGTATACTTATCCCTTTCCATCACTAACGTAAAGGTCACCGAATTGTGGTCACTGTCTCCAAAGTGTTCACCTACCTCCAGATCTAACACCTGGCCTGGTTCATTACCCAAAACCAAATCCAAAGTGGCCTCACCTCTTGTTGGCCTGTCAACATATTGTGTCAGAAAACCCTCCTGCACACATTGTACAAAGAACGACCCATCCAATGTACTCGAACTATATCTTTTCCAGTCAATATTAGGAAAGTTAAAGTCTCCCATAACAACTACCCTGTTACTTTCGCTCTTTTCCAGAATCATCTTCGCCATCCTTTCCTCTACATCTCTAGAACTATTAGGTGGCCTATAGAAAACTCCCAACAGGGTGACCTCTCCTTTCCTGTTTCTAACCTCAGCCCATACTACCTCGGAAGAAGAGTCCCCATCTTGCATCCTTTCTACCACCGTAATACTGTCCTTGACTAGCAGCGCCACACCTCCCCCTCTTTTGCCCCCTTCTCTGACCTTACTAAAGCACCTAAACCCCGGAACCTGCAACAACCATTCCTGTCCCTGCTCTATCCATGTCTCTGAAATGGCCACAACATCGAAGTCCCAGGTACCAACCCATGCTGCCAGTTCCCCTACCTTATTTCGTATACTCCTGGCATTGAAATAGACACACTTCAAACCACAGACCTGAACACTGCCGCCCTCCTGCGAAGTCAAAACTGTGCTCCTGACCTCTCTACTCTCAATCTCTTGCACCCCAAAACTACAATCCAGGTTCCCATGCCCCTGCTGAATTAGTTTAAACCCCCCCAAAGAGTACTAACAAATCTCCCCCCCAGGATATTGGTGCCCCTCAGGTTCAGATGTAGACCATCCTGTCTATAGAGGTCCCACCTTCCCCAGAAAGAGCCCCAGTTATCCAGAAATCTGAATCCCTCCCGCCTGCACCATCCCTGTAGCCACGTGTTTAATTGCTCTCTCTCCCTATTCCTCATCTCACTATCACGTGGCACGGGCAACAACCCAGAGATAACAACTCTGTTTGTTCTCGCTCTGAGCTTCCATCCTAGCTCCCTAAAGGCCTGCCTGACATCCTTGTCCCCTTTCCTACCTATGTCGTTAGTGCCAATGTGGACTACGACTTGGGGCTGCTCCCCTTCCCCCTTAAGGATCCGGAAAACACGATCCGAGACATCACGTACCCTTGCACCTGGGAGGCAACATACCAAACGTGAGTCTCTCTCGCTCCCACAAAATCTCCTATCTGTGCCCCTGACTATTGAGTCCCCAATTACTAATGTTCTACTCCTTTCCCCCCTTCCCTTCTGAGCAACAGGGACAGACTCCGTGCCAGAGGCCCGTACCCCATGGCTTACCCCTGGTAAGTCGTCCCCCCCACAAGTATCCAAAACGGTATACTTGTTACTCAGGGGAACGACCGCAGGGGGTCCCTGCGCTGACTGCTTCTTCCCAGTCCCTCTTACAGTTACCCATCTATCTCTAGTCTTTGGTGTAACTATTTCCCTGAAGCTCCTATCTATGACCCCCTCTGCCTCCCGAATGATCCGAAGTTCATCCAGCTCAAGCTCCAGGTCCCTAACACGGTTTTTGAGGAGCTGGAGTTGGGTGCACTTCCCACAGATGAAATCAGCAGGGACACTGACGGCGTCCCTCACCTCAAACATTCTGCAGGAGGAGCATTGTACTGCCTTCCCTGACATCCCCTCTAGATTAAAAAAAAAACAAGAAAAAGAAAAAGAAAGGAAGAGCTTACCTGATATTACCTCAAACCCTGATCCCGCTGAAAGGTAAGCAAATTTAAAGGCACTCACTCACCTTCACGACAGGCCCCTGCTCCCGCTTCCCAACCACCGTGGGGTGGGGGGGTTGGTTAGAGGAGGAGGTAGGGTGGGAAACACTCACAAAGTGTTTCGGGTTTAACTGTCACTTGCCAACAGCCCCTCCACAAACCACCTTCAACTTAGGCTGACCGCACTGCACGTATGCAAATTTCCCCAGAACAGCTGATCAGTAGCTCTGCTCTGCTGCCCTCTGCTGGTTGCTTGCCTTTACTCAAACTCCTTGGGTCTTCTTCGCAGGTTCACCTTCAACTTAGGCTGACCGCACTGCACGTATGCAAATTTCCCCAGAACAGCTGATCAGTAGCTCTGCTCTGCTGCCCTCTGCTGGTTGCTTGCCTTTACTCAAACTCCTTGGGTCTTCTTCGCAGGTTCACCTTCAACTTAGGCTGACCGCACTGCACGTATGCAAATTTCCCCAGAACAGCTGATCAGTAGCTCTGCTCTGCTGCCCAAAGGGCCTGTTCCTGTGCTGTAATGTTCTTTGCATAGATATTTACATTCCTGTTATTAAAATATGAAATGTAAACATTATAACAGTAGGTTTCAATTAGCAATTAGTGACATTGAAAATTTGTTTAACATTAATGGTTCACATATTAAATTTAGTTCCTAATTACTGAAGCAAAACTAAATTGGTTTAAGAACAATATATATTGCCAATGTAAGCCAATGGATTTCAAGCTTTCGTAAGTAGGATCCCTTGCGGGTTCAACACACTCCCCAAAACCTGCTGAAAATATCAGTACTTCCCAAGGCCCCTTATCCTAACTTCTGAAAGACAGTGTTAACTGTGTTGATCAAAGCACTAAATTTATTGCAGCATTTCTTCAATCAGCGCACAAGAGGAATAATATGCAATTCATTAATGATGAAAGATATATAGAAATATGATGACCTCGGGATCCTTTTGGGAACCCCTCGGGTCTGGGAATCCCAATTTTAAAATCTCTGATCTGACAAATTTACCCTGTAAATTTAGCTTTGCTTTGGTAATTAGATACTAAATTTAATATGTGAAAATTTAATGTTAAAATAGCCCATCACCCTCATGTACTTAAGTAAATTGATTAAATGTGGCATTCTGGTAAGTTAGGGTGTTTCTATCCATACATCATATTTAATACACCTTCGACATATTACAAAGATTATTTAGATGTTGGGTGGGGTTGGGTGGGGGTTACTGGGTTATGGGGCTAGGGTGGAGGTGTTGACTTCAGTTAGGGTGCTCTTTCCAAGAGCCGGTGCAGACTCGATGGGTCGAGTGGCCTCCTTCTGCACTGTAAATTCTATGATTCAATGATCATTGCCGTAGAAGGGATTATAATAGCTCACTGGATTCATGGGAAACTGACTAATAGTTAACTTCATCAAAACCTTGAATTTGTGAGCTTGCCATTTCTAAACTCCTGCGTGGTGTGAGCTTGCAGTGAGCTTGCTGTGATCCTTGAAAGGACAAGGCCATCCTAATTATAAACTGAAAGGTCATATATAATTATAATATTCTTTTTCTTTGTGTCTAGCAGAGCAAAGCTGTTGGTTTCAGAAGTTGTAGCTGAGCTCACACTGACTTTTGGACATGGGAGGGTGCCATTTGCTTTCACTCTTTTTTTGGGATTGTATTTCAAAGTTGTCTACTTGCATCACTCAGCTCCTGAGGAATACAACTTATAGCTGTGAAGTTGCTTTGAGTTGTGTTAAAATTTTACTTTTACCTCAGAACGTTGAGAGAAAAATGTCTCCTGTCTACCAGAGGAAGTGATGCAAAGGTAATGTCTTGGATATTGCCATAGTAATAGGTTTCTCAGTACTGATGTAAAGAATTTAACCAGTTTACACTTCCCATTCTTTTTTAAAATCCCCAACTTAATGGATGCATATCACATTGGTAGGCAAATAAAAGGCATTGGGTCCTAGGAATATAATTAATTTTGTACATTCCGAAGATTCTAAGCTACCAATTCTACTTAGGCAACAACATATTTGCAATAATGCAGTAATAATATAAATATGCAGTTTTACAGCTAACAGTTACAACTGCATGTAACCCAAATTTATGTTACATAACCATCACTATGTCTAGATTGTAAAATTACTAATGAAGGGGGATTGACGATCTTCTGCCAATTAATGCTATTTTCGGACCAGTGTTTTGCTATAACCCTTTGATTACGGGGACTGGACTGAGACTGCCTAAATTCATTTTACATGAGAATCTCACAATCATGAGACAGTCTTTCATCCCATCAGTCTGGACTCAATTGGAACCCAGCTTCCAAGCATGAAAGGCCTGTGGCTAACAGTCAGTTCCCTATCCAATACACCAGCAATTTTCTCAGCAGGAATGTCATCACACTATATTTTAGAAAAACAACTTCCTGGCTTCAAAGCAAAATATTTATTGACAAATGCAAGGAATTTAACATTTCAACAAAGACTGTTTGATTAGTTTATTTTCATGACAAATACAATGAAATTATTCAATATTTCTAAGGTGTCATGATGTACCTAAAGTTGAATTGCACCATTTGGAAGTATATCATAATCTGGATCGGCTCTGTACAAAGACAAATGCGAGATACAAATACAGTCTGAATGACAGAGTGAATGCTCACTCGCCATCTGTTTTTTGAAGCTTGTACAAATGTCATGATCCAAAATCCTCGCACGTTACTGTTGATGTAAAGCTACAGAGGGGCAATCTTGGATGCCAGTTTAATTTAATCATGAATATTACTTTGTTTTAATATCATCAGTTTGCAGGGCTGGTGTATATTTCTGCTATGCAGCATTCATTTTGTTAAGTATTCATTTTATTTATGAAGCTGCAGAGGCCACTGCTATAGGAACATTGTGTTTGCCACAATTATAATCAAGCCACGGAAGAAGGGTTATAACCAGGGTGCATTTGCTAATAATGACAAGATGGGCTGCACGACACATCTGTAGCTAAATAACAAGTGAAGATGGAAGTGGGGCCCTGGGATGCACCAGCTGTTGCTGTTGCTCCTCCCTGCTGAGCCCAGAGCCCCGAATCCCCCCCGGAAGGAAAGGCAATCTGTTGACATTCCCAACTCTCTACTACGACGGGACTCTTGACTGATTCTAAGAAGACAATCATCTGGCTGAGTGAACAAAAATCAGTGCCTACAGTGAAAACTGGGAGGGAAATACAAAGCAGATGGCTGGAGGCCTGTGTGCTCCTGTTTCTGGAGCTGTTTACATTCTTAATTGACTAATTTCGACATGTAATACTACAATGAGCTTTTTCACATGATCCACATAACTGTCTACAGTGTGAAGTGGGACTTTCTTGAATTTAAAGCAGCCGTTTTCCGAAATAATTCCACATAGAAATACAGAGCCTCTCCTGAACATGGCTGAGATCCCCAGTTGTCCATGCAATTTCAAATCTGCTTAACTGTAACTGACAGGACCCAATGACAGCAACCCACATAGCTCTGCTTAGAAGATGCACCATGAGTGGTAGGAAATCACCTACTTCACTGATTTCTCACATGAAGCGTACCTGAACCACGTGCAGAGTAGGAACGTGAGGTTGAAAGTGAGTCAACCTAACGCTCACTCATATTTGCTGCTAACATCAGGGGCTAGTCACTAATAGTACTGACAGGGGCCTGGAAATAAGTCAAGGAATGCTGTGTGGTTTAGCCAGAGCTGCTGAGGGAGAAAATAACAAATTGGGAGTGAGGGAACAACTGGGAAGAACTTTCCTGCTGAGACTGATGGCTTTATCAGAACCATAAAATTCCTACAGTGCAGAAGAAGGCCATTCGGCCCATCGAGTCTGCACTGACCCTCTGAAAGAGCACCCTGCCTAGGTCTACCCCCTGCCCTTTCCCTGTAACCCCAGACCCACACCTAACCTACACATCTTTGGAAACTGAGGCGCAATGTAGAATGGCCAATCCACCTAATCTGCACATTTTTTGGACTGTGGGAGGAAACCGGAGCACCCGGAGGAAACCCACACAAACATAGGGAGAAAGCGCAAACTCCACACAGATAGTCACCCAAGGTCAGAATTGAACCTTGTTCTCTGGCGCTGTGAGGCAGCAGTGCTAACCACTGTGCCACCATGCCGTTAATAATGTCAATTTCATTGCTTGTGACGTATTAAAAAACAAACTGTGAAAAAATTACTGAGGACAAGATACCCAATAAAGATATTCAGTGCATGGATTTTCTGATTCTCCTCACCTTGACCAGTTGTCCAACATCAGTTTTCACAATGATGAGCAGGAACAGGCATGGTTGACTCCTTACTACTGCATCTGTCCCAGTTCTTGACTTTGAACAGATGTGATGGATAGTAAATCAATTCTTTTGAGTGTGCACTGTGTTGTATTTTGTTGTTAAACTAACAATACCTGCATTAAGGTAGTACTTAAAAGCTTACCTGTAGAATTTATTTGTTCATTCGAACAAAATATCTGCAAGATGTTGCCAGCCAAAATATAAATGTGCTACAATAGGTCTTTGTGTACCAAGGCTAAAAAGTACCAATTGGTCATGGCTTCCTCTTCTTATCCCCGTTAGAAAGTGTATGAGCTATGAGTGGAAATTTCCTTGTCAGCATTCTATATCAGACAACAGGCATGCTGTGGTTGCATGCTCAAATATGCTGAGGATGCATTAGTGCTTTTGCAGAAATCTATACAGCACATGCATAAATGATTTGGATTCAGGAATTGGAGGGGCGGTACGACGACAATGGAAAATTTTGCAGGGTCAATGAGGGTGGGGTAGAATAGAATAGAATTTACAGTGCAGAAGGAGTCTGCACCGGCTCCTGGAAAGAGCACCCTACCCAAGGTTAACACCTCCACCCTATCCCCATAACCCAACACTAAGGGCAATTTTGGACACTAAGGGGCAATTTATCATGGCCAATCCACCTAACCTGCACATCTTTGGGCTGTGGGAGGAAACCGGAGCAAACCCACGCACACACGGGGAGGACGTGCAGACTCCGCACAGACAGTGACCCAAGCCGGAATCGAACCTGGGACCCTGGAGCTGTGAAGCGATTGTGCTATCCACAATGCTACCGTGCTGCTGGTGGGTTACTGAAGGTAGTGAGAGAGGTATATATCAAATAATTTGAAGGATGTCACCAAATGACACCAAATGACAAACAAAATTCAGGATTGAGGTGGCTCATTTTGGGCAGAAGAATAAAGAGCCCACATTCAGGGTTGTTAATAAAGGTAAACAGATATAGAATCGCAGAATCCCAGATTAATACAGTGCAGAAGAGGCCCTTCGGCCCATCGAGTCTGCACCGATGCATGAAAAACACTTGACCTGTCCACCTAATCCCATTTGCCAGCACTTAGCCTACAGCCTTGAATGTTATGACCTGCCAAGTGCTCATCCAGGTACTCTTTTTAAAGGATGTGAGGCAACCCGCCCCTCCCAGGCAGTGCATTCCAGACCATCACCACCCTCTGGGTAAAAACGTTTTTCCTCAAATCCCCCTGAAACCTCCCGCCCCTCACCTTGAACTTGTGTTCTCTCGTAACTGAACCTTCAACTCAGGGGAACAGCTGCTCCCTATCCACCCTGCCCATGTCCCTCATAATCTTGTACACCTCGATCAGGTCGCCTCTCAGGCTTCTCTGCTCCAGAGAAAAAATGCAAGCCTATCCAACCTCTCTTCATAACCTAACTGTTCCATCCAAGGCAACATCCTGGTGAAACGCCTCTGCACTCCCTCCAGTGCAATCACATCCTTCCTATAATGTGGCAACCATAATTGCACACAGTTTTCCAGCTGTAGTCTTATCACACTTCCATATAATTCCAACATGACCTCCCTGATTTGAAATTTACCCCTTGATTGATAAAGGCAACTGTCCCAAATATCGATTTCACCACCCTGTTTATCTGCCCTTCTGCCTTCAGAGATCTATGGTCAAACACTCCAAAGTCCCTTTGTTCCTCAGAACTTCCCAGTGTCCAGCCATTCATTGAATATTTCCTTGTCACATTACTCGTTCCAAAGTGTATCACCTCACACTTTTCAGGGTTAAATTCCATCTGCCACTTTTCTGCCCATTTGACCATCCCATCTATATCTTGCTGTAACCCAAGACACTCAACCTCCCTGTTAACCACCAGGCCAATCTTTGTGTCATCCACAAACTTACTGATCATACCCCCCACATAGTCATCTATGTCATTGATATAAGTAACAAACAATATGGGACCCAGCACAGATCCCTATGGTGCATCACTGGACATTTGCTTCCAGTCACTAAAATAGCTGTCTGTCATCACCATCTGTATCCCATGTGCATTTGCCTTCTTAATAAGTCTCCCATGTGGGACCTCATCATAGGCTTTTCTGAAATCCATGTAAACTACATCAACTGCACTTCCCTCATCTACACACCTGGTCTCATGCTCAATCAGAGGGCAGTATGGTGGCGCAGTGAGTTAGCCCTGCAGCCTCACGGCGCCAAGGTCCCAGGTTCAATTCTGGGTCACTGTCTACGTGGAGTTTGCACATTCTCCCTGTGTTTGCGTGGGTTTTGCCCCCACAACCCAAAGATGTGCAGGCTAGGTGGATTGGCCACACTAAATTGCCCCTTAATTGGAAAAAATTAATTGGGTACTCTAAATTTATTTTAAAAAAAGGTCAATCAAATTTGTTAGGTATGACCTCCCGCTGACATAGCCATGCGGACTATTCCTGATCAAACCTTGCCTCACCAAGTGGAGATAGATTCCCTCTTTGAGAATTTTCTCCAATAGTTTCCCTACTGCTGATATGAGACTCACTGATCTGTAGTTCCCTGGCTTATCTCTACAACCTTTCTTAAACTGTGGGACCACATTAGTAGTCCTCTGGCACCTCCCATGGGGCCAGAGAGGAATTAAAAAATCGTGTCAGAGGCTCTGCAATCTCCTCTTTCGCCTCCCACAGCATCCTGGGACACAATTTATCTGGACCTGGAAATTTCTCTACTTTTAAGCTTGCCAGCACCTCCAATGGCTTGTCATTCCCTGTTACAATTTGCACAAAAATCTCATATTCACTTTCCCTGAGTTCCGCATCTACCTCCACATTCTTTTGGGTGAAGATAGATGTGAAATATTCTTTCAACACCCTACCAATGTCCTCTGGTTCCACCAACAGATGTCCCTGCTGGTCCCTAATGGCCCCTACTCTTTCACTGGTTATCCTCTTCCCATTTATTTACTTATCAAATATCTTGGAAATTTCCCTCCTTTTACCAGCCAGAGCTTTCTCATATTCCCCTCTTTTCTCTCCTAATTGCTTTCTTAAGCTCCATTCTGCACCTTCTGTTCTCCACTAATGCCTCAATTGATTTGGTCCCCTTGTACTTGCTAAAAGCCTCTTTTCCTTCTCATGGTATGCTGAATATCTCTGGTTATCCATGTTTCTCTGGGCTTTTTACTTCTTCCTATTACCCTAGAGGGAACATGTTGGGCCTGTACCCTCTCAATTTCCTTTTTGAATGCCTCCCCACTGCTCTTCTGTAGATTTCCCTACAAGTAACTCTTTCCACTCTATTTTGGCCAGACCGTGCCTTATTTTACTAAAATCCGCTCTCCCCAATCCAAAACCTTTTTTGCAACTTGTCTCCTTCTTTGTCCATATCAAACTTAAATTGTACCCACGTTGTGGTCACTATCACCAAAATGCTCCCCCACCAGCACATCAACCACGTGTCTGGCTTCATTGCCCAGAATTAGGTATAGTATTGCACCATTCCTTGTTGGACCCCATACATATTGGGTAAAATGTTCTCATGTATACATTTTAAGAACTGCACTCCATCTAAGCACTTAACACAATGACTATCCCAATTAATGTTGGGAAAGTTGAAATCGCCTCATATAATTACCCTATTATTATTTTTACACACCTCTGCAAATTGTGTTCACATTTTCTCCTCAATTTCCCACTGGCTATCTGTGCTATTCTCCTATTTTTGTACTCACTAGCACGTGGCACTGGGAGTAATCCAGAGATTACATCCCGAGAGATCCTGCTTTTTAGTCTTCTGCCTAACTCCCCGAATTCTTGATGCAAGACGTCATCTCTCTTTCTACTTGTCATTGTGATATTGGTACCAACAGGTACCATGACCTCTGTCTTATCACCCTCCTCCTTTGGAATGCCTAGCTGCCATTCAGTGACATCTCAGATCCTGGCACTAGGGAGACAACACACCATCCTGGAGTCACTGTCGTTGACGGCTACAATAGTGCCTCTCAGTTCCTCTAGCTATAGTTAAAAGCAAATTACTGCAGATGCTGGAATCTGAAATGAAAGGGAAAATGCTGGAAAATCTCAGCAAGTCTGGCAGCATCTGTAGGGAGAGAAAAGAGCTAACGCTCCGAGTCCGATGACTCTTTGTCAAAGCTCCCCTTCCCCTTCCACTGACTATAGTATCCCCATTACTATTGCTTGTCCTCTCCCCCCCCCCCCCCCCCAACATAGGAATAAATGTAGTAATAGAAAAATAAATCACTATAACAGCAAATAAAGTTGATGAGACCATAAAGACTGTCAATAAAGTACTGTGGTTCAGAAGTAATACTGAATGTGTGGGCTGAATTTTCTCAATGGGTAAGTAGTTCTGCTGTTGGGATTGTAAACAACATCTGATCCCATGTGTATGGCCAATGGGATCCTGGGTGATATTTTTTGGGCAATGGCCAATTATGTGGACCATGTTGGCAACACTGTGAACTTGAGGATGGTATTCCACATTGCAGAGCTGCTGGACCAATTAGTGGGCTAGCAGCCTTGGCAACAGTACTGACAGATGAGGCAGCTCTAGGAAGAAGGAGTCGTCCTTGAAGACAATGTAATTTATTCTCTTTATTTTTCGAGCACCAGGTTTGTTCCAGAGATCATGGTGCAGATCTTCCAATTGCAGTGCCATAGCCATGGCAGAAGGCCCTTTATTGGGCCATGGAGTGGTCATAAAGGATGCCCATCAACTCCTTCCCTGGGAACCCGCAGGGTGACTGCCATGGATTATCTGGTAGCCTAATCCCCCCCCCCCCCCCCCCCCCAACAAACATAGCCTCCTAATGTGGATAAAATGCTGTTGTGGGAAAGAAGTGTCCTTAATAAGCTCAATTGACCAGTTGGTGGGCTCCCCTCCTGTTATAACCCAATGGGAGGCTACGGGATCTGCAACATCAGAATCACATTGGCCTCACCTGAATATGATCTCCCCAGCTGTGGGGGCAGAACTACACCATTAAGCAAGGGTACAATGGGACATAAATTCCCGGCCCATGTGTGGGCCAGATGTGGGGAGACCCTTCGGGGAGTAGCAGTTGTATCTAGTTGCTAAAATAAATATTGAGTTTTTCTAACAGTCATCATTTCCGTGTGGTCACTCGTCTGGAACATTACACTGGCAATGAGGATCGGGTTGGCTGGGCCGACTTAACGTCGCTGGCTATGTTTGAGAAGCACCGACAAGCTTTCAGGACCCATGTGCTTCTCGAGGTGTTCGTATATGTCAATGGCACAGTTTTCATGAGTGCGGAATTCAGCACTTTTTTATGTACAGACCTTACCATCCGCCCTCCAACTGATTGGTGCAAACCTTTAAGATACGAATGCGGAAGAAGTTTACCTGTTTCTTGGAGACCCATCTGGCTCATTTCCTCTTCCATTACCGCAGCACGCCTCACGCAACTACCGGGATAGACCTTCGAGGTTGTTAATTGGCCGTCAACGGAGCATGCGATTGTGCCTCCCCCTGCTGGACATTGGGGAGAAGGTCTACAACTAGCAGGAACACTCCAAAGCACATTGTCCAAGGCCCGGGCGACATGGTCTATGCCAGGAATCTCACCGACCGGGCATTGTGGATCCTGGGGATAGTGATACAGTAATTGGGCCCGGTCTAGTGTTTGGTGAGCGTGCAGGAAAAGGAATCAAATTCATATATGGCCCATCTCTGCAGCCATGCCAACAGGTCTTCAAGGGAAAGCCAAAGCCCCCGCATCCAGTGGTGCCCCTTCCTCCAATGCAACCACCATTAATACCTGGCGAGGCAGACGAACGAGCCCGTCGATCTTGAGCTGCGGGATGCTGACTGATCGGACCCCGATTTGGACATAAGGCCTCGCCAACAGAAGTTGTGATGGATCCGGTGGGGTGGGCGCTGGCCCCTGCACAGTGGACCCACCCAGGCGCTCGACCCGGCAGTGTCGCTCCTCGGCCTGTTACATTCCACCAAGCCCAGCCCAGCGGGTACTTGAGAAGCAGCCCCAAGCAAGGAGGGCGATGGAACTTTCCCTCTAGCTGTTGAAATTGGCGACGTATCGGACTTGGGGGAGGAGGGGTGGGGTAACCCCACCTGAGACCATGGGGTCCACAACATCAGAGTCCTGGTGGCCTCACCTAAATATTACTTCCCAGATGAGGGGACGGAGCTGCACTCTTAAGCAAGGCTTCAATGGGTCATAAATACCCCGGCCTAAGTGTGGGCCGGGTGTGGGAACCTCTTCGTGGAGTAGGAGCTATATCTAGTAGGTAAAATAAATATTGGGCTGGATTTTCCACTGGCGGGATTCTCCGTTACGCTGGCAGCACACCCACACCCGATTATTTCCCAATGGCATGGGGCTTCCCACACCCTATTGGCTGGCTGGCGGGACGGAGAATGGTTTTGCTGGCAGAGGCACGTGCACCAGAAAAATGGTGTGGCGGAGCGGAGAATCCCGCCCATTGTGTTTTTCTAACAGCTATCGCTTCCGTGCGGTCGCTCGCCTGGAACTCTACACCTCCAGACACTTTCCACTGCCATTTCTTCGTCCTCATTGTATCAGGTGTGAGATGTTTTAATGGTGAACATTTGAATGTGACAGATTTCCATTCTTCCCAGCAATGTTCAGTGACGTCACCAGTGCTCACTCAGTACCCCTCGCTCTTCTTATCCTCCCTGGTCTAGTCCAGATTCTAGGTGCGTCCCCTGTTGCCTTCCACACCCGATGGCCTTTGATGCCCTTGGTCGTCCTTTGGAGGTCCTGGAGCCGGAGTGGCCCGGCTGACTGAACGGTGTCACAGGCGTTGCAATGCCACCCTGTTCTGCTCACTTTCCCTGAGAGGTGCCAGTGTCAAGAGGTTGGCGGGGGAGGGGAGGAGGGGGAGGGGGGGGGGGGGGGATCATATGAGCTGGAGAATGTCTTAGTCTTTTTGGTGGAAAGCCCCGGGATGTCCTTGATGATGCCCGTGAAGCCCTGGATGACTCCATGGGATGGAAGGGCAGCTGGAGTGAGTTCCAGGAGCTCTTTGAGTCATCTGGTGCTGCCAATCCTGGAGGCTCCCCATTGACCGCACCATGATGTCGATGCCCTCAGCGATTGTCCTCAGTGACTGGTCCACACTCTGGAGTACCTCAGCAATATCCACCTGCGTCCAGGAAATGCCATCATCGACTGGGAAATGATGTTAAGGTCCTCGACCCTGAAGCCTATCTAGTAATGCCGCCCACCTAAGTGCGTGTCTCTGCACCTGCTGAAGGCCCGGGTGATAGTTGTGATGCATTCCTGGTGTTCTCCTTGAAGCTCTCTGAGGTGGTCTCTTTGTTGCGGGGATAGGCAGAAACACTTTGACAAAGGGTCATCTGGACTTGAATTGTGAGCTCTTTTCTCTCCTTACAGATGCTGCCAGACCTGCTGAGATTTTCCAGCATTTTCACTTTCGGTTTCAGGTTCCAGCATCCGCAGTCATTTGTTTTTATTTATTTGGGCAGCAACATTGGATGGCCCGGCCTCATCAGCTGGGATACTGCAAGACGATGGACATGTGGTCAGTGAGAGTGAAGGATACTTTGGTGGGACATCAGCAACTCATTTGATATAGATTATCTAGATGAAGAGACGGTGGATCCTCACTTCTCTGGCACATGCCAACCTCGCTGTCAGTCACTGCTCTCAACTCGGACAACCCCGCGATCCCCAGGGCCCATTCCTCATTTTCAGTTGCATGCAAGATGGGTGAGCAGGGTCTATAGCAAGTGGCATGTGAGGGCAATGTGATTAAACAGGAAGGGGTTGTGATGGTGAGTGCCAGGGTGTGCTGAGGAACAAGCTTGGAGATTAGGGGCTGGATTCTCCGTTTTTGGGACTCAATCCCCACGCCGTCGGGAAACCTGTGGTCTTTTAGGCCAGTAAGCTGGTGTCAAAAGGCCACAGATTCCCTGTTTTCTTGGGGGCTAGCAGGCAGCTGTCGTAGAGCCTGCAGCATTAGCAACCGATATGGCCCCGCACACTTCCGGGTCAAAGGCTACGCATGCGCATGGCAGCAGCCTCCAGTGGCCACGGCGTGCTCCATGGCGGACTCAGCCTGGCGGACCTAGACCGGCAAAATAGTGCCCCACATTGGCCGCTCGCGTGCCCCGGACGGCCCGCAAACATTGTCCCCAACCCCGAATGAAGCCCCTCTTGTCTGCCGATCAGCCCCCCCCCCCCCGGCTGTGGCAGCCCCGGACGGAGCCTGCAGCCACCATGCCAGGAACATGGACGGTGGGACCATGAGAGGTTCACGCCATCGGAAATTCAGCCAGTGGGGGACGGAGCATCGCGGGGCGAGCCTGAGGTGGTGGACACTCAGTGCTGTGACCTCCACGAGTGCACCTATTTTCAGGGGTGGAGAATTGAAGAACGGCCGCTGCTCCCGATTTCGTGCGGCAACTTGGATTCTTCGACCCGTCGCCGAATGCAATTTCGGCGTCAGGGTGCGGAGAATCCAGCCCCAGATGTGGGGAGGTGCATGGTGTCAGCCAATGAACCGGGAAGGGGCATTTGGAAATTTGAGGGTTGCAAGTGGGATGATGCCAAAAGAGAGATGATAACTTATCCTTGCAGTTCGTAGGAGGTTGTTCATGTCTTTTGGCTTTGCACGGCGATCAGATGGTTGATCCCGGTGGTTGAATCAGATGGTGAGGGAGTCAGGCATGGCGTGATTCATGTGGGAGCCCATTTTCTGCACTAAGTGCTGGTGAACAGTGGTCGCGATCTCGCCGGTACGAAACACCACACCAAACCCGTCCAAAATGACGGTCATTTGTTGGGTGAATCGTGTCCCATATTCACTATTCCTATTTTTTCCCAGAGAGCCGCTGTTGGTGATAATTATGCTATTGCCATTCACACATCCTCTTCAACCTGCCCTTTGGCTGACCTATTAAAAATTTTCTCCATTTTCTATTTTTATTTCAGGTTTCCGGCATGTGCACTATTTTGGGCGAAATTCTCCGCCCCCCACGACGGGTGGGAGAATAGCGGGAGGGCCTTCCCGACATTTTTGCCGCTCTCCCGCTATTCTCCCGCCCCCCCCGCCGAAGTCCCGACCCGAATCGCTGCCGCCGTTTTTTTACGGCCGGCAGCGATTCTCAGCTGTTAGATGGGCCGAAGTCCCAGCCCTTTCCGCCGTTTTTACGAACGGCAAACACACCTGGTCTTGCCGTTCGTAAAAACGGCGTCACAAACTCGCTATTAATAACCATGGCACCGATTGGCACGGCCGTGCCAAGGGTGCCATGGGCCCGCGATCGGTGGGCACCGATCGCGGGCAGCGGGCCCGATGCCCGCGCACTACTTGTCCTTCCGCCGCCCCGCAGTATCCATTCACGGGGCGGCTGAGGGGCAACCCGGCCCGCGCATGCGCGGGTTTCGCGCAAAAACGCGATGACGTCACCCGCGCATGCGCGGGTTTGAGTCTTCCAAACTGCGCATGCGCGGCTGACGTCATATGACGCGTCAGCCGGCGCTAACTCCGGCAAGCGGGCTTAACGATTTTCGTTAAGCCCGTCTTGCCGGAGCCTACGGCGTCGGGCTGCTAGCCCCGACCGGGGACCAGAATCGGTCCCCCGTCGGGAAGGGGCGCGCTGCCGTAAAACCCGCCCGGGTTTTACGCCAGCTTTACGATTTCTCCCGTTTTGGGAGAATCTCGCCCTTTATTCTTGAATGAGAAAGGTTTTTGTCGATAAGTGAGCAACCCTGCTTGCAATAAAAATTAAACTAACTGCTTAGTGAAATAGTGTTGTCTGAGGATAGAGGGGAAATTGTTGCACATTGCTGCTTTCTCACAATAGTTTCTTTAACCGTCACATTTTTCTCCCATCAGCAAATAACTATTCTTCCATTACTCCTGATGTCACGTGCTAGATCAGACAAGGGACTGCATTTGCATGCCCCCATCGGGCATGTTTTTAATCAGGGAATATGCAAGATAGGGTGCATGCCCACCGGGTGCCAACCCCACCCACCTTCCCCCTCATGCTCACCCTCATAATACACTGCTCATGCCGTAAAAGATTTGTTGTAGGCAGTCAGCCAGGAGTGGGCAGTCCGATCTTGTAAATAAATTCTTCAAAAGTTGGGAGGGAAGGGGAAGTGCCCTTTGCGGAACAGGGGGTGGCCCCCTAAGATATACCCCTCATAGAATTATCATAGAATTTACAGTGCAGAAGGAAGCTATTTGGACCATCGAGTCTGCACCAGCCCTTGGAAAGAGCACCCTACTGAAGCCCACGCCTCCACCCTATCTCCATAACCCAGTAACTCCATCTAACCTTTTGGACATGAAGGGCGATTTAGCATTGCCAATCCACCTAACCCACACATCTTTGGACTGTGGGGGGAAACCATAGCACCTGGAGGAAATAGGCGTAGACAAGGGGAGAAAGTGCAAACTCCACACAAATAGTGACCCGAGGCCAGAATTGAACCTGGGATCCTGGAGCTGTGAGGCAGCAGTGTTAAGCATCGTGCCACCATGCTGCCTCTCCTTTTTTCCTGCTCACTTGCTGCCTTAAGCCCACTACCTCCACTCCACTGTCCCTCTTACTGAACTGTGCAATCCCTCTGCCCAAGACCCCGGGCTTACCTGCTTCTGGGGATTCATTGGGCCTTCTTCTACTTCCTCATTGCTCTCCCAGCAGCTGCCGGGACTGATGGAGCTGTCAGCTCACAAGGGAAGGTGGTTCTTCCCAAAGAGGGATACAAGTCCCACATTGGCCCTGTTTACTCAACCTGTAATGTTTTCAGGCTGCGGAATGGACCGATGTAGAACTGACTCACTCCATGCTGCCTTTGCTTCTGTCGAGGGAGGGTGTTGAGCCATCCACGCCCCAAGGAAAGAAAGGTGAGGAGATCAACATTTGGTTGGAAGGAGGTTTTTGAAATGTCCTTTGGACATTGCTTTTGGGCATGGTAGGCTGTATAGATGGGATGACCTTCAGGTGTCTTGCACGAAGGGTAAATTGGGAATCAATTTAAAATAGTTGGGGCAGGAAGGTTGTGGAGTGGGGGCGGCAGCAGTGGGTGATGAGTGCATGTTGGCAGGAGAAAATTTACACAATATGTCAAAGGATTTGAGAAAATGGCACAGCATGGTATCTGGGCATAGTGAGGACAGTTACCCACATTACATTCTTTAGATAAATATGTACATAGCATAAAAATGAAACAAGTCACTAGAAGTATAAATTCAGCTTAAAGTGTGTGATGCACATAGTCTTTGCAGAGACCAAGCCACAAGCTGGGGACCAGGGGTTAAGTCCAGCAGGCTACAGGATCTTTAGAAAGAATAGGGAAATTGCAAAGGATGGGAATAGTAATTTTAATAAAAGATACAACTACAAATTAGAAAAAGGGATTTCAACAAGGCTGATCAAGCAGTAAAACATTTTGGATAGAGTTACAGAACAGCAACGGGCTTGAAAGATTGGTAAGAGTTGGATGCAAAACCCTTGACATGAGAGATATTATGAGGACATGTACAAATGTAACATTACCAGCAGAACGTTGCAAGAACAATGCGGTAACGATGAGTGATTTTAATTTTCATGTAAACTGAGAGAGCAAGATAATGCAAACTCTGAAAACCAAAACTCTTTTAGACTCCGTCCAAATGAAGGTTGAAGGCAGGGAGCCATGTAAAACCCAGTGAGTGGTCATCCCAATGCCTAACGATTCATCCTCGACCTGTCTGAACTTTTATGCGGGAGGAGGGGAGGTGTCAGGCCGCCTTGCCACCTTTGGGCCTATTGAGGCTTTTAAGTGGCCAACTAATGGCCACCTAAGGGTCTCGTCTACCCCCGCCCCCACCGATATTTCACGTGCAGCGGTAGGAGGCCCACACCATCAGGAAACTCAGCAGCTTTAATTGCACAAATTGGTAACAGGCATTTGTGGAACCCCTGGGTTAATTGGAGGTATGCCCTGAGATCATTCCCCCCTTTAGTCCTCCCCCCTGCACTCAAGGGCCTGTCCCTTCAGGCCTCTCACTAAGATTCCCAACACTGGATTTACCTGAGCTCCTTGGCATGGTGGGACTCTCTGTAGACCCAGTAGAGTCACCGCACCCAGCTACCATTGCTTGTACAATAGAGCTGTCAGCCATTTGATTGGCTGGCAACTCCCTTGCCTAAGGCATACATTCACCCAACCCCGAGAAAGGTGTGGAAATTTTGCCTTAAAGCAATGAATGCTGCTCCCAACATTAAATTGCTGCTACGCAATCATGAACGAATTCC
Organism: Scyliorhinus canicula; assembly: GCF_902713615.1. Lineage (NCBI taxonomy): Eukaryota > Metazoa > Chordata > Chondrichthyes > Carcharhiniformes > Scyliorhinidae > Scyliorhinus > Scyliorhinus canicula. The sequence goes on along the minus strand of NC_052150.1, from coordinate 65,212,913 downwards.
ACCCCAGTGACAATTTAGCTGGGCTCCTTGACTGGGTCAGCGATGATAACGGACCCTTCAGCCCAATGAATATCTAGCATGTATTTCAGACAGTTTACAGAACAATACATTTTAGAACCAACAAGGGAAAAGACTGCAATAAACACAGCAATGAGTAAGAAACTAGAATTGGTTAACAACTTAGTAATAGTGACTATAACATGGTGAAATATGATGTCAGATTTGAGAGAGTGAAGAAAAAGTCATAAATAAAGGTTTTGAATGTAAGCCAGGCAAACATCAAAGGGATGAGAAATTAATTGACCACAGTAAACTGGGCTGAACTGTTAATGAGCAAATGTACAGATAAACACTGGAAAGAGTTCAAAGAACTAGCTGGCATAATATTAAACTTGTACATACTGCTCAAAGGTAAAATCTCTATTTCTGCAGTTTAAAAACAATCATTCAACAAGCAATGTCAAGTTAAAAGCAAATGTTCACACAAATGTAAGGAGAAGTGGACATCCAGCAATTTAAAAAAGCCAAGTAAAACATCAACGGGATAAAAGGAAAACAATTAGAGATGCAAAAATGGAATGTGAAAAACGAACTAACAAGGCTATCGAGGATAAAATTTATTCCACAAAATTATTATAAATCAAGTAAGAGAAAAAGAGTCATAAAAGGGAACGTGGACCCATGAAAGACAAATGTAGATCCATAGACAAAAAGAAATGGAAGACTTGTGAAATAAGTACTTTTAGTGGTAATCCAATGCAGCAAGTGAGTAGTGGGACATAAAAATAAGACAAAGTGGGTAACTTAGTAGATCTACTATAAGTATGAAAATAATAATGGAGCAAATGATGGCACTTGAGATGAATAAATCTTCCAGACTTGAAGGTTTCCATTGGAGGAGATGAAAAAAGAGATGGGAAAATAAAATTACAACTCTGCAATAATCACCATTTCCCAAGGCTCTCAAGTATCAGGAATTGTGCCTGAATGGAAAATTGCAAGTATAATTCTAATATTGAGGAAGAAAGCTTTGAGGAAATCATTAATATGGTGAATACGGTATGTTGGTCAATGTTGTTTTTATGGTTAAGGTTCTACATAAGAAATTAGTCATATAAAATAAGAAAGTGCATGGTACTGGTGGTAAGCTCATGACATGGGTTCGCACCTTATTAAGAGGTGCAAGACAGTGGGAGGGAGAAGGGAAACAGTTCCTAATAAGCAAGTTGTAACATATATGTTTCCCAAGGAGCAACTGAGGCCTCAGTCTTTCATTGCATGAAATGATGGATGAAGTAATAACCCCTAACCCAGTAGCCCCACCTAACTTTTTGGACACTAAGGGGCAATTTCGCATGGCCAATCCACATAACCTGCACATCTTTGGACTATGGGAGGAAAACGGAGCACCCGGAGGAAACCCACGGAGATACAGGGAGAACGTGCAAACCCTACACAGACAGTAAAAAGCCTTGGTGTTATAACCTGCCTGCTTACCATTGGCTGGGGACTAATGACAATCCCACAATCCTGTGGGATTGTGAGCTTCCCCAATGAGGGAGGCGGAGGAATCATTAGCAGACTCCCTGCATAAATAAAGCTGGCCAGTTTGGAAGCAGTAGAGAGAGAGAGGAGTTAGCTGCAAGGGAAGTTGCTGCTGTTGTATATATATGTTATTGTAAATAAATGTTATTTCTTTGTATCCTGAAGACTCGTGCTGGATTCTTCGTGGCCCTCACAAAACTGGTGACGAGGGTTAAAGTGAATAGCTGTCTACACTGCTGAAGCCACCTCCCTGGATTTTTGTTGGATACAGGTTGGAAGTTGTTTTCTATCACACCATGCCTCTGTATTGACGCTTGGATGTTTTTGATGCTGCGCTGGAAAGCTGGAACCAGTACACACAACGGATGCGTTACTATTTCCGGGCAAACAACATCACCGAAAACGAGCGGCAGGTGATCATATTGCTCAAAGCCTGCGGCCCGCATACGTTTGGGGTGATTAGGAGCCTTACGTACCCAGCCGCGCCGGACACAAAATGTTTGATGAACTTGTGAACTTAGTGGGGCAACATTTTAACCCAACCCCATCCACGATAGTCCAACGTTACCGGTTTAATACCGCTGAAAGGACCCCAGGAGAATCCCGTGCCGATTTTCTATCCAGGCTATGCAGGATTGCGGAGTACTCTGACTATGGTGAGAACTTAGCAGAAATGTTACGCGACCGTTTGGTTTGCGGTATTAATAATGCGGCCACCCAGAGAAAGTTGTTAGCCAAGTCAACATTGACTTTTCAGCAGGCCATTCAAATAGTATTGTCCCGGGAGAGCGCAGAACGAGGAGTACAGGAGCTACAGGGAATGGAGGTGCATGCCTTGGGGCGCAACCCCTTCATTCCGAAAGCACCCCCCTGCGGTACCTTGGGCGAGGCAACGTCCGGATCGACGCCAGTGGCCGTTGGACATTCTTCCCCGAATGGAGCCTTCTCCAGAACCAATGGATGAGGAGCCATGTCCGTGTCAGACTTGTAGGCGCCGACCCCTTCGTGGACGCCGTCTTGGGGGCACCAGCGCCGTCGTTTCGACCGAAAATGGGGCCAGCCCAGGGGCCGTACCTTTCATTTGGATGAACCAGCGGCAACAACTCCCGAGGACGTGGAGACGGAGGATGACTGCCTGCAGCTGCATTGTGTGGCAGCTCCCCGTGTGGCCCCCATTAAATTGACAGTACGGGTCAATGGTCACCCGCTTGAGATAGAGTTGGACATTGGCGCAGCGGTCTCCGTGATCGCCCAGAGGGCATTCGACCGCATCAAGCAGGGTATACAGACAATTTCATTAACCGACACGCAGGCCAGGTTGGCCACCTACACGGGGGAACCATTGGACAATGCAGGAACTACGATAACCCCTGTTGTTTATGGATGCCAGGAGGGGCGTTTCCCACTTATCGTGGTGTGCGGCCATGGGCCCTGCCTGTTGGGTCGGGACTGGTTGCACCATTTGCAGTTGCAGTGGCAGCACATCCTCCAAACAGTTTCTGGAGGGTTGACTGAGGTGCTAGGACGATACCCAGATGTATTCCAGCCCGGTTTGGGGAAAATAAAAGGGGCTGTAGCCCGTATTCAAGTCGAACCAGGAGCCATGCCGCGCTATTTCCGGGCGCGCCCGGTGCCTTACGCCTTGCTTGAGAAGGTAGAAGGGGAGTTCATTCGTTTGGAGACTTTGGGTATCATCAGGCCCGTCCGTTTCGCTGACTGGGCAGCACCAATTGTACCTGCAATGAAGCCAGATGGCACAGTTCGCTTGTGCGGCGACTATAAACTTACAGTGAATACGGCTTCCCGACTCGACCGATACCCAATGCCTCGCATAGAGGACCTCTACGCGAAGCTTTCAGGCGGACTCTCATTCACAAAATTAGATATGAGTCATGCCTACCTGCAGTTGGAGCTGGACCCTGCCTCCTGGCCATATGTAACGATTAATACATACCGGGGCATGTATGAATATACACGGTTGCCCTTTGGAGTATCCTCTGCCTGCGCTATTTTTCAACGCATATTGGAGGGCATTTGGAGAGGTTTACCGCGTGTTGCTGTCCACTTAGATGACGTTTTGATCACAGGGACGTCGGAGCAGGAACGTATGGAAAATTTGGAGGCTGTCCTTAGACGCTTTTCGGAGGCTGGAGTTCGTTTATGTCGAACAAAGTGCGTTTTTCAGGTGAAGGAAGTAGTCTACCTGGGTTATCCGGTGGACCGCGAAGGTTTGCACCCCGTCGCAGAGAAGGTGCGCGCGATTCAACAGGCCCCCGCCCCGACTGACACTTTGCATCTTTGTTCGTTTCTCGGCCTCGTAAACTATTACGGAAAGTTCCTCCCCAATCTAGCAACTACGCTGGCCCCGTTGCACTTTCTACTAAAGAAGAATCACACCTGGGTTTGGGGTCAGCCGCAAGAAACCGCTTTCCGGCGGGTAAAACAACAATTGTCGTCGTCTGGGTTACTAACCCACTATGATCCTGGAAAGCCTTTGCTCGTCACATGTGATGCATCCCCGTATGGTATTGGGGCTGTCCTATCCCACAAGATGGAGATAGGGGCCGAACGGCCGATAGCTTTCGCCTCCCGCACACTGACTGCAGTGGAAAAAAGGTAGACGCAGATCGAGAAGGAGGGTCTGGCGGTGTTCTTTGTGGTGAAACATTTCCACCAGTACGTATATGGCTGCCACTAACTATCGTGATTGATCATAAGCCTCACCTGGGACTTTTCAGAGAGGATAAGCCAATACCGCCCATTGCTTCTGCAAGGATCCAGCGCTGGGCTTTGTTGCTCGCCGCATACGAGGATTCTCTGGAGCACAAACCAGGAACCCAGATAGAGAATGCCAACGCACTGAGCCGATTGCCTTTATCGACCGGCCCCATGTCGACCCCCACGACCGGTGAGGTGGTTGCAACCCTAAAGTTTATGGACACCTTGCCTGTCACGGCATCACAGATCCGTGAGTGGACCCAGACGGAGCCAGTCCTGTATGGTGGGCAGCATAGACAACTCCCAGGTGAGTTGCGGGCATTTTCCTCCAAGCTGTCCGAATTCAGCGTGGAAGACGGCATCCTTTTGTGGGGGACGCGTGTGATTGTCCCAGAAAAAGGACAGGAGCTGATACTGAGAGACTTGCACAATGTCCATCCAGGTGTGACCAAAATGAAAATGTTGGCCCGGAGTTATGTCTGGTGGCCAGGCCTCGACACCGACATTGAGAAGGTGGCCCAAAACTGCTCCATTTGCCAGGAACATCAGAAGCTTCCGCCGACCGTGCCCCTATATCACTGGGAATGGCCAGGGTGGCCTTGGGCGCACTTGCATGCGGATTTCGCCGGCCCTTTTCAAGGATCCATGTTCCTGCTATTAATCAACGCCCAGTCTAAATGGCTAGAGGTGCATAACGTCCTGCGCAACAATCGAGAAGATGCGTTTGTCATTTAGTACGCATGGCCTCCCCGAGGTGCTGGTTGTGGCGCTAACAATTATACTCGAAGCCGAGAGACTAGTACAATAGAGGCTTTATTGCTGTACGATGTTGTCCCTCCATCCGCAACTGTAGACTGAGGGTCTGAGCAGCTCTCATACATATTTATATACAAGCTCCCTGTGGGCGGAGCTAGCCGGCAGGGGCTGACCGGAGGAACCTGTATTACAGGTACAGGCATACATCCCCCTACTGCAGTACACATAACTACAGTGGTTATCTCACCACACTGGTCACGGACAACGGCACTCCGTTCACAAGTGAGGAGTTTGCGAGGTTCATGAAGATGAACGGCATACGCCACATCCGCACTGCCCCTTACCTCCTGGCTTCAAATGGGTTGGCGGAGCGCGCAGTGCAGACATTCAAACGAGGCCTCAAGAAGCAGTCTTCCGGGTCGATGGACACGAGACTGGCTCGTTTTTTGTTTTCATATAGGACCACCCCCCATGCAGTGACTGGGGTAGCTCCCGCAGAACACCTAATGGGCCGGAGACTTCGCACCCGCCTTAGCATGGTTTTCCCAGACATTGCCGCAAAAGTACGCCGCACACAAGAACGGCAGGGACATGGTTTTTCTCGGCATCGGCCGATTCGGCAGTTTACGCCCGGTGACCCTGTGTTCGTTCGGAATTTTGCTGGTGGTGCCCAGTGGGACCCTGGCGTAATCTTTCGCCAAACGGGCCCTATCTCTTACAGGGTCGTCTCCAGCGCAAACATGTAGACCATGTTCGGTCTAGAAGACTATCACTTCCAAAGATTCCCAGCCCCAGTAGCTCATTTCTACAGCCACAGAGACCAGACACAATAGAAAGTATTCCTCACGATCTTCCTCTGGTGCCTCACTCAAAGCCTGCGCAGGTCGTGACGGAACCGTGTGGAGATAAAGACGCCGAGATGATGGAGGCAGCAGACTCTGACTCCGAAATGGAGACACAAGTCACCTCAGAGGGGGAATCCTCGGGCCCACAGGTCGTGGATGGACAACCGTTACGCCGTTCATCACGGAAGCGCCGGTCTCCATCTCGTTACACGCCACCCGATCCAGCGCCTCGTGCGAGTCCGACGCCCTCCTTCGCCAGGGTCTTCGGTGGATTCCTTGGACTTTGGGGGGGGGAGGGATGTTATAACCTGCCTGCTTACCATTGGCTGGGACTAATGACAATCCCACAATCCTGTGGGAGTATAAACTTCCCTAATGAGGGGGGCGGAGAAATCATTAGCAGACTCCCTGCATAAATAGAGCTGGCCAGTTTGGAACCAGCAGAGAGAGAGGAGTGAGCAGCAAGCAAAGTTGCTGCTGTTGTGTGTGTATATATATATAATATATGTTATTGTAAATAAATGTTATTTCTTTGTATCCTGAAGACTTGTGCTGGATTCTTCGTGGCCCTCACAAATCTTGGTCACATCCTATCTGAAATATTGTATTCAGTTTTGGGCACCACACTTCAAGAAGGTGCAATGGTCTTGTAATGTGTGCAACAGAGATTCATTAGAATGATACTGGAACCTGAAGGGGTGAATTATAAGGAGAGGTTGCATAAACCTGCTTTATATTGCATTGACTTTAGAAAGTTGAGTGGTGCCCTAAATTGAGGAATCACTTTTTCAAGAATTCTTTCCCTTAAATGTTTGTGAATGTTGTTCAATATAAAGTTTCACAACTGAGGATGATAGATTGTTGTTAAATAAAGGTTCTGAGGGATGTAGGCTGGCAAACTGAGTCATGGTACAGTTTAGTTGTTTATTAATTGAATGATGAAACAAGCTCAATTAGCCTTCTCCTGTTCCTGTTTCTAAAAACAGCATCTCCTTATTCAAGTACTTAAAAAGTTATCTGTCTTCAGCTTTTCCTGCCTTATTACCTGTCTAATTTTCAAATGTTTAATTGAACTGCACATATTTCTTTTAATGTCAACAATGTTACTTATCAGAACAAAAACAAAACATAGCTATAATGATGAATGTAATTTAGACCACACACAGGTTCCCTTTAACAATGCCATCTATAAATTAACACTGGAAGGAGAGGTTTACCAGACATATGTGTTAAAGATCTCAATATTTTGCAATATTTACTTTATGCAGGAAATTAATTGATGCCTTCCATCTAATGACAGATGTTTGCAAGGACAATAATTCTCATGTGGACATTCAATCTTGATAATACTGAAAACATATTTTGCCACAAGGACACTTTTTTCTGTTGCTAGATGTCAAGACCTCTCACCATGATTAGGGGACAATTTGTTTCCTCCGTCAGAAAGGATTATTTTTGGCAATTGAATCTGAAGTTTTCCTTCATTCTTTTGATGCATCGTAATTAGTCAAGTCTGTGATATCTTAATGGATCATATAAGAGAAACTAATATACATCTTCCCCTGCCCCACCACCTCTACAATTGAATTTAGTTTTGCTAGATCTCCTTGGTATCAGGCTTTGTCAAACAGCGGCCTTATGTTAATTGGAGCTACTCTCACCTCTCCTCACACGTAATACATTGGGACATGATAACTGCTACTATCAGGTATGTTTCAGGCATACTTACTGCAGGGTCTCACTTGGGTAAGCATCACAAACAGCTAAATGAGGAGGTGATACCCAAGCTCGTGCATTGTTTATCTCCATGGCAACAGGCAAGGACTGGCTGCAAAACAAGACCCCCCCCCCCCCCCCATACCCCAAAACAGGCCACAATTAATACATATTAGTTGTTTGTTACTTGTGGTGTCTAAGAAAAGCTTTAAAACCATCCAACAGTTATGATTAAAGGTAAAGATGGTATTCTTTCTGCTGCCACTCTTGTTATGACACCCTGGGCTTGTGTGCGGTCAATTCCAGCCCCACAGGCCCTGGACTCCCAACACAAGTGAATTAAACAATAATTAATATATTTTGTGTAATATTTGACCTTTGACTCCTCCAATGACTTACAGGTACCAGGTTTGTAAGTAAAATTTATAAACTGCATCATTATAACAGGAAAAGAGATAAACTTGTAATGGCAATAATATAACAATATAATTATTCCCTGAACACTGTCCCACCCTCCATCCACTCACACCAAAGACAGACAGAGAGCGGGAGTAGGGAAGGATCAAAATAACGGAGATTAAACTGGGAATGAGAGATGACTATCTTTGCTGCTGAGGTTGTGGTCTTTGTGGATGATGATCCTCTCAGAATGAAAGGTGTTGAAATCATCGGTTGGTTGGAATCTTTTTGAATCTGCCTTCATCTGGACCTCGCGGGCTGCAGGAGAGTCACCTTCACTTCTACTGACCTGGGCCTTCCCACAAAAGATTCCCCTCAGGTCTGTTCAATTCTAACTTGTGTCCACCAGATTGATTCTCAGCCTCACCAAGATAATATTAGAATTCTTATGTTAATTGCAGGGTTTCCAGGGTTTACAGCAGGTTCACCATCCACTCTGCCTTTCAACTACGTATCTGCTATTTGTACAGGGTTTCTGACTGTGGTATGAAGAGAGAGAGAGGGGCCTGGTCTTCAGGATCTTTTAGGAGAAATATCAGACTGGGTCTTTTTCAGCCTTGTAAACAGAGGATTAAACTCTCAGAGGCCTGGCTACCGCTTGCAGTCTTTCAATCAGAATTACTTCCACTGGCCTGGTGGAGAGGGTTTAAATCACCAGCCCTTATCTGATAGAGCCTGCCCTCGCCAAGGTTTAAACAAAATTGACTTAAAATGCAGACTACTCGCTCTCCAGAATCTTCTGAAGGCTCTACCAATCAACATCGAGAGCAAAATATATCCTGGAATTTCAGACGGATTGATTGGCTGTTAGCCAAGTCCATCAAAATGACAGCACGGGATCCTGCCACGTAGCACACTAAAAAGAGGTCAGCTAGTCAGCTGCTTCACAAATATGTTGGATTTGCTTTGGTATCCCATACCTATGAAAAACAATTGGGTAGGAACTCTTTATTTTCACCTCTGGGAACTGGGATTGAATAACAGGGAAAAAAACATTCCTCCCAATAAAAGAAACAAAGTGAAAGAAGTTAGAGTGGTCTGAATTTTCGTGCACTTTAGTCAACAGTCGAAAAATTGCTGATATTAATGGCAAATTAGCATGAAGTTGAAAATAGGAAGGAATAAGAATGTTTGGTGAGAGTCCACATGTGTACAGGGCAGGTGATGGCCAAGCTACATTGCCCCTTAGTGTCCAAAGATGGGCAGGTTACGTGGCATTACAGAGTACGGTGATAGGGCGGCGGAGTGGGCCTAGATAGGGTGCTCTTTCAAAGAGTTGACTCGATGGGCTGCATGGCCTCCTTCTGCATTGTAGGGATTCACACTAGATGTACCAGAGTGTATTGTTCAGTATCTTTCGATTTCGGTGCATTGCTAAAGCAGAGTTGAAGGAGCCTGAATTGCACCTGCTCTGTGCTATATCTGTTCATGAACTCCAGGATCCTGACAATAGATGTCAAAAGCAGCAGAATGTCCCATTCTCAAGCACTGACATACTCATACTGGAGAGCATGGAGGGCAGCACGGTAGCATTGTGGATAGCACAATCACTTCACAGCTCCAGGGTCCCAGGCTCGATTCCGGCTTGGGTCACTGTCTGTGCGGAGTCTGCACATCCTCCCCGTGTGTGCGTGGGTTTCCTCCGGGTGCTCTGGTTTCCTCCCGCAGTCTAAAGATGTGCAAGTTAGGCAGATTGGACATGATAAATTGCCCTTAGTGTCCAAAATTGCCCTTAGTGTTGGGTGGGGTTACTGGGTTATGGGGATAGGGTGGATGTGTTAACCTTGTGTAGGGTGCTCTTTCCAGGAGCCGGTGCAGACTCGATGGGCCAAATGGCCTCCTTCTGCACTGTAAATTCTATGATCTATGATCTATGTGTATCTTTATATCATCAATAGATGTACAATATTGATAAAGGACCTAAGAAAATGGAACATCTATGTTCTACTTCCATTCATAGTATGCAGCAACAAAGCTGGTACTTCTTGGCTGCTAAGAGATCAGTGGAAATAGTCATCTAAATCTAATTAGGGTATTAAGCAATGCAACTTCATTCAACTTAATTGTCTGGAGTCTTGATAATGGGCAAATGCAAGCGCGGATAACATGAATTGTGTCATGAACGATCTTCCAGCCCACTAGACACTTAACCTGGTTACTTCATGCTACAGTACTTCATTGATTATATCAAAAATGATAATCCTCTTCTGTGAGCTATGTGATCCCATGATTGGAAAGCTGCTGAATCACACCATTTACTGAAAACTCCAATTTTGATAGTCAAAAACATAAGAAAACGTGAAATAAGAAAAGTTTCATTTAATTTCCAAAGGGAAATGAATTGCCACAGATACAATTCCGAATACGATAATCTTACAACATTCTCTCCTGAATAAAGAATACAAACTTCAAGACACAATCTGACAATTCAATTTATATTATTCAACCTGAGCTAATTGAATCAAGAGACTAAGTGAGTATTCCGTGTGCTCAAATGGTACAATTAAGTATTGCATCTATGTTTACATAACTTTCCCTCTTATTTTAAAAGTTTTTAAAGAGGTAACTCTGATAAATGCTTCTGCTGGCCATATTCAATAGAACAAAATAAGGGAACAGATTTTGTGTTTGGGAGACTGGGCTGGATTCTCCAATTCCGTAGCTACGTCCGCAGCATCTGTCTGGTCTTACAACCAAAAGGTTTGAGGCGTCCCCACACCAATGCTCCGCCGAGTGGAGGGGTAGCAGCCACGCCACGTAAAGCCAGCTTTACCTGCCGATACGGACGCAGAATTGGCTGGTCCGTTGCCGCGCATGAGCACAGTGGCAGCCTGCCATGGCGCAGGCCGCACGCGGACCCTGCCTGCCAAAAACTGCCCCGCTGTAGCTCCTCTCGCCACCCCCCACCTGTCCCTCCAGCCCCAGCAGAACAGCTCCCCCCCCCCCCACACCCCGTGGTGACATTGGACAGTCCATAGCCGCCATGCGAGCTCCTTGATAAGTGAGGGGACACACGCCCCATGACATCGGAGATTCGAACGATTGAGGGCAGAGCATCGGGAGAGGACCTCAGGGGTGTCCTGAGGCTGTCCCGACGGTGTGTGAGTACGCCTTTTTTAAGTGGAGGAGCACTGGGAAAACGGTGGCGCCTCCGATTCCGACGTAAAAATGGATTCTCTGGCCGAATGTGGTTTCGGATCAGTGATCGGAAATATAACCAGATATAAATCGCCTCTGATTTGCGCCCATGCTGGGAGCGTCACTGAGAAGTGATTCACTGTCGCTTTCCATGCGAATGTATGCAAAACAGGGGTTACATAGAACATAGAACAGATAGTGCAGGAGGCCATTCGGCACATCGAGTCTGCACTGACCCACTTAAGCCCTCATTCCACCCTATCCCGGTAACCCAATAACCCCTCCTAACCTTTTTGGTCATGAAGGGCAATTTAGCATGGCCAATCCACCTAACCTGCATGTCTTTGGACTGTGGGAGGAAACCGGAGCACCCAGAGGAAACCCACGCAGACAGGGGAGAATGTGCAAACTCTGCATAGTTACCTAGCGGGGCATCGAACCTGGGACCCTGGTGCTGTGAAGCCACAGTGCTATCCACTTGTGCTACCGTGCTTCCATCGTGAATCTCACCATTGGGCTGCCATTTTGAGTTGGCGGTCTGATAGCGAGGTCTGGCGGCTGGCCCCCCTCCACCCCCACAGTGGAATTCCTACCCCCACACCACGGGGTTTGCTGGAACCCACCCACTGACAGTACAAGGGTGACCCAATCACCCCTCCACCGACCACCCACAAGAGACCCCCCATAACAGAGACAAACCAGAGACCCCTCAAAACAGTGCCCTCCACCAGAACACCCCCATAACTGAGACCCTCACCAGAGACCCCCCTTACCAAGACCCCCACCAGAGATTCTCCAATAGCAGACATCCCCATCAGAGACCCCCCCCCCCCCCCCCATTAACATAAATCCCTGACTGGAAGCCAGAGACAGTCCAGACAGAGACACAGTGCAGTTTCCCATGAGTTTTCTCACAATTTAAGTCTTTATGTCATGACTAGTCTCCAGCCTTACCATGTTACTAAATTGTTGCAATTTGCTGAACCTGTCTTCATGTTGTTTATTTCGGTTGGGGTTACATGGTACATCCTTTGAAGCATTTTTATAGCCCCATTGGACACTGACCATCCTATTCCATAAGGCTAGATTTTTATCGGTGCTTTGTCAAACACTTTTTAAAAATCCAAATAGACAATACCAATTGCTTTTTCTTCTCTCTTAGTTCATCAAAAGATTCAATCATGTTATTCAAGCAGGATCTGCCTTTTACAAATCCATGCAGGCTCTCCTTCATTAACTTAAACCTCTCCAAATATCTGTTGCTTTTTTCCCCGTGCCTATAGATTCCAAAACCTTACTCACCACTCATGCTAAGCTAACTGGCCTCCAGTTGCTGGGATCATCCTTAGACCCTTTCTTGAATAAGGGTGGCACATTTGCCATTCTACAATCCTCTGGCATATCCCTCATATCTTGGGAAGATTGAACGATGAAAGCAAACCTTTCACTATCTCCACCCATACTTACTTTGGTAATCTGGGATGCAAGCCATCCAGACGAGGTCATCTACCGCAAGCATAGCCAACATTTCTGATACCTTCTCCCTTTCAATCTTCACACTTTCCATTCCGTCAACATCTCCGCTTCTATTTGTATTTTGTAAGATTCCCTTGCCTCGGTAAACATTGACATTAAGAACTCATTAAGTGTCTAGTCTTGCCCTCTCTAGTCTTGCCCTGCACCTCGAGGAATAAATTACACAGTTTGTCCTTAATATGCAACACCACTGTATCACATTCTATCTGAACCTTTTCTGTTTGTTCTGCTAGTTCATTCATGTTAAATCATATCATCCTCCTTGTCTGTCGCCACTCCAAATTTGTTATATTTCTCTCCACTCTCACACTGCTCCCTCTCAGACTCACTCTTTTACCCTCTCTACTCTCTCACACTGCTCCCTCTCAGACTCATTCTCTTACCCTCTCTCCATTCTCACTCTGCTCCCTCTCAGACTCACTCTTTTACCCTCTCTCCACTCTCACACTGCTCTCTCTCAGGCTCACTCTTTTACCCTCTCTTCCCCCTCACTCTGCTCTCTCTCACACTCACTCTTTTACCCTCTCTCCCCTCACTCTGCGCTCTCTCAGACTCACTCTTTTACCCTCTCTCCCCCTCACTCTGCTCCCTCTATGACTCACTCTTTTACCCTCTCGCCCCCTCACTCTGCTCTCTCTCACACTCACTCTTTTACCCTCTCTCCACTCACACTCTGCTCCCTCTCAGACTCACTCTTTTACCCTCTCACCCCCCTCACTCTGCTCTCTCTCACACTCACTCTTTTATCCTCTCTCCACTCTCACACTGCTCTCTTTCATGATGTGGAGATGCCGGCGTTGGACTGGGGTGAGCACAGTAAGAAGTCTGACAACACCAGGTTAACATCTAGCAGGTTTGTTTTGAACACTAGCTTTTGGAGCACTGCTCCTTCCTCAGGTGAATGAAGAGGTTGTTTCCAGTAACATATGTATAGACAAAGACAATGATGCAAGACGATACTTTGAATGGGAGTCTTTGCAGATAATTAAGTCTTTACAGGTCCAGACGGACCAACTGGAGAGAGGGATAATCCCAGGTTAATGAGGTGAGAATTGTCTCAAGCCAGGACAGTTGGTAGGATTTTGCAAGCCCAGGCCAGATGGTGGGGAGTGAATGCGCCATGAATCCAAGGTACCGGTTGAGGCCGTACTCAAGTGTGCGGAACTTGGCTATACGTTTCTGCTCTGCGATTCTGCATTGTCGCTCGTCCTGAAGGCCACCTTGGAGAACGCTTACCCGGAGATCAGAGGCTGAATGCCCTTGACTGCTCCCCAACTGGAAGGGAACATTCCTGCCTGCCGATTGTCACGCGATGTCCGTTCATAGTCTCACCAATGTTCCACGCTTCGGGACATCCTTTCCTGCAGCGTATGAGGTAGACAACGTTGGCTGAGTCGCACGAGTATGTACCAAGTACCGGGTGGGTGGTGTTCTCACGTGTAATGGTGGTACCCATGTCGGTGATCTGGCACGTATTGCAGAGATTGCCCTGGCAGGGTTGTGTGGTGTCGTGGTCGTTGTTCTGAAGGCTGGGTAGTTTGCTGCAAATAATGGTCTGTTTGAGGTTGCGTGGTTGTTTGACGGCAAGCCGTGGGGACGTGGGGATGACCTTGGCAAGATGTTCGTCTTCATCGATGACGTGTTGAAGGCTGCAAAGAAGATGTCATAGTTTCCCTGCTCTGGGGAAGTACTGGACGATAAAGGGTACTCTGTCAGTTGTGTCCCATGTTTGTCTACTGAGGAGGTCGCTGTTTTTTTTTGCTGTGGTGCGTTGGAACTGTCGATCGATGAATCGAGCGCCATATGCCATTCATACGAGGGCATTTATCAGCGTCTGTAGATGTCTGTTACACTCCTTCTCGTCTGAGTAGATAGAGATAGATAGAGAAATACAGCACAGAACAGGCCCTTTGGCCCACGATGTTGCGCCGAACTTTTGTCCTAGGTTAATCATAGAATTTTGGACAATTTGTCATGGCCAATCCACCCAACCTGCACATCTTTGGACTGTGGGAGGAAACCGGAGTACCCGGAGGAAACCCACGCAGTCACGGGGAGGATGTGCAGACTCCACACAGACAGTGACCCAAGTCGAAATCGAACTTGGGACCCTGGAGCTGTGAAGCAATTGTGCTATCCACAATGCTACCGTGCTGCCCTTAAGAAGTTAACCTACACTCCCTTATTCTACCCTAATCCAAGTACCTATCCAATAGCCGTTTGAAGGTCCATAAATTTTCCGACTCAACTACTACCACAGGCAGTGCATTCCATGCCCCCACTACTCTCTGGGTAAAGAACCTACCTCTGACATCCCCTCTATATCTTCCACCATTTATCTTAAATTTATGTCCCCTTGTAATGGTGTGTTCCACCTGGGGAAAAAGTCTCTGACTATCTACTCTATCTATTCCCCTGATCATCTTATAAACCTCTATCAAGTCGCCCCTCATCCTTCTCCGTTCCAATGAGAAAAGGCCCAGCACCCTCAATCTTTCCTCGTATGACCTACTCTCCATTCCAGGCAACATCCTGGTAAATCTCCTCTGCACCTTTTCCAAAGCTTCCACATCCTTCCTAAAATGAGGTGACCAGAACTGCACACAGTACTCCAAATGTGGCCTGACCAAGGTTTTGTACAGCTGCATCATCACCTCACGGCTCTTAAATTCAATCCCTCTGCTAATGAACGCTAGCACACCATAGGCCTTCTTCACAGCTCTATCCACTTGAGTGGCAACTTTCAAAGAACAATGAACATAGACCCCAAGATCTCTCTGCTCCTCCACATTGCCAAGAACCCTACCATTAACCCTGTATTCCGCATTCATATTTGTCCTTCCAAAATGGACAACCTCACACTTGTCAGGGTTAAACTCCATCTGCCACTTCTCAGCCCAGCTCTGCATTCTATCTATGTCTCTTTGAAGCCGACAACAGCCCTCCTCACTATCCACAACTCCACCAATCTTCGTATCATCTGCAAATTTACTGACCCACCCTTCAACTCCCTCATCCAAGTCGTTAATGAAAATCACAAACAGCAGAGGACCCAGAACTGATCCCTGCGGTACGCCACTGATAACTGGGCTCCAGGCTGAATATTTGCCATCCACCACAACTCTCTGTCTTCTATCGGTTAGCCAGTTTGTTATCCAACTGGCCAAATTTCCCACTATCCCATGCCTCCTTACTTTCTGCATAAGCCTACCATGGGGAACCTTATCAAATGCCTTACTAAAATCCATGTACACTACATCCACTGCTTTACCTTCATCCACATGCTTGGTCACCTCCTCAAAGAATTCAATAAGACTTGTAAGGCAAGACCTACCCCTCACAAATCCGTGCTGACTATCCCTAATCAAGCAATGCCTTTCCAGATGCTCAGAAATCCTATCCCTCAGTACCCTTTCCATTACTTTGCCTACCACCGAAGTAAGACTAACTGGCCTGTAATTCCCAGGGTCATCCCTATTCCCTTTTTTGAACAGGGGCACGACATTCGCCACTCTCCAATCCTCTGGTACCACCCCTGTTGACAGCGAGGACGAAAAGATCATTGCCAACGGCTCTGCAATTTCATTTCTTGCTTCCCATAGAATCCTTGGATATATCCCGTCAGGCCCGGGGGACTTGTCTATCCTCAAGTTTTTCAAAACGCGCAACACATCTTCCTTCCTGACAAGTATCTCCTCAAGCTTATCAGTCTGCTTCACGCTGTCCTCTCCAACAATATGGCCCCTCTCATTTGTAAATACTGAAGAAAAATACTTGTTCAAGACCTCTCCTATCTCTTCAGACTCAATACACAATCTCCCGCTACTGTCCTTAATCGGACCTACTCTCACTCTAGTCATTCTCATATTTCTCACGTATGTGTAAAAGGCCTTGGGGTTTTCCTTGATCCTACCCGCCAAAGATTTTTCATGCCCTCTCTTAGCTCTCCTAATCCCTTTCTTCAGTTCCCTCCTGGCTATCTTGTATCCCTCCAGCGCCCTGTCTGAACCTTGTTTCTTCAGCCTTACATAAGTCTCCTTCTTCCTCTTAACAAGACATTCAACCTCTCTTGTCAACCATGGTTCCCTCACTCGACCATCTCTTCCCTGCCTGACAGGGACATACATATCAAAGACACGCAGTACCTGATCCTTGAACAAGTTCCACATTTCACTTGTGTCCTTCCCTGACAGCCTATGTTCCCAACTTCTGCACTTCAATTCTTGTCTGACAGCATTGTATTTACCCTTCCCCCAATTGTAAACCTTGCCCTGTTGCTCGCACCTATCCCTCTCCATTACTAAAGTGAAAGTCACAGAATTGTGGTCACTACCTCCAAAATGCTCCCCCACTAACAAATCTATCACCTGCCCTGGTTCATTACCAAGTACTAAATCCAATATGGCCTCCCCTCTGGTCGGACAATCTACATACTGTGTTAGAAAAGCTTCCTGGACACACTGCACAAACACTACCCCATCCAAACTATTTGATCTAAAGAGTTTCCACTCAATGTTTGGGAAGTTGAAGTCGCCCATGACTACTACCCTGTGACTTCTGCACCTTTCCAGAATCTGTTTCCCAATCTGTTCCTCCACATCTCTGCTGCTATTGGGGGGCCTATAGAAAACTCCCAACAAGGTGACTGCTCCTTTCCTATTTCTAACTTCAACCCATATTACCTCAGTAGGCAGATCCCCCTCGAACTGCCTTTCTGCAGCTGTTATACTATTTCTAATTAAGATCCTTTTCCATAGGGGACGGTTTCTTTAATGTGTTTAGGGTGGAAGCTGGAGAAGTGGAGCATCATGAGGTTATCGGTAAATCGAAGTGTTGATATGACCGTCCTTGATGGGGATGAGAGTGTCCAAGAATGCAACCGATTCTGGAGGGTAATCCATGGCGAGTCTGATGGTGGGATGGAACTTATTGATGTCATCGTGTAGTCGTTTCAGTGATTCTTCACCATGGGTCCAAAGGAAAAAAAATGTCATTGATGTATCTGGTGTGTAACGTCGGTTGAAGGTCCTGTGCGGTGAGGAGGTCTTGTTCAAACTTGTGCATGAAGATGTTGGCATATTGAGGTGCGACTTTGGTCCCCATGGCTATTCCGTGGATGAAGAACTTGTTGTCGAAGGTGAAAACGTTGTGATCGAGAATGAAGGGGATGAGTTGCAGAATTGCGTCTGGAGATTGGCAGACTCGCTATCTCTCACACTCACGCCTTTATCCTCTCTCTGAACTCTCACACTGCGCTCTCTCACACTCACTCTTTTATCCTCTCTCCCCTCACACTGCTCTCTCTCACACTCACTCTTTCACCCTCTCTCCACTCTCACTCTGCTCTCTCTCACACTCACTCTTTTACACTCTCTCCATTCTCACTCTGCTCTCTCTCAGCCTCACTCTCACTCTGCTCTCTCTCACACTCACTCTTTTACACTCTCTCCATTCTCACTCTGCTCTCTCTCAGCCTCACTCTCACTCTGCTCTCTCTCACACTCACTCTTTTACACTCTCTCCATTCTCACTCTGCTCTCTCTCAGCCTCACTCTTTTATCCTCTTTCCACTCTCTCACTGCTCCCTCTCAGACTCACTCCTTTACCCACTCTCCTCTCTCACTCTGCTCTCTCTCAGCTTTACTCTTTTATCCTCTTTCCACTCTCTCACTGCTCCCTCTCAGACTCACTCCTTTACCCTCTCTCCTCTCTCACTCTGCTCTCTCTCAGCCTTACTCTTTTATCCTCTTTCCACTCTCTCACTGTTTCCTCTCTCTGCTCTCACACTGCTCTCTCAGACTCACTCTTTCATGCTCTCTCTGCTCTCACACTGCTCTCTCTCAGACTCACTCTTTCATGCTCTCTCTGCTCTCACACTGCTCTCTCTCAGACTCACTCTTTTATGCTCTCTCTGCTCTCACACTGCTCTCTCTCACACTCACTCTTTTATGCTCTCTCTCCCCTCACACTGCTCTCTCTCAGACTCACTCTTTTATGCTCTCTCTCCCCTCACTCTGCTCTCTCTCAGACTCACTCTTTTATCCTCTCTCTGCTCTCACACTGCTCTCTCTCAGACTCACTCTTTTATCCTCTCTCTCCCCTCACTCTGCTCTCTCTCAGACTTACTCTTTTATCCTCTCTCCCCTCACTCTGCTCTCTCTCAGACTTACTCTTTTATTCTCTCTCCATTCTCACGCAGCTCCCTTTCAGAAACAGGACGTATTCACCAATCCTCAGTCGCGTGTCTCTCAGCGGCACACCGTTTGCTGGTGGCAGGAATCTATCTTGCCGCTGCTTGTCAATAGGATTTCCTATTGAAGTCAGCCCACTCCACCGGGAAACCCATGGGCAAGTGTGGGCTGCCAACGGGAGAAGTGAATTGCAACGACCGAAGAATCCCGGCCTGAATCTTTTATCATCTCATCACTCTCTTGGACCTATGTTTCTTATCACTGTGTCTCCTGACAGCACAAGAATGCCTTGATAGATTACTGTCTATGGATGGACAGCTCTCACCCCCAACCGTAGAAGCGAATGACACCTTTGCAGAAGACACACTGCCAGTTCATACCCACTTTCTGTGCCCATGTGTGGGGCGGAGGGTTTTCTGTTAGAACACTGCCTCCTTTCATTTCCCAGGGTTCAGAATTGGTGCAGATGTTACTGCTGCACCCAGTGACCACTGCAATTCTGTTTGCAGGCTGGTTCCTGGTGACAAACACGGATTAGGTGGAAGAAGTTCCGGAGTAGGAGATTCATAACCTGCGGGAAAACCACAACTGCAAACATTATAAAGAGCCTGCTTCCCTTTAATAAAAGGTTGTAAGTTGATGCAGCCAGCACTATAATATTTGTAATTCCAGGTTATGATAACTGCGCATACACCCTCTAAACATTGCCTCCCATCAAGCTGGTGTTCGGCTTACAACTGCACATGCAAGGTGCTGGCAGCAAATGCAGCCATTTTGTATCATTCAAAAATTTCTACAATGAATAAAAGTCCTTTCCAAACAGTTTTAAAAGTAAATATAGATTCCTGAATCAGGTTAAAGTAAATTACAAATTTTCCTTACTGTTACTGTTTCTGGATTAAAGCCCATCACAGCATGGAGACCTAGCCAAGGGAAGACAAGGCTCAGCATCATGCTGAGCTCAAAGTGTGCTGAGGTTGAGGTGTAAGGGGATGGATCAAAAGTCTTTGCACAGGGTCAGGGAAGGAATATTCAGAGCAGAGAAACACGGGAAGGGCTGATGTCAGAGGAACGTGAAATGGGAGAAGAATGTGGAACAGCATTCGTATCCAGGAGTTGTTGAAGCATGTAATCTTTGATGCATGAAATGAAATGAAAATCACTTATTGTCAAACGTCGGCTTCAAATGAAGTTACTGTGGAAAGCCTCTAGTCGCCACATTCCGGTGCATTTTCGGGGAGGTTGGTATAGGAATTGAACCGTGCTGCTGGCCTGCCTTGCTCTGCTATCAAAGCCAGTGATTTAGCCCTGCGCTAAACCAGCCCCTATAATAATAATCGCTTATTGTCCCAAGTACGCTTCAATGAAGTTACTGTGAAAAGCTCCTAGTCGCCACATTCCGGCACCTGTTCGGGGAGGCCAGTACAGGAATTGAACCCGCGCTGCTGCCTTGTTCTGCATTACAAGCCAGCTATTTAGCCCAGTGTGCTAACCCAGCAGGAAGACAAAAGGTTTGTTGTTACAGCTCTGGATGAGGTGAGGAATGAAATGGAACAGTGGAACGCAGCAGCTTTGAGATAGAGTGTGTCAGTTCCACTGAAGAGAGAAGTCGAGAGCATACATCCAACACTGATCGGTATTGAATGCGGATCTCAGCATACGGTGAGAGCAGTGGTTTGAGAAACTCTGAATATCTTGTAGATGCACATCTATTATTGTAGGTGGATCAGAAATTTGAGGGTTGAAATTTAAATTGGAATCCACAAGGAAGAAGTTGGAGCAGAAACAGTTGCTGAGGAATGAGATGTGGCCGTGGAAATCAGTTTTGACAGATACCTGATAAAACACAATAATAATAATCGCTTCTTGTCACAAGTAGGCTTCAATTAAGTTACTGTGAAAAGCCCCGAGTCGCCACATTCCGGCAAACTGAAAAAGTGTGGATTAACCAAGTAAAAGAGAAAAATAGAAATCTTGTCGAGATGAGCGGATATTCTTCAAAAATCAGATGAAAGGCTATCAACAGGAAACAGTGGACAAGATCTTTTTTTTCATTCATTTATGGCTTGTGGGCATCGTTAGTTAGGCCAGCATTTATTGCCCATCCCTAGTTGCTCTTCAGAAGGTGGTGTTGAGTTGTCTTCTTGAACCGCTGCAGATCTTGAGGTGTGCGTACACCCACTGTGCTGTTAGGGAGGGAGTTCTAGGATTTTGACCCAGCGACAGTGAAGGAATGGAGATATGTTTCCAAGTTGGGGTGGTGAGTGACTTGGAGGGGACCCTCCAAGTGGTGGGGTTCCCAGGTATTTGCTGCTCTTGTCCTTCTCGGTGGCAGTAGATGTGGGTTTGGAAGATGTTGTCTAAGGAACCTTGGTGAGTTACTGGAGTGCATCTTGTAGATGGTACACACGGCTGCCACTGTTCGTTGGTGGTGGAGGGTGTGAATGTTTGTGGAAGGGGGAGCAATCAAGCGGACTGCTGTGTCCTGGATGGTATTGAACTTCATGAGTGTTGTTGGAGCTGCACTCATCCAGGCAAGTGGAGAACATTCCATTTCAATCATGATTTGTGCCTTGTAGATGGTGGGCAGGCTTTGGGGGGTCAGGAGGTGAGTTACTCACCATAGGATTCCTAGTCTTTGACCTGCGCTGGCAGCCACAGTATTAATGTGGCTAGTCCAGTTCAGTTTCTGATCAATGGTAACTCTCAGGATGTTTATTGTGGGGGATTCAGCAATGATAATGTCATTGAATGACAAGGGTTAGTGGTTAGATCCTCTCTTGTAGGAGATAGTCATTTCCTGACACTTGTGGGGTGTGAATGTAACTTGCCACTTGTCAGCCCAAGCTTGGATATTGTTCAGGTCTTGCTGCATTTGGACATTAACTACTTCATTATCTGAAGAGTTGTGAATGGTGCGGAACATTGTGCAGTATTTTGCAAACATTCCCATTTCTGACCTTATAATGGAAGGGAGGTCATTGATAAAGCAGCTGAAAATGGTTAGGCCTCGGACACTACCCTGAGGAACTCTGCAGTGATGTCCTGGAGTTGAAATGGTTGACCTCCAAACACCACAAACATCTTTCTTTGTGCCCGGTATGACTCCAACCAGCAGAGAGTTTTCCTCCTGATTTCCATTGACTCCAGTTTAGCTATGGATCCTTGATGCCATTATCAATCAAATGCTGCCCTGATGTCTCACCTCACCTCTCGCATTCAGTTCTTTTGTCCATGTTTGAACCAATGCTGAAAATGAGGTCAGGAGTTGAGTGACCCTGGCGAAACTCAAACTGAGCATCCGTGAGCAGGTTATTGTTGAGTAATTGCTATTTGATAGCACTGTGGATGAATCCTTCCATCACTTTGCTGATGATGGAGAGTAGACTGATAGGGCAGTAATTGGCTGGGTTGGATTTGTCCTGTTTCTTGTGTACAGGACACACCTGGGCAACTTTCTGTGGTGATATGCATTACTGTAAATACACAAGGGGTAATGTAAATACACTATGACTAAGTAAACACTAGAGGGAGCACCAGAGACGTCAATGACATGCAGACATATACCTAATGAACACATAGAATAGGACACGACCAATGGGCAGTCAAGACACCCAGAGGTGACACTACCACAAGGGGGCATTACACAACCCATATATAAGGACAGGACACACATGCTCTGTCTCTTTCCACAGGCGACACTTCGAGAGTAGGACAGGGGCAGATCAGAAGCATCACACCCACCATGTGGCTTAGAGCAGACTGGTTAGTTAGACTGAGTTACTACAGCAAGATTAGCAGGAGAGTCGAACTCATAGAGAACTGTGCTAATGGTTCAATAAATCACATTTAACTTACTTCAAAGTCTGTAGTATCTTTTAGTCAAAGCTGCATCGAGTTGCAGCCTGTGTTATCCCAGAGTACATAACACAACATGGTACCAGTAGTGCCTGTTGAATCTATATAGTTCACCTCAGCAAGATCCGTGACTACCAGCAACAGCACCCAGGCAAGGTGATCAAGATTCCGGTTCCTCAGCAGCTCAGTTACCACGGCAATCTCAGTGCCAACTGGCATGCATTCAAGTAGAGATTTGAGATTTACATGGTAGCATCCGACCTTGATGGTGTGGCCGATGCTGTGAAGATAGATATTCTACTCACCATTGCAGGTGAAATATCCGAAAATAGTGAAAAACATTTTTAAAGCCAGAAAACACAATTCTTTCACCTGGAACAACAGCACAATACCTGAACTTCGACCAGTAGCTGAAAGTAACCTCTGCAGAACCCTGCAATAAGCAGTTAGCACGACCCTAAGAGATGATTTAGTCCTTGATGACTACGACTCAGACAATGATTTCATCATTGGACGTGGCGACCTCAGTACCAAATCCGAACCTCAACGAAACACAATCATGGACGAGATTTGAGGATCCTCAGCCCAGCATAGACGACATACCGACCCATGAGTACAGGATTCTGCTGCGGCCTGATGCCAAGAGACAGAGAGTGGTACAAGCCTCCACAGTGAGCTCATTGACAGACTCCACGATGGAAGCAACGCAAGACTCCAGAGCTCAGTCCTTGCATGAACAAGACCATGAAGGTCTAGCAACCTTATCTGAGAAACCAGCAGCAGACGATGCAAGTCTGCCACGCTCAAGTGCACAGCAAGATGACTATGACAATCTACCACACTCAGATGAACAACAAAAAGACTATGACAGTCTACCCAGATTATTTGAGCCACCAGAAGAAGACTCTGATCATTTACCCAGCTCATCTTACCGACAAGAAGATACTGAAGGCCTACCATTGTATGTGCGACAAGTGACAAAGGCTTCACAATTCCCATACAAGATGTGAAACACCTCAGCGAGATTGACAGATCTCAGCTCGTATGTACAGAGGCACTCGACAATCAAAGTGAGGCCACTAATGACTCCAGTGACACCCACGATAATTCAAACCTCATTTACTCGAGCCTCGCCACAAGAACCTGAAATGACTCCCGACGGGGATCATCAAGAAACCAAAGGTGATTCAGGTGAACCAGAAAGGGCTCCAGACGGGGTGCATCTACAAGCCAAAGATGATTCAAGTGAACCGGACATGACTCCAGACGGAGAGTGTTGAGGAGTCAGAGACAGCACGCTCAATGAAACAGCAGTAGCCACAAAGGGCACTGACACAAGTAACTTTGTGCAGGACTCGAATTCTCCACTCGGTGTGATCATTGAGCGCAACAAACACAACAACAAGCACGCCAATAACAATGACAACAACAATATAACAACAACTGGTTAAAAGGTTAAGTGGGGGGTTGTTGGGTTACAGGTATCGGGTGGATACGTGGGTTTGAGTAGGGTGATCATTGCTCGGCACAACATCGAGGGCCGAAGGGCCTGTTCTGTGCTGTACTGTTCTATGTTACGTTATACCATGGCATGGCGACGCATCTTACCAATTCACGTTTGCTACACTACGGACAAGCAAACCAGCTTTCAGGAAAGATGTCATCAAGAATTGCTTCCGCAAGCATAAAAAAAAGAGTCCACCTCAGACAATGAAGTGATTTGACCATTTGAACACCTCCTGATGACCTCTTGGTTACGTAAACACCAGGACACTGACGGCACTCACAAGGGAATGACGACATCAACATCGACACTTCCATAACGGCACAGGAAAGCCACTCAACTGTGTAAATTCATGAACTTTGGACTCATACCTGTTATTTGGTATTGTGTAATCATCACTGTCATCATGACTTGTACATGTCATCACTTATCTACCTATTTTGTTCAATTTTCTTTAACCAAGTACAGAAAATATGTAACATGAAGAAAGGGGGGATGTGGTAATATGCATCACTGTAAATACACAAGGGGTTAATGTAAATACACTACGACTAAGTAAACACCAGAGGGAGCACCAGAGACGTCATGACATGCAGACATACGGCTAATGAGCACATAGTTTAGGACACGGCCAATGGGCAGTCAAGACAACCAGAGGTGACACTACCACAAGGGGGCATTACATAACACATATATAAGAACAGGGCACACATGCTCTGACTCTTTCCACAGGTGACACTTAGAGAGTAGGACAGGGGCAGATCAGAAGCATCACACCCACCACGTGGCTGAGAGCAGACTGGTTAGTTAGACTAAGTTACTATAGCAAGATTAGCAGGAGAGTCAAACTCATAGAGAACTGTGCTAATGCTTCAATAAATTACATTTAACTTACTTCAAAGTCTGTAGTATCTTTTAGTCAAAGCTGCATCGAGTTGCAGCCTGTGTTATCCCAGAGTACATAACACAACATGGTACCAGTAGTGCCTGTTGAATCTATATAGTTCGCCTCAGCAAGAGTATCCCAGAGTACATATCACAACACTTTCCACATTGCTGGGTAGATACCAGTGTTGTAGCTGTCCTGGAACACCTTGGCTGGGGGTGCGACAAGTTCTGGAGCACAAGTCTTCAATACTATTGCCGGAATAGTGTCAGCACCCATAGCCTTTGCTGTATTCAGTGCCTTCAGCCACTTCTTGACATAATATGGAGTGAATTTAATTGGCTGAAGACTGACATCTGTGATGCTGGGGACCTCTGAAGGAGACCGGGATAGATCATCCACTCGGCATCTTTGGCTGAAGATTGTTACAAATGCCTCAGCCTTGTCATTTGCACATATGTGCTGGGCTCCTCCAGCATTGAGGACGGGGATATTTGTTCAGCCTCCTCCTCCAGTGAGTTGTTTAATTGTCCACCACCATTCATGGCTGGATGTGGAAGAACTTGTGGCTCGTTATGCTTTTCCTTAATTTACTCTGTTTTAATTACCTTTGCTCAAGAGTTGCCAGGTATCCTTTTGATACCACCACAAGGTTCAAAACTGAATACTAATCAATGACTCGATACACCAGTTAGTAAGTTTGAAATCAATGCACATTTATTTACACACTGTTAATTATTACTCATGCACAAACTCTATTCACTAAACTACAACTACTACTAAAAGCCTAGACGTAGCTTCGGGCGCCCACTCAGTCAGAGGAACAAGGGCTGTTGTCCGCTTCTGATACTGCTGGGCTCGAACTGGTATAGAATAGTAGCTAGGAGCGTCTATCTCGTAGAGTGCGTTGACCTTAGACTTACTTGGCTGGTGTTTGGCAGGCTTCTCATCATTGAGAGCAAAGGCCAAGGTGAAGGTGAAGAAGAAGAGAGCGCTCTGACCTTGGGAACTCTTCTTTATACCCCAAAGGGTTTCTTGCCCTTCTGGGCGGTTCCTGAACTTGGCCACAATTAATCGGACCATGTCCCAATCGTTTGTGTTGATTCTCCCAAATAAAGTGGTCATTCCTTGATCACTGGGCAGGCCCTAGGTAACCGTTGGCTTGCCTTTGTTTTAGTCTCCACTGGCGCCGGGGAGTCTGCCCTGGTACCGATTGTTTAAATGTTTCTCTTTTGTTCCCGGAGATAGCTCATTACTATGCTAATGGCTTGTAGTATCAGTTCTGTCTGGGAGCTGCAAGTTCCAATCCACAGGCAAACCTTGCACCTGTTTGTTTTCCTAGTACTGTCCAATTTTCCCTGTACTCTTTGCAAATGTCCATTTTGGAATCGGGACGTGGCCATCCCAGGTGGCTACAAACTGCAGAGCTTAGATCGGAAGCGTTTGTTGTGGAATCGCTTAGCTCTGTCTATTACTTGCTGCTCATGCTGTTTGGCACACAAGTAGTCCTGTGTTGTAGCTTCACCAGGTTTGACACCTCACTTTTTGGTATGCCTGATGTTGCTCCTGGCATGCTCTCCTGCATTGAACCAGAGTTGATCCCCTGGCTTGGTGGTAATGGTAGAGTGGGGGATATGCCAGGCCATGAGTTTGCAGATTGTGGTCGTTTACAATTCTGCTGCTGATGATGGCCCACAGCATTGTATGGCTGCCCAGTCTTGAGTTGCTAGATCTGTTCAAAGTCTATCCCATTTAGCACAGTGGTAGTGCCACATAATACGATGGAGGGTATCCTCAATGTGAGGACAGGGCTTTGTCTCCACGAGGACTGTGTGGTGGTCCCTTCTACTGATACTGTCATGGACAGATGCATGTGCAGCAGGCAGATTGGTGATGATGAGGTCAAGTATGTTTTTCCCACTTGTTGGTTCCCTCACCGCCTGCTGCAGTCCCAGTCTAGCAGCTATGTCCATTTGGACCCAGCGAGCTCGATCTGTGGTGGTACTATCGACTCACTTGGGGTGATGGACATTGAAGTCCCCCACCCAGGGCATATTCTGCACCCTTGCCACCCTCAGTGCTTCACCTTGTGGCTGTGCATGCCTGCAGCGCACCCGCATTGCGGGTTTTCCAGCAGAATGGGGCGAATTCAGTGGAAAATCCCATTGACAACACGAGGAGCAGAAGATCCCACCGCCAACCAACAGCAGACCGCCTCCTGCCACCGAGAAACAGGCCACGAGGAGGCCAGAGAATTTGCCCAAGAACTCTGTTCCACTGATGCTGTCCCACCTGCTGAATATTTACAACATTTTCTGTTTTTATTACAGATTCTAGCATCCCAGTATTCTGCTTTTCAATTTTGTGAGTATTTTTTCCAACTGTGATGGCTGTAATTGTGCTTTACAGTATTTAGTTATGGACACGCGAGCATTCAAATTGCCCTCTGTGTTATGTTGTTGAAATACACAGGTCAATAATATCTTAATTCAGATACCCAAGAAAAGATTTCCATCCAAACTTTGTCAGATCTATCCATACTGTTTCAGATCATTTTGTTTCATAAACAGGGCACTTATAGCTTGCATTGAACCTATTTGAACAGCATCTTTCATTCCTGCTTCTGGCAGACCTGACTTGAGATCACTATGTGGATATGGAGAACTTTACAATGTAAGGAGTAAGTCTGACTTCCTTAACCAATAACTATTGCCATCATTTGGGGTTACATATTTTCTGATGTCCGTCATTACATTCAAGGTAATATGTGATCTGTTGATTGCTTACGTCAACTCCCCAATTGCTCACAAAATAATACAGGAGCAAGCAGTTCACATCCACTGGAGCGATCCTAGCTGATCTGTCATTAATAGGTTGAGTAACATAGGGAAAGCATCTCACCATTCATTCAGGGCAGTTTTATTATTTGAAATCTCAACCACTAGGTCATCCATGATTTATTTCTCACAGTTTAGGACATTAGAATTTATTTTGATTGACAGTTTTTTATTAATTATGAAAGGGTTTATCTGCCTGTCTTCAAAAACGAAAAAAAACCCGAAGCTGACAACTTATATTCTTTGATGCTCCCTCCCTTTTTGCTTGCTATAATTGCTCGGAATTGCTAGGTTGATTGCAGTGTGTTGGTTCCCATGGAAATATGGTCCAAATTTATGAAAGAAAGATCTTTTATCATTTTGAAACAGATGTTCTACTAGGTGAAGTAATGTAAGTTAAGAAATCTATATCACTCCTCTCATTTCTCCAAAATATCTCAAAGATCAATTTTGTTGTCCATAACACCTTCTTGTTCACAATACTAGCTCGCTCAAACTAAAATGCCAAAATTAATACTGACGCTGTGGCGAATGTGTGCATCATTTCTGAGGAAAACAATTGGAAAATTGTCAAAAATAAGTTTCATGGACTTCTATAACAACCAGTCTTGAATAATCAAATGACTGGCAACAAAAAAACGGTGATTCACGAACAAAACTGGAAACGTTTTTACACCCGCCATTTTTTTCTCCTCAGTGACTGGAATTGCTAAGTAAGAAGTCTTACAACAGTCCAACGCCGGCATCTCCACATCATGGAATTGCTAATGCTGTGTTAAATGTCCAGGATGAGAAAAGACCATTCGTGCTCATGTTAATTTTTGATGCATCCAGCCCCGTGTATCTATCCTTCCCTCCTCACCTCATGGGAAAGGCCAAAATGCACAGACTTGTATTCAGTACAGGAATCCCATCTTACAAAAATCGTCTGAAACCTCACAGGCAATCAGGCAAGCTTCAAACCCATTCGTTATTTCCCAGAATAATTAGTCTGATCTTCTTTCCACCATCAGCATATAATTTTTCAAAAGAAGATGTTTAAACAGCTTTAAGGACCAAATTCTTTGGACTTAATTTTTTAATTTGGCCAATTCGTGAGTGTGGAGATTGTGCACCAATTGTAATTTTCACGTGACAATATGAATAGCCCATGTCATCTCAGGATGGAACGTGAGGAGGAGTTCTTGGGGGGGGGGATGTGGGGGCTGATGGTTGTGCCTGATAACATTGAGGGACCATCCTCCATACCCAAAGTAGCTATCGGGCCATAGCTGCAGTCACTGGCCATCTTCTAGATGATTGCTTCAGGCTATCTGGCATAAGATGTACGTGCCTCAGAAATTACTCTCTCTGAAGTGGGGGTCAGACATGTTTTCCATGAAGAGCTCTGATGGGTTTGGCCTTCTGTTGAGGGCAATCTTTCTTGTCCCTCTCTACTGCCTGTGCTCTGAGTCCCTGTCATAGGCAGTCTAAGAGGAACTGGAACAATGGTCTCCATTCGTGAAAGAAAGCTTTCTTCTGACAAGTTTTCAAACCTCGATATGATCTCCTTGACAAAGTCTAGCATCACACACTTGCGAATCCAAAAGCTTTTATAAACTCCTTCAGCAACACTGAATACTGACGCAGCAATAGCAAAGGTAAATC
Organism: Scyliorhinus canicula; assembly: GCF_902713615.1. Classification (NCBI taxonomy): domain Eukaryota; kingdom Metazoa; phylum Chordata; class Chondrichthyes; order Carcharhiniformes; family Scyliorhinidae; genus Scyliorhinus; species Scyliorhinus canicula. The sequence goes on along the minus strand of NC_052150.1, from coordinate 65,183,277 downwards.
ACGTCACCTGGAAATCCCTGTACATAGTGCCAGTGGAGTGATCAGGAGAGAACATTAACTAGGCCTGTGAGAGAGCGGCCTGTGGCGCAGTGGTTAGCACTGGGACTGTGGTGCTGAGGACCCGGGTTCGAATCCCAGTCCTGGGTCACTCATTCTCCCCATGTCTGCGTGGGTTTCATCCCCGCAACCCAAAGATGTGTAGATGGATGGGCTACTTAAATTGCCCCTTAATTGGAAAAAAAATAACAATTGGGTACTCTAAATGTATTTTTTTTAAACTAGGCCTGTGAGGTCAAAAATAGCAGTCTGTGCATCAAATCGGTGTCAGACGCTGTTTGACATTCCGATCTACCCATTCTGCATGCTCCTGGCACATAGATAGCACACCCACATTCTTGCCCTTGGTGGATCTGCCACTTGAAAATCAGGTAACCTGCTCGATTATCTCAGGGGAAATGGTGGAATTTTTAAAAAATTAATTCATGGAATGTGGGCATTTCTGGCAAGGCCAACATGGATTTCCCATCCCTAATTGCCCTTGAGAAGATGGCGGCAAGCCACCTTTTGAACCACCACAGTCCATGTCCTGTTAGGGAGGAAAATTTTGAAACAGTGACAGTGAAGGAGTGGTGATATATTCTGAAGTCAGCAAGGTATGTGACTTGGAAAGGAACTTGAAGATGATGACATTAACCATCACCAATATGAGAAAGACTAACCACCTCTCCTTACTATTCACCGATACTACAATAACTGAGACATCATCAATTTCCTGGCAGCACATTGGCCAGAAACGCAACAGGAACAGCCACATAAAAACTGTGGATACTAGAACAGATCACAGGCTAGATATCCTATGGTGCGTGACTCACATTCTGACTACCCTAAAAAAGCCTCCCAATGACTATTTGGCACATTTCAAGAGCATAATTGAATGCTTCTGCTCACATGAAGGGGTGCAGCTGGAACAACACTCAAGAAGCTCAACACCATCTTAGAGGGGTAGCCTGCTTGATCTGCAACCTCTCACTATATTAATGGATGCCAACCATCCAAACTTTTCACCACTAGTGTACCGTAGCCGCAGTGTGCATTATCTGAAAGATACTGTGCAACATTTCACTCAGGTTCTTTTGCGGGATTCTCCATTGACAGTGTCTTCCACTTCGTCGGCAGGGCACCCATGACATGGGATGGCCACAATGGGAAACCTCCATTGGCCAGCTGGCGGAATGGAGAATCCCCCTGCCGGTGGGAGTACGCGTACCGGGAAACAGGGCTGACGAGATGGAAAATTCCATTCGGTGCTTTCCAAACCCACCATATTCACTACCTTGAAGGACAAGGACAACAGGAACACCATCACTTCCAAACTTTGTTTCAAGTTACAAACAATCTTTACCTGGATATATATCACTGTTCTTCCAACTGCCCTAACTCAAAATCATAGCTATCCTGATGGAGCAGCTTCATCACCAGGATTGGCGTAAGACAAAAGCCTATCAAAAACATCTCGCAACACCAAGACATGGGCCGGGATTCTCCCCTACCCACCGGGGCGGGGGGTCCCGGCGTGTTGGAGTGGCATGAACCACTCCGGCGTCGGGCCGCCCCAAAGGTGCGGAAGTCTCCAAACCTTTAGGGGCCAAGCCCTCACATTGAGGGGCTAGGCCCGCGCCGGAGTGGTTCCCACTCCGCCGGCTGGCGTGAACGGCCTTTGGTGCCACGCCAGCCGGGGCTGAAAGGACTTCACCGGCCGGCGTACGTCCGCGCGTGCGCCGGAGTGTCAGCGGCTGCTGATGTCATACCAGCGCAAGCGCAGGGGAGGGGGTCTCTTCCGCCTCTGCCATGGTGAAGACCATGGTGAAGGCGGACGAAAAAGAGTGCCCCCACGGCACAGGCCCACCCGCCAATCGGTGGGCCCCGATCGCGGGCCAGGCCACCGTGGGGGCACCCCCCGGGGTCAGATCGGCCAGTACCCCCCCCAGGACCCCGGCGCCTGCCCGTGCCGCTAATCCCGCCAGTCAGGTAGGTGGTTTAATCCACGCGGGCAGGAGAAGCCTGTCAGCAGCGGCACTTCGGTCCATCGCTGGCCGGAGAATCGCCGCGGGGGGCCCACCGACCGGCACGGGGGGCCCGCCGACCAGCGCGGCGCGATTCCCGCCCCCGCCAAAACAGGCTTTCAACTTTTCAAAAAGCATTTATTTGTCAATTGCTATCATCATCATGCACCTCCTTCTTGGCTTAAGTAGGTCGGTGCAGACTCGATGGGCTGAATGGTCTCCTTCTGCACTGTATGTTCTATGTTCTATCAGTAAGTGACAAAAGTCTAACTTTAGTGTTGGAAAGCAAATCTATTTACTCTTTAGTTCCGGCATTTTGTACTCTCTTATTTAAAATGTCTTAATTTTAAAAAATGTAAGTAGAAGAGTTTGAACCTGTCATTCCCCCAACAGGGAACATCTGAGTGAACAGGGAAACCAACCAATTCCTCGAGAAATCAGATTGAAGGAAGATGATTTAATTGGCTAAATTTAATGTCAAATCAGGCACGGAAAGAGAAACAAAGTGAGCTGAAGAAAATTTGAATTTTAAAATAAATAATTAAGTAAAGAAAGAATTTTTTATAAATAACATGATTAAAATTTCCAACAATTAGTATCTGAAGAAACGAGAGCACGTGCTTTTCATTTTCAGTGCCAGAATGGTTGATTGGCAGTAATTAAAATTTATCAAGCTGTTAGAAGGGTACCTATACTTGAAATGACAAGACTTAACTTTCTGTGATGGGTATAACTCCCATCTATCATGTAGATACAGCATCCTCCTGTCAATCAATTTATTTCAATGGTGAATTAAACAGTGCAATGCCATTTGAATGGCACAATTCAGACAGCAACATCTCAACCTTAGACTAAAGTTAATGGACCATTTGTACATAAATAATGATGATCGCCATTAACCTTACCGTTATTTTGGCAACAAATTCTGGTCTTCGTTATTTCTGATAAACTCCAGTTGGGGATGGCGGAGGTGACAAGGGAAGCGGTTCTGTTTGGTCATTTTAATTTTCAGTACCAATCAAAATATAGGCAATAGTGAATCAGCAGCTCACGTTACGCTCCACCTGATTTTGTTTTCCAGTGACTTCTGTAGAAAGGAGAATCAGGCATATTGTAAAACCAGCAACTGATTCATTACATTGAAATGATTCTATTATCCCCTTGCTTGCTAAATTACTTCATGAAAATATTTTTATCTCTTTCCTAATGAAGCTGACCATTCTGTCCACGACTGACCCTAACCTTTCCAAGGAATTTCTAATCAGGTCCAATAAATTCAGACACATTCTCAAAATCCATAGTAGCACATATAATAACTACATGCACCGAATTCTGTCAGTGTTTATAAAGCTTCTATCATTTGTATAGGGCCTCACAGAATTTGTTAAGTCTCCTGATTTCATCCTTCTGTCCAGGTCCACCTGAAGAGTTAAGTTAAAAATGTGCATCTTTTCCAGCAAGATTGTCCGTGTGTGCACTCACTCGTTTTGTAGGATGTATATTTTTACTCTTGGACTCATAAGTTTAAAGACACCATAAATGCCTCCTTCATGTCGACTACAAAAGGATTTACAACCATCGTGATTAGGTGACTATCCCAGTCATGCAGCAAACATAAGAACATAAGAACTAGGAGCCGGAATAGGCCATCTGGCCTTTCGAGCCTGCTCCACCATTCAATAAGATCATGGCTGATCTTTTTGTGAACTCAGCTCCACTTACCCGCCTGCTCACTGCAACCTTTTATTCCTTTACTGTTCAAAAATCTATCTACCTTTGCCTGAAAATCATTTAACGAGGTGGCATCAACTGCTTCACTAGGAAGGGGTTCTACAGATTCTCGAGCCTTTGGGTGAAGAAGTTCCTCCTCAACTCTGTCCTAAGTCTGCTCCCCCTTATTTTGTGGCTATGCCCCCTAGTTCTAGTTTCACCCGTCAGTCGAAACAACCTCCCTGCTTCTATCCATAATTTTATGTTTCTATAAGATTCCCCCTCATTTTTTTTCAATGAATACATTCCCAGTCTACTTAGTCTCTCCTCATAAGCTAATCCTCTCAACTCCAAAATCAACCTAGTGAATCTCCTCTGTACCCCCTCCAGTGCCAGTACATACTTTCTCAAGTCGGGGACCAAAACTGCACATAGTACTCCAGGTGTGGCCTCACCAGCATCCGGTACAGCTGCAACATAATCTCCCTCCATCCCTCTAGCAATGAAGGACAAAATTCCATTTGCCTTCTTAATTACTTGCTGCACCTGCAAACCAACTTTTTGCAATTCATGCATAAGGACACCCAGGTCCCTCTGCACAGCAGCATGCTGCAATTTTATACCATTTAAATAATAGTCCATTTTGCTTTTATTCCTACCAAAATGGATGACCTCACATTTATCAACATTGAACTCCATCTGCCAGACCCTTGCCCACTCACTTAAACTATCCATATCCCTCTGCAGTCTTTCAGTGTCCTCTGCACACTTCCCAACTCCAGATCATCTATGTAAATTGTGAATAATTGTGGCCCCAACACTGATCCCTGAGGCCACTGATCACCTACTAGAAAAACACCCATTTATCCCCACTCTTTGCTTTCTGTCAGATAAACAATCCTCTATCCATGCTAATACATTACCTATAATGCCATGCACCTTTATCTAATGCAGCGGCACCTTGTCAAATACCTTCTGGAAATCCAGATACACTACACCACTGGCTCCCCGTTGTCCACTGCATTCATAATGTCCTCAAAGAATTCCACGAAATTAGTCAAACCTGACATGCCTTTCATGAATCCATGCTACGTCTGCCCAATGGGACAATTTCCATCCAGACATCTCGCTATTTCTATCTTCACGACAGATTCAAGCATTTTCCCTACTACACTTCCCTCCTTTTTTAAACAGTGCCATCACATTTGCTGTAACCCAATCTGCCGGAACCGTGCCACAGTCCAGCAAATTTTGGAAAATGACCATGAGTGCTTTTGCTATTTCCCCCGCCAGCTCTTTTAGCATCTTGGGATGCATTCCATCAGGGTCAGGAGACTTCTCAGCTGCTGGCAACACGGTAGCACAGTGGATAGCACTGCTGCTTCATAGCTCCAGGGTCCCAGGTTCGATTCCTGGCTTGGGTCACTGTCTGTGTGGAGTCTGCTCGTTCTCCCTGTGTCTGCGAGAGTTTCAGCTGCTCCGGTTTCATCCCACAAGTCCCAAAAGACATTCTGAATTCTCCCTCTCTGTACCCGAACAGGCGCCAGAATGTGGCGACTAGGGGCTTTTCACAGTAACTTCTTTGCAGTGTTAATGTAAGCCTACTTGTGACAATAAAGATTATTATTATTTAGATCCATTAGCTTGCCCAACACTACCTCCTTAGTGAAAATGATAATTTCTAGTTCCTCACCTGCCATGCCTCCTTGCCAAAAATTATTGGCATGTTACTTGTGTCTTGCACTGTGAAGACCAATACAAAATATCTCTTCAATGCCTCAGCCATTTCCTCATTTAGCATTATTAAATCCCCTTTCTCATCCTCCAAAGAACCGGTGTTTACCTTAGCCACTCTTTTTCATTTTATATATTTGTAGAAGCCTTTACTATCTGTTTATATATCCTGAACTAGTTTACTCTCATAATCTATCTTATTTTTCTTTATTGCTTTTTTCGTGGCTTTCTGTTGGCTTTAAAGATTTTCCAATCCTCTAGTTTCCCACTAATCTTTGCCACTTTGTATGCCTTTTCTTTCAATTTGATACCGTCCTTTATTTCCTTAGATATCCATGGCTGATTATCATTTTTCCCACAGTCCTTTCTTGTCACTGGTATGTACTTTTTCTGAGCACTGTGAAAAATCTCTTTGAAAGCCCTTCACAGGTCCTCAATTGTCCCACCACAAAGCCTTTCCTCCCAATCTTGCCAAGCCAACTCCTCCTTCATCCCATCGTAGTCTCCTTTGTTTAAGCACAAGGCACTGGTATTGGATTTTACCTTCTCAAACTCCATCTGTATTTTAAATTCAACCATACTGTGATCACTCCTTTCAAGAGGATCCCTATAAATGAGATCATTAATTATTCCTGTCTCATTATATAGGACCAGATCCAGGATAGCTTGCTCCCTCATAGATTCCATTACATGCAGGTCAAGAAAACTATCACGGATACATTCTATGAATTCCTCCTCAAGACTGCCCTGACCTACCTGGATTGACCAATAGACATGTAGGTTAAAATGTCCCATGATAATTACCATACCATTTGTACATGCATCAGTTATTTCTTTGCTATTGCCCACCACCGTGATATTATTATTTGGTGGCCTATAGACTATGCATATCAGTGACCTTTTCTCCTTACTATTTCTAATTTCCACCCAAATGGATTCAACCTTTTTCTCTATGGAACCTATATCATCTCTCACTATCACCCTGATGTCATCCTTAAATATCAGTGCTACACCACCTCTCTTAACTTCCTGCCTATCCTTCCGAATCGTCTGATACCCCGGATAGTTAATTCCCAGTCGTGACCATCCTGAAGCCATGTCTCTGTAATGGCTACTAAATCATACACATTTGCGATGATTTGTGCCGTCAACTCATTTATCTTATTTTGAATGCTACAAATATTCAGGTAAAGTGCCTTTATGCTAGTTTTAATACCTTCTTTTTGAATCCTAACACCTCCATTAATAACATCTCCTAAGTTCTTCTTCTCTTTATCTTTCTTCATAACTTTCGATGTAGTGGAACCCACCTTCCCACGTGCTAACCTGCTGCTTTGCTTCGCATTAACCATTTTACTTTCCGTAGTGTTACCTTCTCTTTCCGCCAACTTGCTAGTACAAAGTCCTTGAGACCACCCTATTTATACTTTCCGTTAGAACACTGATCCCAGATCAGTTCAGATGGAGACCGTCCCAATGGTACAGATCCCTCTTGTTTCAATACTGATGCCAATGCCCTATGAAATGGAATCCCTCCTTCCCATGCCACTCCTTTAGCGACATGTTTACTTCCCTAATTTTCTTATCCCGATGTCAATTCACACATGCCTCGATAGTAATCTAGAGATTATGATCCTTGAGGACCTATTTTTTAAATTTAGTTCCTAGTACCCGGTAATACCCAACAGGTCCTCTTTACTAATCTTGCCTATGTTGTTTGTCCCAAAGTCGACCACAACAATTGGATCCTGCCCCTCCCACTCCAATATTCTTTCAAGCCAGTCAGAGATGTCCCTCACCCTGGCACCGGACAGGCAACATACCATGCAGGACTCTCGATCCTGATTGTAAAGGATGCTATCTGTCCCCCTAATTATAAAATCCCCTACAATTGCCACTTGTCTTTTTGCTCCTCTCCCGCTTATATGGTGTCCTGTACCACGGATCAGTGGTCAGCTAGCTCATCCTCCCTACAGCCCTTTTCCACATCCACACAGCAAGCAAGTACCTCATACCTGTTGGACAAGGAGGAGCTGAGGCTCCTCCGTTCCTGAATTCAGGATCCCTCTACCTGCCTCACTTGCAGTCACACCTTGCTGTCCCTGATCACTGACCGAATTTTAGGTACTTAACCTACGGGGTGTGACCGTCTCCTGAGACAAACTGTCCAGGTAACTCTCCCCCTACTGGATGTGCCGCAGTGTCCAAAGCTCAGACTCCAGCACATCAACTCTGAGCCGAAGTTCCTCGAGCAACCAATACTTGCTGCAGGTGTGGTCACTGTAGCTCGCAATGGGATCTGCCAGTTTGCACATCATGCAGCTACAGCAAATCACATGCCCAGCCATCTCTAATGAGCTAATTAATTTATTAAACAGTTTTGTACTGTTATATTTCAAATTTAGCACAGTTTTTTTTACCAGCCAATCAGGTCACTGCTTTCCTGAGATGTTACCTTTTCAGTTTTGTTTTCAGCTCAGTGGAAGCCCTCAGGTGCCCGGCTGATCCCTGGAAACAAGTCCGCGAATCCCTGAGGGAAGTTACTTTATACTCACCGCTCCGCCCTCTGACACTGCTCCCTGGAAACAAGGCTGCGAATCCCCGGGATAAGTTACTTGATACTCACTGCACCGCCCTCTGAGACTGTTCCCTGGAAACAAGGCCGTAAATCCCTGAGGTAAGTTATTTTATACTCATTGCTCTGCCCTCCGAGACTGTTCCTTGGAAACAAGGCCACGAATCCCTGAGGTAAGTTACTTTATACTCATCGCTCCATCCTCTGAGACTGCTCCCTGGAAACAAGGCCGCGAATCCTTGAGGTAAGTTACTTTATACTCACCGCTCCATCCTCCGAGACTGCTCCCTGGAAACAAGGCCTCGAATCCCTGAGGTAAGTTACTTTATAGTCACTGCTGTGTCCTCCAAGACTGCTCCCAGGAAACATGGCCGCGAATCCCTGGGGTAAGTTACTTTATAGTCACTGCTGTGTCCTCCAAGACTGCTCCCAGGAAACAAGGCCGTGAATCCCTGAGGTAAGTTACTTTATACTCACCACTCTGTCCTCCGAGACTGCTCCCTGGAAACAAGGCCGCGAATCCTTGCGGTAAGTTACTTTATACTCACCGCTCCGTCCTCCGAGACTGCTCTCTGGAAACAAGACCGTAAATCTCCGAGGTAAGTTACTTTATACTCACCCCAACGTCCTCTGAAACTGCTCTCTGGAAACAAGACCGCGAATCCTTGAGGTAAGTTACTTTATACTCACCGCTCCATCCTCCGAGACTGCTCTCTGGAAACAAGGCCGTAAATCCCCGAGGTAAGTTACTTTATACTCACCGCACCGTCCTCTGAGACTGCTCTCTGGAAACAAGACTGCGAATCCTTGAGGTAAGTTACTTTATAGTCACTGCTGTGTCCTCCAAGACTGCTCCCAGGAAACAAGGCCGTAAATCCCCGAGGTAAGTTACTTTATACTCACCGCACCGTCCTCTGAGACTGCTCTCTGGAAACAAGACTGCGAATCCTTGAGGTAAGTTACTTTATAGTCACTGCTGTGTCCTCCAAGACTGCTCCCAGGAAACAAGGCCGTGAATCCTCGAGGTAAGTTACTTTATATTCACCGCTCCGTCCTCCGAGACTGCTCTCTGGAAAACTGACTCCCATTTGTCAACCAGCTGTGGCTTCTTCCTTGTCTGATAACCTGATGCTGAAATTTTGATCCACAGTATTAACAGGGTGCTCGCCGGATGTTGAAAATGAAAGCAAGGCACACAACTTTTCTCTATTGAGACATTTTATTGACTTGTTTAGCATCAGAGCACTCCTCCCATTCTGCCAAGTATCCCAGCTATTTCCTATTTACACTCTTTTAATCAAACAAGAAATCAATAAATTAAAGACAAATCAATAATTGAGAGAGGCTGCCAGCCCCTGGTGTGGTAATGTAACTAAACTAAACCGTCAAAGGAAACTTAACTAGCTCAACTCAAAATCATTTCTGGGGGTGATAGTGAGCCACAGCCCGATGACACTATTTCCTATTTATACTCTGTTAACAAAACCAATAATCAATAAGTTAAACAAAAATGGTAAGGGTGACAGCTGCTGGTGGGGCACTGTAACTAAAATAAAGCATCAAAAGGAAACTTCATTAATGAAACCAAAATATCATTCCTGGGGCGGATGATGCACCCCAGACCCCGTGGAGTTCCCTGGTCGCAGAAGGCCTGTAACATTATCCCGTATTTATAAGTGCTGGGAGACAATTAATACCATCAGTTGTCTCTCTTAACCTCAACAATGTAATAAACAAGACATGAACACACAGTAGGGTAAAACTGATATAAATTGGGTTGTTGTTATGTTGTTGCCTGGTGACTTTAAGAGTTTAGTCACATGATAGTCCGAGAGATCATCGGCTACTTTGTGGGCTTTTAGTGAGTCGAGGCCAACCCTTTGAACTGTTCACAACCATCTAATATACTTCTGTTGGTTTGACCCACGTGTTTCAACATTTCCATTCTTTTAAGCTGCAAGTACAATACACGGCAGGATACAAAGAAAACTGCTGACGAGGAATGGATCAGAAGAAAAATTATTTTCAGAAGAGAAAAGGAAAATCGAAGCTTTCGGCAATCAACTTTGAGGCAGACTAGCAGTAGGTCAACGATTGCACCTGACATTGGATCGATTCAAAAAACAAAAAAAGATTCATCCCTGAAAGTTAATTCGGCACCCGAGGCATTCAGGCTACAGAGCCTGCAACGTGCAGTAGAGTATGACCCAGCGGTACAGTGCGGCAAAGAGGAAACATTCTGGCATTGCAAGCTGCGACAATTGCCTTATTCATCATTATTACCGAAACCATTAATATAAGGGAATTTGTGAGAGCATTTGATATTGTGGAAAACTGCGGGAAAATCTGGTGCCATGGGCCCACTTGAGGAAGACTCAGAAAACTGGAAATCATATGCAGAGAAATTCCACTATTATATCCCAGCCAATAAAATTTCAGGAGATATTATGGTCCCTGCTTTTCTTACAATTGAGAGTAAAACTTTGAATTGACTTCAAAGTCTGATCCAACCCGAGAAGCCCTGTGACAAAACTTATTAAGAATTGATTGAAATATTAGAAGACCATTATGCACCAAAGCCATTATTTATTGTGGAGAGGTTTCGATTTCACCAAAGGAATCAGCTAGAAGGGGGGAATATAGCACAGTTTGTTGTGACCTCGCAGAGTATTGTGAATTTGGTGATAGCGCAATTAGAGATCGCTTGATTTGTGGGTTGAAGAGTGAGGCCATTCAGAGGAGCTTATTAACGGAACATTATTATCAGAATTACATGCAGCTATTTCAATGGAGCCTGCTGCTAAGGTAGCTTCTCAGCTCAGGGAAGGCACTGGTTGCCGCCCAGAGAAAGTCTACCCAGCAACATTGTTACACAAAAACAGGCCATTCACCGGTTGATTGCTAGAGCAAGGATAGTAAATGTGGTGTATTATACTAATAATCCACCAGTGTATTTGTATCTGTGCTGTTGCACTTGTATTTGTATCTGTGCTATGCTGTTGCCCTTGTGGGCTTCTCCTATGGGCCATTGTATGGCATTATCCATAGGGGAACATGTTGGGGCATGTATGGGCTCCGCCCATGGCTCCTCCCCTTGAAGGGAGGTATAAAGAGCAGTCAACCTGTAGGCAGTTCTCAGCACTGGTTCAGTCACAGGCAGGCACCGTTCTAAGTTGATTAAAGCCACGGTTTACTTCTACTCATGTCTCGAGTGAATTGATGGTCGCATCAGTAAATGCAAAAGCTATGGCAGAATTGGCCACACATCAAGAGCTTGTTGGAGTAAACCAGTTTTCCCAGAGAAGAAAGTTAAAGAAAAACAAGCAAGAAACAAATTCAACCAAAGCATTCATAATGTGGAACAAACAAATAACAACAACAAAGAAAACACTGCACATCATTGTGATTAGGAATTGAAATTACAAGTACTTTCACTTCAAGGTGAATCACAGCAGAACTGGAAAGTTCCAAAACCTAATGGGCAACCGAAAACTGGAGGTCAAAAGAGCTCCATCTTTTTCATTCCTAAGACTATCCATGAAAATTGAATCACCTCCCATTAAAGCCAACAGATGTCATCCTGAGGACCTACACCTAGGAAATAATGCCTCTAAGAAGATGCATCTCAGTCAAAGTAGAGTTGAGTGGGCAAACTGCGGACCTGCCACTCCATGTTGTCCGAGGAGGTTGACTGCTCTTTAGCCGCTCTTGGCTAGAAAAGATAAAGTTGAACTGAACTGCTGTGAACCGCTTAGTTGATTCAAAGAAGGATTTATTGACCGTCTTAGAAAAATACAGCAGTGTATTTGAGGACACACCGGGGTTCATGAAACAAATACAAGCGTCATTAAAATCAAGCAAAACTGCCGGTCTAATAGTTTCAAAGCTAGAGCAGTACACTACACCATACGCCCATTGTTAGAATCTGAACAAATGGGGCTTGTGGATACAGGAGTCTTAGAGCCCCTAACTACCAGTGACTGGGCACTTCCTATTGTGCCTGTGATGAAGCAGGATGGAACTATTCGCATCTGCGGAATTTTCAAAACGACCATTTATCTAGTTCTATGCCCAGGTCAATAACAGCTCCCATTGTTTGAGGATTCGTTTGCTTGCCGAGCAGGAGGAACAAAGTCCAGCAGGATCAACCTATTGCAGGCCTACCTATAAATGAATGTTGGATTTGAATCTCAACACTTGTTCACCATCATAAAGGCCTATTCTGCTTTAACAGATTACCTTTTGGATTAACATCAGCACCTACTTTATTACAATGGTCCATGGACCAGATCCTTAGCAGTCTACAGGGGGTACAGTGTTACCTTGATGATATACTGATTACTGGTGCCAATGAACAGGAACATTTATGTAACTTAGAATCCACAGTACAATGCCTTCAGATGCATGGTCTTTGTGCGAGGAAAGGTAAATGTGACTTCTTTCAAACATCAGTCCAATGTGATCAATAGCAAGGGCTTAAACAAAGCACCCACGAAGATGAAGGATATTATGACTTCCTGAACACATGCTGGCCCTGGGAACTGGAAATGTTCCCAGCCTCCCACATGGAGCAAGAGGAGCAAGCCAATGCTTTTTGTTTTCCTGCCATGACTTACCTTTTTGAATTAAAACTTTGGAAGATGCCTGATATTAGATTACATCCAATTCCATATGGTCCTTCTTTCCTTGTCCTTGTCGCTATCATATATAGCCCTTACTGACCTTGCCCACTACTTACCAATCAGTTCTCTCCCTTGTAGCATTAACTGAAACGGGATAAGAACAGTCTCTATATATTTAAAAGTTACAAAGCAAGGAGAAAAAGCAAAGAGCACCTCCTCCTGGTCTGCTTCAAATTCCCAAGTTTAAAACTCACTGTCTGTGCCTCACTCCAGATGTGGCTTCTCCCTCGACTCGTGTGCAAAGCTAATTGTGAGTGCGCATTGAAGCCCTTTACTTAAATAGAGCTGGGATTGTCTGAGATTACTCAGAAGACGCACACAACAATTAAGATTCAAAAGTAAACAAACAACACCTATTGACTCCTAATCAGGCTTCAGGTGATGGACAGTTAACTGCCACTCAGCTATCTGGATGGGGCAGCTCCTTATTAATCTTTTCACTGGTCTACTAAATGTATGAAACAGAAAAAAGGGAAAGACTTACCAATTCAATTCCCACATTGCTTCAGATTCCAAAGTCAAAATTTCACTGTGCCTCACCCAGATTTGGCCTCCCCACCTGCTCGTGCGCAAAGCTCACTGTGAGTGCACTTTGAAGCTCTTTACTTAAACAGAGCTGAGATTGTTTGTTAGAGCTGAGATTCTCCATTAAAATGGAAATTATGGCAAAAGTGAAGGGAGCGAGAGCGGAGGCACTGGGCACCCTGCATGTGGCGCTGGAGAGGATGGAAAGATGGCTGGGGATGCAGGAAGCGGCGATCAAGGAGCTGGAGAAGGTTGCAACCGACTAGAGTGATTGGATTGCCTCACAAGAGACAGAAGTGGCACGGATCCTCCCCTAGTGCATTTGGGCTGGTGGGGGGGTCTCTTAGGGGGCCTCAAACATTTAAAAATGGTATTTCAATCTCTTGCTGCACTGGGGAGTTCTGGCGAGCAGAGCTCTTCATTGTACAAAAAGGGGCTATGTACAGCCTCGGCCTCATGTTTCCCATTGAGGGTCCTCATACAAAATGAACGCCGGAAGACACACATCTAAACGCGCTCACTACGGGACTTTGCTCCCATTTGGTTGAATCAAGTCTTTTTTTTGTTCATTCTTGGGACATGAGCATTTCTGCAAGGCCAGCACTTGTTGCCCATCTCTAATTGCCCTTGAGGAGGCGATAGTGAGATACCTAAACCATTTTAAAGGACGTTTAAGAGTCAACCACATTATTATGTTCTTGGGTCACATATAGGCAGGACCAAGTAAGGACAACAGAATTCCTCCCATGTGGTGAATGTGATGTGTTTGCACAACAATTCAAAAGTTTCATAATTATTATTCATGAGAATCACATTTTATTCCAGATTAATTAACTTAATTTAAATTCTCCCAGTTGCCATGGTGGGATGTGAACCTATATCACTGAAATATTAGTCCAGGCCTCCGGATTACTAGCCCAGAAACAGTAGCACTGTGCTACCATCCTCTATAGTATAACCCCGACAGTCCTTAAGTGAACATCAATGGCATCCCATAAAATAATCTTGACCATTTTTTTCCACCATTGATGAGGACTGGTTTCATGTCCATGTGCACCCCACGCAAAAAACAACATTTGCGGGGAGCTGTTGCCTGGAAATTGTAAGCCGCAGTACCGATTTGGATGGTGCTTTACACAGTACCAATTTTTCAGTTTCCTGTGAGTCTCAGCACCATTCAGAAAGGAGCAGTCTGGTCCTTATCCAGGATGGATATTTTGGGCTAATATTAATTTGCTGTTTTTTGGATGTGTGGTTCATGACCGCAAACTATCCACACCTGTTCCATTGGGAGTGAGCAGCACATAACCGTAGTGCTCTCACCTCATTTATCTGATAGTGGCGTGGTCGTGACGATTCCTGTCTGCCAGCTGCCTCTGTGCGCCACAGGGCCTGAACTGCATGGTTCTTTGATCGCATGGCACAATCAGCACTCTGTCCTTCAAGAGAAGTTGCACTGAAGAAATTTGCTGCAATTTAAAAGACCAAAAATGGAACATAAGTACAAAGGCTTCCAGGGTGATGGATATAGTGACAGAGGTATTCGTTGTTTAGGTGGGCCGTACGAGAGAGGCCATGGTTCCATATGTCCTCAAGGACAATTTTCAGAAGGGTGGGACCAGGTGGCCAGGAAGACTCTAGTCCTGAGCAGCTGGCAACAGTGTCACAGGAAGCCTAATGAGGTTATGTGGATTGTTAAGGTCAGTGAATTCATCTTCACAAAACGAATCCTACCTGCCATAATTCAAGCATCTTATGCTGCTGAGTACACAACAACCCCATCACTCACCCAGCAGCAGTCCCTGGCACTCAGATCTGTAACATCCAGATACCACACGTCACCCTCACCCACCTTCCAATAATGCCAGCTGTGCCACCCATCCTCTCGCTGCCTTCACAAATCTCCGACTATTGAGCTGTACCATGTTTATCACCCAAACATCTGGAACACAATCACTGACAATCTCCCCTCTTTCTCTTGAAGAATGTGCTGATGTGCAATAGGAAGAAGCCAGTAGGGACAGTGATGTTTGCACCTCCTGAGCACTACAGAGGAGATGCTTGCCTGCATCACTGGAATCCCCAAAAACTTCACTTGATTTAACAAACTTCCATAGCACCAGGTTCTCCACTATCAATGCACCTGCCCCCCACTCCATCACTGATCCATTGGCATTCCACACACTCAGGACAAGTGCTTAACACACGTATCAATGCTCCCAGCTTGATAGCCACCTCTTGTTGCCTCACATTCGTCTAGTTATTCAACATTGCATGAATATCTCACAAACACAGTACGAGATAATCAGTTACATTTTACACTCTCACTTGTAGGACAAGGTGGTGCACAATAGAAGGGAGAAAAGAAAAAAAGCTGTTAATGACATAACCATGGGCAGCACAGTGGCACAGTGGTTAGCATTGCTGCCTACGGCGCTGAGGACCTGGGTTCGAATCCTGGCCCTGGGTCACTGTCCGTGTGAAGTTTGCACATTCTACCATGTCTGCGTGGGTTTAACCCCCACAACCCAAAGATGCGCAGGGTAGGCGGATTGGCCACGCTAAATTGCCCCTTAATTGGAAAAAATAATTGGTACTCTAAATTTTAAAAAAAAATGACATAAACATATTTGACCAATGGCTTGCTTGCCGCTGTTATTCCCTCACACCGATATTCTCCTTTAGATATCTTGCTTTCAGATCCACAAGATGTGTTGCCTGACCAGGCAGAGTACCCCAAGGAGAAAGCAAGCACAGTGCTGATGAAGAGGCCCGGTTACTTGGTTTGACACTTGCAGCCTCCAACATAGATAATATCACTGCATGTACCTTGGAATCAAGTACAGAGGTTGCATCAGTACGTGATTAAGTCATCTGGGCATGCGTGGTCTGCAGCCAAACCAGCGGGAAAGAATGGTTTGTTTGCCAAATCACCAGAGAGCATGGTGGCAGATAAGTACTGTTGCAGGGGACTCAAGTAAGAACCTCACCATGGAAAAAGGAGAGCACTGAGGGACATACTGTTGCCAATCGGCACCGGAGACACCAATAATGTTGCTGTTTTTAATGAGTGCAATACTATCCCACAAGGGTCACCAATAATGTTGCCAAATTAACTAGATATGGCAGTTATTAATGATAATATTGCTTTTCAGAGGTGCCAGGTATCAAATTATATTACCACAAGGCTTTACCGGATATCAATCAAAGACCAAACAACCAGTTAGTCAGTTCAAGTTCAAAGATAGTGGGCGAGATTCTCCCAAAACGGGAGAAATCGTAAAACTGCCGTAAAACCCGGGCGGGTTTTACGGCAGCGCGCCCCTTCCCGACGGGGGACCGATTCTGGTCCCCCGTCGGGGCTAGCAGCCCGACGTCGGAGGCTCCGACAAGTCGGGCTTAACGAAAATCGTTAAGCCCGCTTGCCGGAGTTAGCGCCGGCTGACGCGTCATATGACGTCAGCCGCGCATGCGCAGGTGGGAAGACTCCACCCGCGCATGCGCGGGTGACGTCATCGCGTTTTTGCGCGAAACCCGCGCATGCGCGGGCCGGGTTGCCCCTCAGCCGCCCCGCGTATTGATACTGCGGGGCGGCGGAAGGACAAATAGTGCGCGGGCATCGGGCCCGCTGCCCGCGATCGGTGCCCACCGATCGCGGGCCCATGGCACCCTTGGCACGGCCGTGGTACTGCCGTGCCAATCGGTGCCATGGTTATTTTTTGCGAGTTTGTCACGACGTTTTTACGAACGGCAGGACCAGGTGTGTTTGCCGTTCGTAAAAAGGTCGTAAAGGGCTGGGACTTCGGCCCTTCTAACAGCTGAGAATCGCTGCCGGCCGTAAAAAAACGGCGGCAGCGATTCGTGTCGGGATTTCGGCGGGGGGGGGGGGGGAGAATAGCAGGAGGGCGTCAAAAAAGTCGGGAAGGCCCTCCCGCTATTCTCCCACCCGCCGTGGGGGGCGGAGAATTTCGCCCAGTGTATTTACACACAAGGATTACTTCGACATGCAATATAAAACACTACAAGTTAAACTACACCTAACAACGAGAATAACCTATACTTAACTTCAGGGCAACCGGCTCATTGCAGATGAACAAGACCTTTGTTTGAAACTTGCGTGGCTGGGTAGAAGTGGCTTTGTTTCTGCTGGGCTCATCCGTCTGGTAGCGATTGTTGGTCTTGAACTTGTTTTAGGCGTAGGCCGGGGCCAAGAGAGACCAAACATGGCTGTGTCTCTTTTTATCCCTCTGGAATTTTGCGCTCATTGGGGCAGTCCTTAGCTTTGGACTCAATAATTCGACAGGCTTCGATCACTGCCTTCGATTTTGGCCGATAAAGGGGCGGGTACCTTGATGGCTGGGCGTGTCCTGAGCGGTCATTGACCTTCACTGTTTAGGCTTTCTTAGCAAAGGGAGTGGCGCCAGTTAGTCTGCATCTGTATCGGTTACCTGAGTGCAGTCCTTTTGTTCTGGGGAAATGGGCCATTAGAATGCAAATGAGCGGGGGTTTCGATTGTGTCTAGCTATCTGGGTTGAAAATACACACACAAGCTCTGAGTGTGTCTGAGTCATGGGTTGGCCATAATTCCCATGGTCCTTTGCGGGTGGTCATCTGAGATGGCTACATCCCGCCCTCTTGATCCTGAACGCGAAGCGTGGTGGATCACACTGCTGATCCCTTATTGTCTTTGGTGTGCCGGTTACCCTTGTCAAGCATAGGTTCTACGCTACTTTGTCCTATGTTTTGGAGCATTTACCTAAGTTTTATTAACACATCGTACATTCATAATCTCTAAGCGGTCACTAGAAAACATTCAACTATGACACATTGAATTTATTCGCACAAGGGAATATCTGACTGTCACTATCTAAGCTACTCTCATGCTGCTGGCAAATATAAAAAGGAACTTATGTACAATACAAAATTTTTAAACCAACGGCAGCATCACATTTCTACTTAACTTATCAACGTTACAGAGGTGTACAATCTTTATTTTTATCGGTGGTTACATTGTTTGTTGGGTTGGGTGAATTCCGAAGAAGGGGGCTCGGAGTGTATATATCGGGGAGGGGGAAGCTCTTTTTCACCATTTGCGGAGTCTAAGTGTGTCTGGTTGACACTCCAGATTATCGCTATCACCAGAAGGGCCTCAACTGTATATGAAAGGGAATACCATTTTAACAATGTTTTCGCACCAAGTGGGGGTATCAATGTTTCTCTCTATGTGTGGTGTGGTGTCCGGGCTAGGGGTATCATGTTGTGTGGTCATGTTCGGGGCTGGTGTGGTGTGGGGTACAGAAACTTGTAACGTGCGCAGTTGTAGGAGTCCAGCGATGATCACAATGGAGGTCATAAAATCCTGTCTTCATCTTGTCTTCTGTTCTTCGTTCTTCATATATTCCTGGGGGTGCAAGCATAATATATGTTATTATCATTGGTTAACATCTTGTTTTGTTTGTCTTTCTCTCCTTAACTTCAATTATCCATTAGAATCGTCACCATGTGTGACTCCCTCATTTTTTTTTTAAATAACCTTTTTCTTTGAGATAAGACATGCAAAAAAAATTTCCTTTTAAGTGCAGAGAATCTCGCAGCTTGTGGTCAATGTGGGGAGTGGGCGGACAGTTTCACCATCCAGTCTTTTCTTTACTATAACCATTGATGATTGAGGCTCATTCTTAACTAGCTGAATTTTAGGGTAGCCGGTTTTATAAAGTTTCTTCGTCCCAGGTTCCAGAAGTAGTTCGCGTATAGCAGCATATATGCGGCAACCAAGTGTGTTAAACATGTAAATAGCAGGTGGGGAAGCGACCAAAGAGTCGCAGAAGGTAAAGAGTGAAGTGTACAGACTGGAAAAGGGCATTCTTTAAACCACACTAAGAGCAGAGAAGGGAAAACTAAGACCTGCCAAAGACAGTGAAAAGTGTAAAGAACCATTCCAGAGTACCCAAAGTGACGGGAACATGAGGTGCGTGTGTGAATGAGGGCAAGAATGGGTGGAATCCCTGGGCGGTGATCAGTGCCGTTGCTCCATGACCCGAGCTTAACTGACTGGATGCATTTGGGGTCCTCATGTAGGGCGGGGTTTAGTGCTGTTGATGCCTACCTGGGTGACTGAACGAGCAGAAAGGATTTGTAAAATATGTGAGATTGGAAGAGTAAACTATCAAGAAATTTTGTGTCTGGACGACATTAATTAAAACCATGTCGCAATGAGAAAGAAAGGACGAAATAAAAAGCGGGCAGGCTCCATCAGTAAGTAGGACACCGTAATTCTTATCCGGCTGCTTTTTCTCATCATCTGGACACCTCAGGGTTCTGTATCGAAAAGCGTTGTAAAAGGGTAACCGTAACGGGAGTCAGACTCGGAATCGTCACCACCTCCCGGTTGCTAGACTCGTGTCTGCCGTTTTTGTGCCATGGCCACGTGGGCCGTCGTGGAATCCGAATCGTCATGTCCTACCAGTCTGCAAAAGTTGTCACGGTTCCAAAAAGTGGTTCATTTGTCATGAGGCGTAGGGGCAGTGGCAGCGAAGGGCAGATTGCTGTGGCCGGGTGGTGACGGTGGTTCTGGCTGTGGAAGGCGATATTGGGGGCCAAACATGTCCTGGTCATGGTTCCAGGGGCTGGAGTGACTGGAGCTGGGGAGGTTGTACCAGTGGTCAGTAATCAAGGTCAATTCGGGGAGGCGGGTGCTATCGTCTGAATCAAGCTCAAGGTGGAAAGTCGTACTTGTGGGCGGAGACAAGGTCGGGTCTGTGGGCGTGAATGTGCTGTCAAGGCTGGGGGAGGGTTGGACTAGTTTGTCGATGGACGGGGCGAAATCGTCTGTATTGGCAGGGAGATGTAGTGGGAATGGCTACATTGGGTTCCATAGACTTTGAGCTGGTTGATGTGGAACCAACCAGTTTTACCATTGGGGTACGTTATCTTGTACACAGAGGGGCTCACTTTGTCTGAAATGGAGTAGTGTCTTGCAAATTTAGCAGAGAGGAATGAACTTGGATTGTGCAGGGAAACCATCACTTGCTGACCGACTGTGTACTCTACGGGGTGGACTGTTTTACCAAAGCAGGCTTTACTTTGCTTCCTTCTAGCACCTGGTCGGACAGCTGCAGCGAGCTGTCTGCTTTAATATTTTCCGTGACTTGTTGGACCGCTTTTTCATGATTCTGTGTTCTCTTGCCTGCTCATATGTGTAGTGACTTCGGAATAAAGGGTTCTGTGTGGTGTTTGACTGCAATGATCTGTCACTCATGCGGGGTTCCTGCATACTGAAGGTTGACTGCTAAAAATGTCAACAGTGTCCAGCGAGCTGCTCTAATCTTGCTGACTGAACCGTCCTTTAACCTACCATCTAACAATAGCTGTGTTGGGGTGTGCTTGGTTAAAATCATTACCGGGTTAAGGCCTGTGACATATGCAAAATACTACACTGCCCAAAAGACTGCGAGCAAGTGACATTTGAAGGCTGAAAATCCTTGCTCTACAGGATCCAAAATTTGTGAGGCATAAGCTACGGGTCCTCATCAGTCATGTCTTTCCTGTAGGAGTACTGCTGATTGGCTTCGGTCAGTGGTCGCTATTTCTATGGTGTAGGGAGAGTGTGGATCTGGAACTTGCAAAGCAGGGGCTGTGCCTAGGGCGCGTTTTAATTCTTCAATGGCATCTATGTGCTGTGGAGGCCATTCCCATGGGGCCTTCTTTTTAAGGGGCTCTGAGAGTGAGGCTGCTATTGTGGCAAAACCATCTATATGGTTCCTACAATATCCAACTAATCCTAAGAATGACCGAAGTGCAGTGATATTGTGGGGCAGGGGCAATTTAACTATTGACTCAATTCACTTCTGTTCGATCTCTCTCTTCCCATGGGTGATAATGCTGCCTAAATAAAGGACCTTTTCTTTTACGATCTGGGCTTTTTTCGGGTTAACCTTGCATCCAATTGATTGTAAGAGACCTAGCAATTCTGAAAGAAGCTTTACATGCTCTTCCTTTGTGTCCGTCTGCAGGAGTAAGTCGTCCACATACTGAATAAGGCATTCGGGGCGGGGAAATTTGGAAAGTCCGTTGGCCAATTGTCGATGAAAAATGTAGAGGGATGTTGTGGAAATCCTGTGGGAGGCATGTCCATGTATACTGCTGATCTTGAAATGTGAACGCGAACTTATATTGACAGGCCTTATCTAAGGGAATGGGCCAGAAGCCATTGCTAATGTCCAGCACTTAAAGTACTTTGCTTATACTCCCTGTTTGAGCATTGACCCATGGCAACGGTGGGGGCTGCTAATGGGGTGACCTCGTTGAGCTCTCGGTAGTCAATGGTTAATCTCCATGAACCGTCGGGTTTCTTTACGGGCCAAATTGGGGCATTGTTTGTTGAGGCTACGGGCCAAATTACTCCTTGATCTAGTAAGCTATTGATGACTTTTGAGATCTCACTTCGGCTTCCTGTGGGAAACCATATTGCTTCTGGGGCTTGGGATCGGGACCTGAAATTGTGACCATGCCTGGGATCTTCCCACAATCGTATTTGTGTTGCGCAAAGGCTGCTTTCTGTTTTCTGAGGACCTCTCTAATTGTCTGGTCTGTACTAATTGTTTGCAGATCAAACCAATAGTCTCCTACTGATCAATTCCTATGTTTGTAGTCCCCTACTGTGAGCGTGGCAGGGATTCTCGCTCTTTTGGCCATTTTCCATACACACTTATTCACGGGGTCAAAGGAAATGTTGTGGGAGCTCATAAAGTCAATTCCTAGAATGTGCCTGGCTGTTTGGGGCAAGTCGACTAAAACTGAATATCTACGGGGGCTGTAATGTATCCCTGCTGTTCATGTCCTGTAAATCCACTAAGGGTGATGGTGTCTGTGGTGGGCCATTTGTCGCGCTAAAACATTGTTGAGGAGTTTAAAGTGGTGCAGGATGCTCCTGTCCCAAAGGAACACTACAGGATGTCCCTGGACTGTGCCTGTGACTACTGGTCTGCCTGATTTGTCCCAGAATGTGTCGCAGACCCAAGTTGGGGAGTCCGAACACTGTCAATCTGTGGTGTTGATCACTGCATTATCTGTTCGAGCGCTAATGCTATGTATGGGCCTAACATTGTTCCTAGGTGAGGCGGTCGGTTGCTGGTGCCGTTGCTAGTTCAGGGGGTTTTGTCTGCATTTGCGGGCATAATATCACAAGTGTCCACAATTATAGCAACCTCATGGTGCCTGTGCTCTGGGGTGCTGTCCTTCATGTCTGCCCTCCTTTACCCATGCTGGGACCTGATTAGTCCTGACTGGGTGTGTATTTGCCTCTGCCTTTTCCTGATCTGCTTTCCTTTGTAGGGATTGTTCCCAAGCTCTGGAGAGTCGTTTTAAAACCCTAACTTCATTATGTGTGGCATCTGCGGGGTCGTAATTCACACAAGCCTTTTGGCCTGCTTCTGTGGCATGCAAGACTAAAGTGCGGGCCCATTTAGTTGTGTTGTCATTATCTAAGTGTGCGTGGTTCAAATCCCCAAATACTGCTTTAAAATAGATCCAAAGATGACCTGCAAATGTAGTTGGATGCTCTCCCCTCTTTTGCCGACAACGGTTCAAACCTTCTACTGGGTCTCCCTTGTTGTACCCAATTGCTTCTAAAATAGCCGTTTTCATTTCTTGTAGACTTCCTCCTCCTACATTCTGGTGTTCTGGTAAAGCTGAGCTAACGGACGGGTCAAGGCTCATGGCAATAAGCTTAACTTCCTCCCTTTCGTCTAGACCGTACATAACCTTTTGCTGTCGTACTCTCTCAAATAAATTATGTGGGTCTGCGGTGGGTTCGAATGGTTCAATTTTGGCGCAGGCATCTCTCAATTGGGTGATGGTTAGTGGGGTGGTGTAAACGCAATTGGGCTCCTCCCGATCCGATGACTTGCGCTGTGTGGTGACTAGATTCGTGGGGGTGTGTGCTGCCTGTGCAGTCGGTGGTGCGGGTGCTTTCCTTTTCGGGGCCTGGGGGGCTCTATTGTGATTTTCGGTATCCTCCACATATCTATGGGTGGTTTCATTTAGTTCTTGCCAATTGGGGCCATTCTCCTCATCTAAATGTTGTCGAAAGGTATCTCTGAATCCATTTTGCACTGACAGCAGTGACTGCAACTTCTCTATTTGTCGTCTACATTTTGCGTGATCTACTTGTTCTGTAGTGGAGCTATGGAGTGCTCGTAAAGCTGCCTTTAAATCTGTGCATTGTCTTGTTAACTGTGCTACCTGCTGTTCTGTCTGTTCTCATACCAAAATTGCGCGCTGTGTATCTTGGGAGGCTTTATCGTACTGAGTCTGAAAGCTGCTAAGGTGAACTAAACAAGATTGGTGTGCCCGTTTGACATCAGCCATCTTTTTATCTTTAGCTGCCAACTGTTCCCAGAGTTGCTCATTAATCTTTTCACATTCACTGTAGGTTCCCTCATTTGTCTCCTCTTTCTCAACTAGCTGTCTGCGGAGCGTCCTCACAACCTCCTCTGTGCCTCGCAACTGTGCCAAACAGGACACTATTGCCATCGGCTTTCAAACTTTCGCTGCGTTTTTCTTACATATCTCAGTTTGGTTGTCCCACCAGGTTTGTCCTATGCTTCCTGGACCTGACTCACCATTTGAACAAAACTTGGACCAAAGGGGCCATCCTTTCCCCTTCAAATACTTCCTCAATTCCTTTTCCCATATGGGGCACTGCTCTGCTCTGTTGGTCACTGCAACCTCGGATTCCTGCGGGTTTATTTGGCGTTCCATCGTTTTTGTGGCCATTGCTACTATTATCTCTTTTTCCGACCGTTAAGTTGTCTGTTTTCCTATCTGTAAGTTCTCTTTTGCTCTGCTTCTATCTTTCCTTTTCCTACCGACAATTTGGGACAGGGGGAATTATGCGGTGATTCAAACAGCGGGTATGGCTTAGGCTATTTTCCGGTTCACAATACTCCCGTTAGTTTTATGCAAAATCTAACGTGTTTATCTGATATCCCTGTTAGTATGCATGCAGGTTAGTACACACTTCCGAATCTTGGTGATTTGATCGATACGGGCCTTACACTTGTGGTTTCTTTCACTTTTTCTTAATTGGATTTCTAATGCAAAGTTTTGTGGATTCTCTCAGAGTGACAAAATCACTTCTTGGTCGAGTCCCGTTAGATGTCACCAAAAATGTTGCCAATCGGCACCAGAGACACCAATAACGTTACTCTTTTTAATGAGTGGAATACTATCCCACCAGCATCACCAATAATGTTGCCAAATTAACCACATATGGCAGTTATTAATGATAATATTGTGTTTCAGAGTCACCAGGTATCAAATGATACCACCACAAGGCTTTACTGGATATTGATCAAAGACCAAACAACCAGTTAGTCAGTTCGAGTTCAAAGATGGTTTATTTACACACAAGGATCACTTCGACATGCAACACCTTAACACTACAAGTTAAACTACACCTAACAACTACAATAGCCTATACTTAGCTTCAGGGCAACCGGCTCTATGCAGATGGACAAGGCCTTTGTACGGATCTTGCGTGGCTGGGTAGAAGAAGTGGCTTGGTTTCTGCTGGGCTCATCTGTCTGGTAGCGATCGTTGGTCTTGAACTTGTCTTCTGGTCGTAATGCTACACTTGGTTTTAGGCGTCGGTCGGGGCCAAGAGGGACCGAACACATGGCTGTGTCTCTTTTTATCCCTCTGGGATTTTGCGCTCTTTGGGGTGGTCCTTAGCTTTGGACCCAATAATTCGGCAGGCTTCAATCACTGCCTTCAATTTTGGCCAATAAAGGGGCGGGTGCCTTGATGGCTGGGCGTGTCCTGAGCGGTCACTGACCTTGGCTGTTTGAGCTTTCTTAGCAAAGGGAGTGGCACCGGTTAGTCTGCATCGGTATCGGTTACCTGAGTACAGTCCTTTTGTTCTGGGGAAATGGGCCATTAGAATGCAAACGAGCAGGGGTTTCGATCGTGTCTAGCTATCTGTGTTGCAAATACACACACAAGCTCTGAGTGTGTCTGAGTCCTGGGTTGGCCATAATTCCCATGGTCCTTTGCAGGTGGCCATCTGAGATGGCTACAATACACACCCAGATGCTGGAATTCCAGATAACCTCATATTATTGTCAAAGAGCATGGAGAGGTCAAGCTTCAATTTGGCATATGACTTTGCACAGAGATTGCCCCCTCCCCAGCCCCTGCTCCATCTTGCCATCATGAAGAACCAGAAGCAGTGCAGCTGCAGTCCTCATGTCTGTTGAGGTTTTTGCGTAGCGAGAACAGATGCCCCTCTGTTCTCCCCATCAGGAGGCAGTCACAGTCTCTTTCAAAATCAAGGATCTCATCCCAACACTTCCAGAAACACTCGACAGTACTTCCAGATACTGCAGTAGCAGAAATTCTTCAAATGACTGACATGTAAGTTGGGTGCCTGTCCTTTGGGGAATGAAGGCACAGGGCCCATTTTGCAGCTTTATGCTGCTTGTTTATTAAATGATTGATGAATTCACAGTATGAACCTGTCTGGTCCAGATTAGGTATCCTGGTGTAACATCAGCTCCTTGAGCTGTTTGATGTCAGGGTAGTGTCGATTCATAGCGATGTCGGAGACACTGATGACCATCGCCGCTACGCCATCCCCGCCAACCCCCACCCCCACTTCCCCCCCCCACCCATACCCCCAACACCCACTCCTGCTCCCCATCCCCAACCCTGCTCCCCCTCCCCCCACTCCCCCCCTCCCCCCCACCCCCACTCCCCCCCCCCCCCCAAGCCTAGCGAGAGAGGCACTCAGTAAGGGGGAAGCGCACTGAGGTTAAGTCCCAGAGGTGTGGAGGGCTGAGGGTCGAGGCCCTGTCAGGAATCCTCAGTGCTCAATGTGGTGCTCTCTTTCCAGTGCATGACTCTGAAGAATCAGGGAGCCAGTTGAGTTGGCTGTTGTACTCATAATGATCACGCAGCAGAAGAGACATTGACGTACTGCTGCATGTGGCCAGGACCAGCACCCTGCAGAGGAGGGTGAGGCTGGGCTCATCGCTATTCCAGGAGCACCTGCCTGACAGAGAGGTGAAGGCATCTGTGAATGAACAGAAATAGGCTTATTGTGTTGTCAGAGATGTTGGATGACCTCTCACTTGTTGAAGCCCCCTCTGAGGTCTAGGGTTTGGTGTTTTCCTCCAACTAACATCTGAGGTTGGCAGCTTTTGTCAATCCATGGCCTCCTCATCACTGACGAAGAGTGACAGAAATGAGAGGCCTGAGTATTGATGCTGAGTGGGGGATGGTGGGAGGGGGTGGGGGGGGGGGGTGGTAGGGGGTTGGGGTGGCAGTGGATGGTACCAGCAGCGGTGGGACTTTACTGAGGCATCAGTATGGGAGGTGGGCGACACATTGCGCTGCCATTCTCACACTGCACAGGGATGTAGCTCCAAGTGTGCGTCAGGGTTGGCCGAGCATTGTGTCATGAAATAACATGGTCGAGGATTTGCTGTGAACAAAATGATGTTTATTTACAATATTACATTTATGACCTATCTCAACTAGTGCCGATGTTCACCCGGGCCCATTAGGTGGGTGCAATTTCTTACTTTTCCTCATCTTCCCAGCACAGGAGCACAGTGGTTAGCACAGTTGCTTCACAGCTCCAGGGTCCCAGGTTTGATTCCCGGCTTGGATCACTGTCTGTGTGGAGTCTGCATGTTCTCCCCGTGTCTGCATGGGTTTCCTCCGGGTACTCCGGTTTCCTCCCACTGTCCAAAGATGTGTGGGTTAGGTGAATTGGCCATGATAAATTGTCCTTAGTGTTCAGAAAGGTTGGGTTGGGTTACGGAGATAGGGTGGAGGTGTGGGCTTGGGAAGGGCCGGTGGTGACTCGATGGGCTGAATGGCCTCCTTTTTCACTGTAAATTCTATGATTCCTGTTACGTCTCGGTGTATCCCCAGGGTCTGTAGCTCAGGTTGAGGCAGTCTTCTGCCTTCCACACCCTGTTGCCTGAGATGACCTTGGCAGGCATGCCCTGTGGGGCCTGAACCTTGAGGGTCTGTGCCCATTTTCGGGAAGCACGGGTGTTACAGTGCTACCTTCCTCAGTGTGTAGGGCTTGAGGTGCGTCGCTAACAGGGAGGGTGATGTCAGATGGGTTGGACACCCCCAGGGTCACCTGGGTGAGGGCGCCAGGCTGTGCTTTTGCTGATCCTCTCCCCTTCGGGTGCCCGGGGCCTCTGTGCTCCTCCATTGGATAGAGGGCCAGCTGGAGTGAGATCTAAAAGTCCTGTCATCCTCTGTTGCTGATGTTCGTGGCCCTGTGAAAAAAGTCATTCATTTTCTTGCTGCACTGTTGCCCTGGCCTCTTCTGCAGGGAGCTGGCACTGACTAACACTGTCACTGCCACCCAGGTGGGAGTGGTGACCTTCCTGGAAATATGTTTGCATGACCATGGATAGAGGTCATCCCATCTCCAGTGCACTCTATCCAGGAGTCTGGTCAGGACTCCCTCTGAGAAACACAGTGCTGGCTTCCTGGCAGCTATCGCGGCAGCTGGATCTGGAACAAGTGTTGGGGAGGTTTTTATATGAATCGTCACACTGATTACAAGGTTAAGTTGCCTCGGGGTGAGAGAATCAGCGGGCATCTGTGATAAACGTGGCGTGATTCACATGGTCAAAGAAAAAAAAAATCAAAGAGGCTCAATATTCCATTGATGCAATTGAAAGGCCTTGTGGCGCTCGGCTCAGTGACGCATCAAGGCCATTAAATCTCACAAGAAGCCTCTCGCGAGACTCGCAATGCTCGGATAGCCTCGCTTGATCTTGCGGGATCTTGCGAGACGTCGTGATCTGGGTTGCGCCCTCACTGGGCGAGATCCAGATATACATACTTAACGGTTCACTTAAATATGTCGTCACCCAATTCTCCCAAGGCCTGGGAATGAACACCCATGTGTAATGGCACCTAAGGTTCTCTCGGGCCATTGGAGACCATTGGATGGTCAGGGAAAGGGCCAGGTGACACCCTGGTCCTCCCTCTGGCACCCAGGCACCTTGACACTGTCACCCTGGCACCTTGGCATCATCAGCCTGGTATTGCCAAGATGCCTGGGTGCCACTGACAGGCCTGCAGGGGCACTTCCAGGGTGCCAGGGTGGCTGTGGCAGAGTGCTTAGGTGCCTGGGTGGCACTGCCAAGGGCCAGGGCCTGAGGGGGGCTATGCTCATGAAAGGAGGATGAGTGGGGTATGAAGGGTGTGAGAGTAAAGTGCGTTGTATGAATGGGCCTCCTAAAGGTTGGGTGGGTGAAGGTTGGGGGTCCTGAAAGGGGGGCCCAAAAGTGGTGTCCTCACTAGGAGTGTTGGGGTAATGTCCATGTGTGTGTCGGGGGTGACATTGCCTGTGGGTGGGGAGTATGGGAGACCCTCAAACTCACTTAGAGATTGGGCAATCCTTTTGAAATGGCAGCTGGCGAGTTCAGCTGTGGGCTAGACTGGGGAGAAACACCCCTAAACAAAAGGGCTGGATTCTCCGTCCCGCCGCGCCAGATTTCTGCTTCAGCACGCCGGCAGAATCCTCCGTTTCACCGGCTGGTCAACGGGGTTTCCCATTGTGGGCAGCCCCACGCTGTCGGGAAACCCCTGGGATGCCGGCAAAACGGAGCATCCTGATGTCGGAGAAACCAGCCCAAAGTATGGGTAAATACCGGTGTGGATCTCGCCGAAAAGGCCGACGGGAAACACTCCTCCAAGGCACCCAAAATGACACTTCGAAATGTTTCTGTTAGGCAGCACGGTGGTGCAGTGGTTAGCACTGCTGCCTCATGGCACCGAGGTCCCAGGTTCGATCCCGGTTCTGGGTCAATGTCCGGATGGAGTTTGCACATTCTCCCTGTGTTTGCGTGGGTTTCGCCCCCACAACCCAAAGATGTGCAAGGTCGGTGGATTGGCCATGCTAAATTGCTCCTTAATTGGAAAAAATCTAAAAAACTCTAAATGTCTAAAAAAAAGAAATGTTTCCGTTAAAACACGCCCATGAGATTTCTTGCCACCGGTGCCGATGGGATTGGCACCGCTCTTCACACTGGAACCGGCACTTTGCCAAACTTTGGTAAAATTCCACCTTCAATGTCCTATTTAAATGGTTGTGACTGAATTATGGGGTTCACTGGGTGTTTAGCTTCATGCAAACTATTTAGCAAAGCTTTATTTGGCTCTTTGTTGAACACTCCGCACAACAGCAGGAATTGTGTTGAAAGGTGTCAAATCATGAACACATCATTGTGTTGTTTGCTGCGAGGGAATAGGGATGGAAATAGTCACCACTTGAACTTTCGGATTGTGATTCATGATGTCAGCCAAACCCCTCAATGAGTTTAAAACTGTTTGTTGAATCGCTCTCAGTCATGCTTTATCTGATCTATGTCCTTGAAAGTGTCATCGCAATCAGATGTTTTACCATGATTCAGCAGGTACTGGAATATCAGTATGATTCTTTCCACAGCAGCCCAATGTGTGGCCCTGTCCTTATTGTTTTTCCCACAGCTCCTTACATATGGTATTAATGATTTGGGGCTTGTGACGCTCCAGTCCGTTAAAGATATGCAGGTTAAGCTTTAAAAAACTTTACAGATTAATGTTAACTAAACCTCTGAGGCCAATCGGAGCAAACAATAATACTGCCACAACACAAGGTACAATTTTGTACTGTTGGCTTTCCCACAAACCTTGGTTTTTCAGCACATTTTACAGCGATTCCGGGGACTCAAGTTAAATTCCACTGAACGTCACGTTTAGCGGGGCATTTCTCGCGGCAGCTGTGGCAAGAAACGCCACGCTATCCAACCGCACTTTGTTGTTTTTTGTCTTCTGGGAGTTTCTCCCCACCGAGACGCTACCTGGTAAAGCCCTCCCCCCCCCCCCCCCCCCCCCCACCCGGACTGATCGCTGGCAGTGCCAATCTGGGCACCTTGGCACTGTTAGCCTAGCACCCTGGCTGTACCACTTGGGTGCCGTGAAAGTGCCAAGCGGGCACTGCCATGTTGCCAGGTTGGCAGTGCCAGGGTGCCCGGAAGAGTGCCAGTGTGTCACACTGCCCTGTCCCTGACCACCCTGGGGTGTCCAATGTCCTGGGAGACCCCCCTGCCAAATGCCACTACGACTGCTCCATGCTTGTGTAGATCAGCGTCCTGGTATTTATATGTGCTTTAATGAAATATTCAGATCTGGATCTCGCCCAGTGATGGTGAGGTCGCAACCTCCGGTGATGGGGATGTGCTGAGTAGTCGCACCTCAGGTGGCACTCCTCCTACAAACCTGAAAATAGCTCTTTCACCAGAAATACCTGCAAATACGAGGGAACAAACATCCCCATTCTGCAACCAACATCAACGCGAAAAGAGATGCCGAACAATAGTCACTCCAGAGGCTGTCTAGAAACAAGAAGTGGACAAAGCCAGGAGAAGCAAATGGCTGAGCCGGCAGATGCACACACAACGAAGCCCAGGCCTCACCAGAGCAAGAAGGGCCGTCCTGCCGCACAAGGAGACCCCTCTCACCAGGGGTGGGTGGAGGATGTTTCCATCAAGGGAGCTGGGAAAACGCAGAGAGGAGACAAAAATCGCTGTCCAGGCTGCGGTCAGGTTGGCGATTGGCAGCCCAGAAAACCACCAGAAAGGAGCTGGAAAAGGTCTCAATAGACCAGAGCGATCGGATTGTCGCTCCGGAAAAGGAATTATCAGGGTTGGGGGCAACAGAGGGGAGTCTGAGAGGAAAGATTGAGGATCAGAAAAAACAATCGAGGCACCTAAACCTACGAATTGTGAGCCTGCTGGAGGGAATTGAAGGCAGGGACCCCACAGACTATGTTGCCCAAATGCTGGGCAATCTGGTGAGAAGGGATAACTTCCCCAAGCCACCAGAAATAGATTGAGCCCACTTGTCACTTTGTCCAAAACAACAAAGCTGGTGAACAACTGAGGGGCTGATCGCTAAGATGCACCGGTACCAAAACCGGAAAAGAATCCTGCGCTGGGTGAGGCAAACAAAGAACTGTATCCGGGAAGATCGGGATCTACCAGGAGATTGGGGCTGACCTGGCCAAGTGTCGGACAGGATAGTAAATGCCATTGGCATATCATTAACGTGCCTGACCTGGTATTCTCTGGGGCTACCGCCATGCTCCGCCTCTGCCAGGAGGAATTACCAACTGTACGTTTCACTTGGGGTTTTAAAAATCGGGAAACAGGCGCCGTGGCTGCTAAGGGAGTGAGGAGGTAGGACATGTTTCCAGAGGCACGACCTTGGGCTGCCGATCCTGCCGCTGGCATGGCTGGCTGTGGGCATTGGGGGTGAGGGGGGTGTCTGCCAGGGCCTGGGGGGGGGGGGGGGGAGGTGGGGTTGTAGCAGTGGTTGTAATGGGGTGACCAGGCAGTGGGCCATGGGGGTGTGGTGACCCTCCAGGACCGAAGCAGTGCCTGGGCACAGACTGGCATTGCCGCAGCCTGCGGGGCAGCTATCTTGCTGCGCACCCCTCTGACCGTTCGCTGTGGCCTGTGGTTGCGCAGAATGACCAGGTTGCATGGGTTTACCACTGCCCCCCACCCTCAGTTCCTCCATCTCCGAACTACCAACTGCCCCGCAACCTCTCCCTTCACCCCACCTCCACCCCACCAACACCACCCCCTCACCTACAACCGGGGCATCGTGTGGTCCACCCAAAGGCAATACCTACCGTAACCCGTACAGGAGGGCGTCTGACGTGGGCCGCAGAGTGTACAGGGACCCCTAAAATAGAGGGACCCCTGCAATGAACCCTGTAAGAGGGGTACCCCCAGAGGGACTCCCTGACCAAAGAGAGCTCTTTATAATAGTCAGACACCCCCAGGGACTACAGTAATAGGGGGACCCCTGTAATAGGGAGACCCCACAAGGACCTCTGACTAAAAAGGCCCCACCCACAGGGACCCCCTGACTAAAGGCCCCTCGTCAGGGTCCCCTGATTAAGGGTGCCCTCCCCCCCAACAGACTCCCCCCCCCAGAAAAATGACCCTGTCTGAAAGCTAGAGAGCACCCCTGACAAGGGTAGTGAAAAAAATTACAGCTGCAACATTTACATTGAAGCTCCATGAGTCCATTCCTGGAAAGCTGCAAGCCATTCATAACTTTCTAGTAGTGGGCTGTGATCAACAGCTTGCACACACCATCTGTAGCTTTCATTCGTTCATTTCCTTTCATGGGTCCGTGACTCTTAGTGGTGAATCTCCAATATATACAAACACTAACCCCTGGAAAGAGAGGTAAGTGCTTTCCAAGCACTAAGTGCATTCTAATCACACAAATGCAACATGGGATCTCCCCCATATTCACTAAGAGGATAAACTGGGTGGTAGAAAGCTACAGAGATTTTTTTGTTTGAGGGTAAAATGTTCATCTGGTGAGGCAGGCAAATTGATAATAATCCATACAAGATACAGGAGGAAGGATGGCTTATTGCAGCTGTACAGGGCCTTGGTGAGATCACACCTAGAGTATTGTGTGCATTTTTTGGTCTCCTAATCTAGGAAAGGATATGATTTCCATGGAGGGAGGTGATCAAAGGTTCAGCAGACTGATTCCTGGGGTGGCAAGATTGTCTTATGAGGAGAGATTGGGTCAACTGGGCCTGTATTCATTGGAATTTAAAAGAACAAGAGGGGATCTAATTTAAAATTTAAAATTCTGACAGCGCTGGACAGACTGGATGCAAGACTGTTGTAGCCTCTGGCTGAGGGGTCTAGAACATTCTCAGGATATGGGGTCGGCCATTTGGGACTGAAGTGAGGGGAGATTTCCTCTCTCAAAGGCTGGTGAACCTGTGGAATTCTCCACTAGATAAGGCTGTGGAGGCCAAGTCACAGAATATATTTAAAAAGGAAATAGTTGTGTTTCTTGTCAAGGGGTATGGTGTTGAGAAAGAGGATCAGGCGTGTTCACATTGAATGGTGGAGCAGACTTGAAAGGCCAAATGGCCTACTCCTCCTGTTTTCTATCTTTCTATGAATCAGCAAGGTCACTGACGTTGGCAGCTAAATATGAATCTCTCTCCAAAATATTGCTGAGTAAAGAGATATCAATTCAAGACATTAATGGAAGTTATTTACCCTTTTCTTTGTACAGAGTTAATTTAAAATGTGACTTAATCACTGGTCTTGTAATTGTTGACATTGTTCATAATTTGCTTATGGATGGTGTAGATTTCTTGTTAGGAAACAACTCGATTGGGAATAAGGATTTGCAGTCTCTGGTGATTTTGGGAGGCTATTTGTTGAAATTGAAATTTCACAGAGAGAAGGTGGCATAGCAGTAAAGTTACTGGACTAGTAAGCTAGTATCCAGTGGCTTTGAAAGTGATAACAGCGATCAATTTCTTCGCCTCTGGGTCTTTCCAGAGATAAGCAGGGGACTTATACGGCATTTCTCAGTCTGTAACACATCGCTGCACAAAGGAGGTCATCGATGCCCTTTACTGAGCAGGAAAGCCCATCATTATGTCAGGTTTGCTCTGGATGAAGATAGCCAGGCTCCAAGATTCACCAGCTTCTCAGCCAGCTCAGGCTTCCCAAGAGTGCAGGGTGCAATAGACTGTACCCAAGTGGCTAAAACGAGCTCCATGGCAGCAGCCCTGAATGTTTATTAACTGCCAGGGCTACCATTCCATCAACGTGCGACCGGTGTGTGACCATCGGAAGAATATCCTTCCCGTGTGCGCATGGTGCCCTAGGAGTTGCCATGATTCCTGCATCCTCAGCCACTCCCAAGGGCCTGGGATTTTCCAGAGCCCAGAACATCTTTGGGAATAGTTGTTTGGAGATAAGGGGAATCCACTTAAACATTGGCTGATGATTCTGGTGCGTTGCCCTCACATTTGTGTTGGGGAGAAGCTGAAAATGTGCTTCAGATACTTGGACCACGCAGGTGGCTCCCTGCAATACACGCTGGAAGGATGTTGTGCATTACTGCAGTATGTTGTACCCTTTACAACCTAACAATGCAAAGAAGTGAGCCCTTGGCACTGGGTAAAATGGAGGTGGAAGTCAGTTTATTGGAAGATGAACATCTGGAGGTCCAGGAAGCTCAGGGGGCTGCTGAGGGTCAGTATGAGTGTCCTGATGCCACGGAGGAGGGAAGACATGGGAGACCTGCCTGTGATATTTTAATTACCTACAGGTTCCAGGAGGGGTAAAGTTAAGTGAGCTAATATTACCATATCTTTCCTAGCACTCAAAGTCATTTCTTCTCTTCTTCTCATCTCAGGGGATGTCCAAACAATTGCTGAGAGAATGTGTCCTCCATTCACACTTGTGCATTTCGACCTCATGACTCGCGAGGAAATGATCTCAGCTTTGGTCAGATGAGCTCTGCTAATACATTCTGTCAACATAAAGTCCATTGAGGAACGGCAGCAATGTGAACCAAGGCTTTCGCCCCTGTTAAATAATGCACATATTGCCGTGCCTGAGATGACGAGCAGGCTTGATATTTCATCCTAAAGTGCATGTCCTGGGCCCAGGCAGGAACACCTAAGACACAAATGCCACTAGAGTATCAGTGCTGATGAGCTGCCCTCAGTCATTCTTGTCCCGGTAGGAAGAAGAGGTAGAAACAGGTCCATTATAAAGTTCTGATAAAGATTTAAGCACATCGCCCTGACAACACTCAGGATTATGTAGATGAGTTCAGCTGAGGTTCACATCACATGGAAGTTAATCTCAGAGTGGACACTATCACTGAGTGGCTAAACCTCGATATAAGAGGATTCAAATTCACAGCACCTTGACCAGAACATGCACATAACCATTAAATTATTTCTCAAAAGTGCAATTTCTTTACAGTGATAGCACACCTATATATGCTGAGCGATCCAAGATGGTGCCGGAGCGTGGCGACTCGCTGCGAGCTCCCCCCCCCCACAGATCCTCAATCTATATCTCCTATAACCATTCTAACCTTTTAAAACCTAATTCTCACACGAATAATGGGCGGGATTCTCCACCCCGCCACGCCACATTTGTGCCCCGACCGGCCGGCCCGATTCTCCGTTACGCCAGCCGGTCAATGGGTCTCACATTGTGGGGCAGCCCCACGCCATCGGGAAACCCCCAGGCACCGGCATAATGGAGAATCACACCGGCGGAGAATCGTGGCCACTATCTCTCAGGCGGCACGGTGGCACAGTGGTTAGCACTGCCTTCTACGGCGCTGAGGATCCGGGTTCAAATTCCGGCCCTGGCTCACTGACTGTGTGGAGTTTGCACTTTTTCCCCGTGTCTGCGTGGGTTTCACCCCCACAACCCAAAGATGTGCAGTGTAGGTGGAATGGCCACGCTAAATTGGCCCTTAATTTGGAAAAAAATAATTGGGTACTCAAAATTTATTTTAAAAATACACTAATACCTCTAACCATGTTCCTTTGTGTTTACTTACAGGGGTAGAGATTCTCCGACATCCGTGGACCGATGCGCACGACCCGACACAACCGGACCCAGCAGGATTCGTCTGGTGACCCTACTCTGACCTCGGCCTGTAAGCAGAAGAGGCCCGATGCAGAGGCCCGACCCCGACCCGGCCTATGAAGTGACCCCTGCTCCTGAAGCACCCAACCCGACTCCTGGAACGCCCAACCTGGCCCCCGACCACGAGACCTGGCCCGACGCGGCCCGGCGAGGCCCACCCAGTGCCTCATCTCACTGGCGGGAGGAGAAGAAGAGAATCACTGAATAGGCCCTACCAGGCCTGGATCGAGGCCTAACCTCAGGTACACATCAACCCGACCACCAATGCTGGAACTGACCATGTGACCCCGCCCAACCTGACCCGGGAAGAGCCTGCCAGCGACCTAAACCCAGCCTAAACACCTCCAAAGCAGCGAAGACTCCACTCATGGACTTGTAAACGGCGAAAGGTATACCCCCTGCCCCCAGAAATACCAAAATTGCAACCAGCACCCAGGACCTCTCCAGATGCAAGCACTTACCTTCCACTAGGTCAGACTTCTCCCATTGGATCCCAGAATCACGCAAAAGCAGCCGCTAACTCAGGAAGTGAAGGAAATGCACCGAGTGCATGTGAGTGAATACAATGCGGTTTCAAGTTTACTGTCCCCAGCATACCCTTGGCAAACATCCAAGTGATTGAAAACAAGCTGGACGAGCTTAATGTGAAACTTACCTCTTAGAGGGAAGTGACGGACTGCTGTGTGCTCTGTTTCACAGAGACATGGCTCACTCCTGCCTCACCGGACTGCGCCATACAACCTGACAGCTTCTCAATACACCGGATGTACCGCACGGCGGCATCAGGCAAGGCGAAGGGTGGGGTGGCAAAGGCTCAGACGTGGTGACCCAGACGAACTATTGCTCTCCGGACATGGAATACCTGACTATGAAGTGCCACTGTACTACCTTCTATGGGGGTTCACTTCTGCCATCATCACAGCTGTCTACATCCCATCCCAGGCACTTGATGAGTTGTACACAAATGAGCTACAAATGACAGGGAAATTAAATACCCAGAGGCCTTGTTTGTCGTGGCCGGGGACTTCAACCAGGCCTACTTCAAGATGTACTGCCAAAATTCCACCAACACATCTCCTGCAGCACCAGGGACCCCAACATCCTTGAACACACACTGCTATACAAATACCAAGAGCACCGATAATCCATCACCCGACTGCACTTTGGAAAATCGGACCACAGGACAGTGCTCCTACTCCTGGCAAATAAGCGGGAAAATCCGGTTAAGAAGGTCGTGCAATGTTGGTCCAAGGCAACAACTGCTTGGAGTCGTGGACTGGTCCATATTCAAGAACTCAGCAGTTAACCTAAACGAATACGCCACCACCATCACAGATTTCATCAGTAAGTGCGTCGAAGACTGCGTGCCAAAGAAGGCAGTACTTGCGTTCCCCAACCGGAAACCATGGTTTAACAAGGAGATCCACACCCTACGAAGTCCCAATCTGAGGTGACCCCGACCTATACAAGAAATCTAGGTATGACTTCCGTAAAGCCATTAGGGACATCAAGAGACAAAACCAGACTACCTAGAGTCACAGACTAACGACACGGACTGCCATCGGTTGTGGCAAAACTTAAACAATATAACAGGCTATAGAACAAAGCCGAGTAGAATCTCCAGCAACAGAGCACCCCTCCCCGATGAACTCAATGCATTCTGTGCTGGTTCTAACAGGAAGCCAACAAACCGTTGCCAACTGCCCCAAAAGCCTCGGACACACCCATAACTACCGTCACAGCATCAGAAGTCAGATCGGCCTTCTTGAAAGTGAACCCGCGGATAGCAATGGGTCCTGATAGAGTCCCTGGTCATGCACTCAGATTCTGCGTGGACCAATTTGTGGGAGTTGTTCACAGATATCTTCAACCTCTGCCTACTCTGTTCCCAGGTTCCCACCTGCTTCAAGAAGACCACTATCATACCATTCAGTGGCCTTGACATCTATCATTATGAAGTGCTTCGAGAGGTTGGTCATGAGATACATCAACTCCATACTCCCAGAATACCTAGATCCACTGCAATTTGCATACCGCCGCAACCAGTCACAGCAGACGCCATCTCTCTGTCCCTACACTCATCCCTAGAGCATCTCGACAACAAGGACTCCTACACCAGACTCTTATTTATTGACTACAGCTCCACCTTCAACACCATAATCCCAGACACGCGTATATCCAACCGCCAAAACTCAAGACTCGACTCCTCCTTCTGCAACTGAATCCTCTGACTTCCTGACCTACAGACCACAATCAGTAAGGATAAACAGCGACACCTCTACGTTAGTCCTCAGGACTGGGGCCTCGCAAGGCTGCGTACTTAGCCCCCTACTATACTCCCTATACACACATAACTGTGTGGCACAATTCGGCTCCAACTCCATCCACAAGTTTGCTGATGACACGACCGTAGTGGGTCATACCTCAAACAACGATGAGTCAGAGTACAGGAGGGAGATAGAGAACCTACTGGCATGGTGCAATGACAACAATCTCTGCCTCAATGTCAGCAAAACTGAAGAGCTGGTCATCGACTTCAGTAAACAAAATATCGTACACACCCATGTCTGCATCAACGGGGCTGAGGTGGAGATGGATGACAGCTTCAAATTCCTAGGTGTACACATCATCAACAATGTGTCCTGGTCCATCTACGTTGACGCTATAACCAATAAAGCACAACAGCGTCTATACCTCTTCAGGAAAATAAGGAAATTCAGCATGTCCACATGGAATCTTACCAATTTTTGCAGATGCACCATAGAAAGCATCCTATCTGGCTGCATCACAGCCTGGTATGGCAACTTCTCAGCCCAAGACCATAAGAAACTAAAGAGAGTCGTGAACATAGCCCAGTCCATTATGCAAACCCACCTCCTATCCATTGACTCTTTCTACACCTTCTGCTGCCTTGGGAAAGCAGGAAGCATAATCAAAGACCCCTCGCACCTGGGTTATTCTCTCTTCCAATCTCTT
Source organism: Scyliorhinus canicula (assembly GCF_902713615.1). Classification (NCBI taxonomy): domain Eukaryota; kingdom Metazoa; phylum Chordata; class Chondrichthyes; order Carcharhiniformes; family Scyliorhinidae; genus Scyliorhinus; species Scyliorhinus canicula. Next base: position 65,144,480 of record NC_052150.1, on the reverse strand, counting down.
CCTGTAGGCAGAAGATACAGAAGTCTGAGAACATGCACTAGCAGATTCAATAACAGCTTCTTCCCCACTGTTACCAGACTCCTAAATGACCCAATTATGGACTGAATTGATTTCCACCGCATATTCTCTACTATTGTAGCACTATACTCCGTATACTTCACCCGATATCTATGTCTATCTATTTAAATTGTGTATATATCGTATGTCCTATGTTTTTCATATATGTAATGACCTGTCTGGATTGACAGTACTTTTTACTGTCCCTCGGTACACGTGAGAATAAATCTTAACCCAAATCTCACCCTGTGAACGTGAAATGGCATCCAAACTTTTTAACTTTCCTAACCCTACCGCTACGCCTTGGCATCTGCAACAGGGGTGGAGGCAATCTGCTGACTGCTACGTCCTGATGTCTTTGATGATGCCTTGGCAGACATCCTCTGGTGGTCTGAGATCTTGTGGGCCCTGGCCTGATAAGGTTCTGCTGCTCAGGGGCAGAAACACTCTCAGTTGCTTGTGCTGCTGAACTGTGTGCGGGCACATTCAGAAGGGACTGTACACCCGTTGAATGTCCTGAGAGGAGGCCCCTGGGATGTTCTGCTGGCACTCAGCCTCCCTATGGATTTCATAGGGCCCAGGCCTGGCTTCTGCAGAAGGGGTATCTGGAGTGGGGTTAAGGTTCCTCGTATCCACGTCACCTACATTCTGATGGCACGTACCATAGTACGTGGCCATGGAGTGCAGGACTGATTGAAAATACAACAAGTCCAGCTAGACCAAGGTCTCATTGATGGTTTTCAACCTTCCCCTGGTGATCTTGAAGGCACTCGCTTGTTAGAGACATGATGCCAGACGGAACACAGATGGATTAATTCATCATTCCCTTGATTTCATCGGGAATTTGGATTCTCCGGCCGTTCGCTGAACGCGATTTCAGCGTCGGCGACCGGAGAATCCAGCTCGGTGTCTCTGAGGTTCGGGAGTGTGCAAGTGAGTGCCATCATGGATTTCCCTGAGCCTCGCTGTTCTTGGGCGTGCTTTGGGGACCCGGAGTGCTGCTCAACTGCGTGAATGGCCTCAAGCTGCTCAAATCCTTGAAAATGGAGATTAGAGTTTTAGTTGATGAGCATAAATTATTTCAGATTCCATTTGACTTACTGTGATTGTCAGGATTTGATGAATTGATGGAGCTGTGATGTGTACTAGGTTGTTGGCAGAGGCCGTTCTCTTCTTCCCTGCAGGAGTGACCCCTGTCCTCCCAAGAATGGATGGCTGTAGCTTCCTCGGGTTCTGTGAGGCGAATGATCTTGGTTGCTTGTCCCTCCCCCAGTCTGGGTTCTCTTGTTTGTTGTGTGCCAGCTTGGCCTACATGAAGATAAAAGTGAGGCATATGATGACAGGGACTGGAGCCGAGGTTGGGTAAATTGCATGTCCCTTGTGTGTGGTGAGGATGCAGTGTGAGCAACACGATGGATGGGATATTGGTAATGTGAAAGTGTCTGTGAGAAAACGAGTGTTGCAATGTGTCCCCCGCTAATGAATGTTTGAGGGCTGTGAAGCAAGTGGTTGCTTGAATACATGATGCCATGATAAGCGTTTGATATTAGAGAGATAATAGCTGAGAAAGGACATACCCTGGCAGAGCAGATGAGATCATTAATCAGCTTCCTGCACTCTGTGGCACAACAGGCACAGATCAGAGCCACACTGACCTCCTGGGCAATGACTTCCCAGGTGAGGCATGAAGGTGTTATGCTTCTTGGAGACATTACTTGGGTCGAGGACATGTCCCTGTGCCTGGACTCCTCAGGTCATGGCCTCGAGGGCCTGGTGGTTGAATCCAGATGCAGCATTCCTCTTAGAATGGAATAACTACAGTGCAAAAGGAGGCCATTCGGCCCATTGAGTCTGCACCGACCCTCTGAAAGGGTATCCTACCTAGGGTCAGGACCCCACTCTATCTCAGTAACCCCACCTAACGTAACCTTTTGGATACTAAGGTGCAATTGATCATGGCCAATTAACCTAACCGGCACACCTTTGGACTGTGGGAGGAAATGGGAGTAGCCAGGGGAAATCCACGTAGACACTGGGAGAAAGTGCACACTCCACACAGAGTCACCTGAGGCTGGAATTGAACCCGAATCACTGGAGCTATGAGGCAGCAGTGCTAACCACCGTGCCATCCTGCCACCCTCTTGATGCTGCTCACCTTTTGTTTCTAGTTTCCAGGCATGTTGGAGGGTCTCTTGAGGATAGATGGGCTGGAGAGTGATGCGACCATGTTGGACCATGGTGCTTGAATATGGCATGGGCAGCAGCTGGCAGCGGACAGATGAATCAACTCCGGGCCCACCAGGTGATTCAGCTCGATACTCACCTGAGCATAATTAATGAGCTTCCAAAAGTGGAATGGGGCGTGAGTACCTGGCATTCCCACCAGCGGGAATAATGACGCCCGGAACTGGCCACCACCACACTTAGTCAAAAAATGGAAAATTCCGCCCATAATGCTGAAGCTTCATTGAGTGTATTTGCTAAATGTGGCTGAACTCCGGACTTACATTTGCAAAACAATTAGTTCCTAATTCTTTAGGAATAAAATAAAATCATAGAATCATTAAATCACTACAGTGTAGAAGGAGGCCATACAGCCCATCGAGGCTGCACCAACCCTCTGAAAGAGCACCCCACCTGCCACTCAATCCCCACCACCCCACCTCCCTTTGGGCACTAAAGGGCAATATAATATGGCCAATCCACCTAACCTGCACAATGTTGGACTGTGGGAGGAAACTGGAGCACCCGGAGGAAACCCACACAGAATGCAAAGGATGTGCAAACTCCACACAGTCACCCAAGGTCGGAATTCAACCCGGGTCCCTCGCACTGTGAGGCAGCAGTGCTAACCACTGTGCAACCATGCCACTGTGAAACAAAACTTTGGAGTGGGAGTAAGGCATGTGGTCCTTTGAGCATGCTCTAACATTCGATAAGATCATGGCTGATCTGATTCTCGCCTCAACTTTACCTCCCCCATACTGTGGGCAGCACGGTAGCATGGTGGTTAGCATAAATGCTTCACAGCTCCAGGGTCCCAGGTTCGGCTCCCGGCTGGGTCACTGTCTGTGCGGAGTCTGCACGTCCTCCCCGTGTGTGCGTGGGTTTCCTCCGGGTGCTCCGGTTTCCTCCCACAGTCCAAAGATGTGCGGGTTAGGTGGATTGGCCATGCTAAATTGCCCGTAGTGTTCTAAAAAGTAAGGTTAAGGGGGGGGGGGGGGTTGTTGGGTTACGGGTATAGGGTGGATACGCGGGTTTGAGTAGGGTGATCATTGCTCGGCACAACATTGAGGGCCGAAGGGCCTGTTCTGTGCTGTACTGGGAAGTGAATTACACAACAAACAACGCTCTGAGGAAAAACCGTTTCTCCTCATCGCTGTCTGAAAAGGTAAATCTCTTACTCTTTAACTGTGTCCCCTAGTTCTACACTCCACATGAGGAAACATCTATAATCGCCCACACAGCGCCGATGGAATGAGAATGATTATCTTCCCCATTGTCCTTGTGGAATCTGAGCTCCCCCCTCTCTATTAACGTCTGTATAAAAGGTCGAGCTGTAAGGCACCGACCAGAACAATGTAATGAGCAGTGTAAATATAGCTGTAAATAAACTATGTTTCTTTATTTCATTCAGTATGGACTCCCTGTGTCCTTATTAAACTGGCGACGAGGAGTAAACTGGTTTGCCGTCAACGCTGCAACCTACTCGGCTGAGCCACCTCCCCAATTTTCTGGACGCAGGTTCAGATTTTCTTGATTCACCTGCCTCTGTTTGGGCGGTTAGATTCATTCGACGCGGTGTTGAAGACTGGAACCAGTACGCAAAAAGGATACGTTAGTTCTTCCAGGCCAACATCATGACAGAGGATGAGCACAAGATGGTCAGAATGTTGATGGCGTGCAGGGCGCACATGTTCATGGTGATCCAGAGTCTCACGTACCCGACAGCGCCAGTCACGCAATCGTTCGACCAACTTGTGGCCTTTGTGGCACAACACTTTAACCCAATGCCGTCAGTAATCATGCGAAGATATCGGTTTAATACGGTGCAAGGATCCCCTGGTGAATCCGTCACCAAGATTGTTTCACGGCTACGGAAGATAGCTGAGTTTTGTGAGTATGGAACTGTTTCATCCGATATGCTCCGCGATCGTTTGATCTGCGGTATGAACAACACAGAAACACAGAAAAAACCTTTGGACGAAAGATCCCTGTCCTTTCAACAGGCACTGCAGAACTTCTTGCCCTGGGGAAGTGTGAAACACGGTGCCCAAAAGATACAAGGGATGGAGGTGAACATTTTGGGGTATCGCCCCTCACATGGTATACCGACGGCCCAGACCGAACGCCGCAGCGACTCTGGCCTCTGGGAGAAGAGTTGACTTCTGAGATGTGCGACCTCACCGGACTCGGCCGAAGGTGATTCTGGCCCGTATGTGACATGTGGACGCCGATCCAAACGCACTCGCAAGCAGCAGGAGGGCCAGTGCTCCAGGTACCCCAGTCAAGGTAGGCGGCGGCCCTGGGGTTGACCCAGAAGAGGCTGAGGATAAGGCTGGGATGCAGCTGAACTGTTTTGCATTGCTCCGTGTGGCCCCTGTTCATGTACAGTTACAGGTAAATAGCAATATGCTCCAAATGGAGTTGGATACCGGAACTGCCATTTCCGTGGTGGCGCAGAGCCCCTATGATCTTATAAAATGAGGTGTCTATATGTTGCCTTTGACTGACATGGCAGCTTGGTTTGCCACTTATACAGGGAACAACTGAACAGCATAGGATCCACCCTTGCTCCAGTAGTTTATGGACACCAATCAGTTCGCCTTCCCCTCATTGTTGTGCAAGGGAGTGGCCCCAGTGTGTTGGGCCATGATTGGCTACACCAGCTGCAGTTGGATTGGCAACATATCCTCCAGATGGGATCTGGCGGTATGTGTGTGATACTGAGCAAGTTCCCCGAGGTTTTCCAGCCTGGCTTGGGTCAAATTAAAGGGGCCGTGGCCAAGATAATAATAATAATAATCGCTTATTGTCACAAGTAGGCTTCAATGAAGTTACTGTGGAAAGCCCCTCGTCGCCACATTCCGGCACCTGCTCGGGGAGGCCAGTACCGGAATTGAACCTGCGCTGCTGGCCATGTTCTGCATTAAAAGCCAGCTGTTTAGCCCACTGTACTAAACCAGCTCCTTTGGTAGACCCGGAGGCCTAACCCCAATTTTTGGGCCCACCTGGTTCCCCATGCTTTATTGGGGAAAGTCGAAACTGAACTTTGGCATTTGGAGAGTTTGAGCATCATAAGGCCTGTGCGCTTCGCCGACTGGGCAGTGCCAGTCATCCCCGTCATCAAGCCCGATTAGACAGTCCTCCTCTGCTGAGACTATAAATTGACGGTGAATACGGCTGTGAGGTTGGACCATTATCCTTTACCCCGCATTGAGGATCTTATGCAACATTGGCCGGTGACTGTTCATTTACGAAATTGGACATGAGTGACACTTATCTGCAGCTGGCGCTTGATGAATCAACACTGCAGTCCGTCATGATCAATACGCACAAGGGACTCTATAAGTACACCTGGCTTCTGTTCGGAGTATTCTCGGCGTGCGCAGTTTTCCAGCTTATAATGGAGAACATCCTGCATGGATTGCTGTGTGTTGCGGTTTACTTAGATGACGTGCTGGTCACATGGTCCACAGAGCAAAAACACTTGCAGAACCTCGAGGTGGTGTTGAAACATTTTTTTGTGTATGGAGTCCGCCTGCACCACGTGAAGCGTGTTTCATGCGAAGAAGGTAGTATATTTGGGGTAACAGGTGGACCGGGAAGGCCTGCACCCAGTCGCCGAAAAAGTGGGAGGCATCAAAATGGCCCCCACCCTGTGAGATACCACCAAGCTTCGCTCTTTTCTTGGACAAGTAAATTATTATGGGCGATTTATTCCAATTCTGGACAACCGTCCTGGCCCCCCTTGACTTGCTCTTCAAGAAGCACCGGCCATGGAAATAGAGCAAGGCCCAGGATAAGGTGTTTAAGAAGGTGAAATGGCAGTTGTCCTCTTCGGGGATGTTGATGCATTTTGACTTTTCAAAACTATTATACGTCACATGTGATGCTTCTCCGTATGGGATTGGGACAGTGATGTAACATCAATTGAACGCGAAACGAGTTGCTGAACAAAAGTATGGCTTTAATCTGCTAGATGTTAGCCCTGCGGTCGATTACAGTAGAAGGACGACCGCCGGGAGTACTGGGTATTTATACCCCGCCCTGGAGACGGGGTTAACTCAGCCTCTCGACCAATCGGGGAGCCGTCACATGACTGGTTTCAACCAACCGGTCGAGAGGCACATGACCGACCAGGGCCAATGATAAGCCAGTGTTCTGCACCAATGGCAGGCAGCTATGCTAATCATACCACCACAGACAGTCTGTCTCATCGGGTGATCGATGGCCGTGAACGACCTTTGTCTCCCAGACGTTGACTGCAGCTGAGAGAAAATATCTCCAAATAGAAAAGGAAGATGTGGCAGTCGTAATTGGTGTAAAACAGTTTCACCAGTATGTCTATGGCCGCCATTTCTTTATCGTCATGTATCACAAGCTGATTCTGGGCCTCAACTGCATCTGTGAGGATTCAGTGCTGGGCCTTGTTGTTGGTTGTTTACGAATACTCTTTCGAGCACCACCCAGGGACCCAGATTGTGCATGCTGATACATTGAGCCGCCTTCCACAAACCCCACCCTGCGCCGGACAAAGTGGTCGCTGTCCTGAATTTTATGGACTCCTTTCTCTTCACTGCATCCTGTATTCATGACTGGACACAAACCGACTCTGTCCTTGCCACGGTGCGGCACCTGGTACATTACGGCGGGCAGTATCGACAGCTGCCAAAGGAGTTGAAAGTTTTCTCCTCCATGTTCTCAGAGCTGACTGCGAAAAATGGTATACTCCCGTCGAGCATGAGGGTTGTTTTTCTGACAAAGGGCCAGGCAATCATGTTGAAGGGCCTTCACAACAGGCCCTCCGGAGTGTCGAAAATAAAGTTGCTGGTGAGAAACTATGTCTGGTGGACACAGATATCGAGACGCTGGTCCAACGGTGCTCTATCTGTCAATAGCACCAGAGGTTCTCTGCGGCAGACCCTGGGATCACATGCATGCCAATTTCACCTGTCCATTCCTGGGGTCGATGTTCCTCATCCTGGTGGGCGCCCACTTGAAATTGTTGGTGGTTCACAGGATGATGTCAATCAACTCCCGAGTGATCATTGAGCGATTGCAAATTTATTTTTCCAACAGTTACCAGCGGTGTACCACAGGGATCAGTGCTGGGTCCTCTGCTATTTGTGATTTTTATCAATGACTTGGAGGAGGGGGCTGAAGGGTGGGTCAGTAAATTTGCTGATGACACCAAGATTGGTGGAGTAGTGGATGAGGTGGCGGGCTGTTGTAGGCTGCAAAGAGACATTGATAGGATGCAGAGCTGGGCCGAAAAATGGCAGATGGAGTTTAACCCTGATAAGTGCGAGGTGATTCATTTTGGGAGAAAAAATTGAATGCAGATTACAGGTTCAACGGCAGGGTTCTGAGCAATGTGGAGGAACAGAGAGATCTTGGGGTTCATGTCCACAGATCTCTGAAGGTTGCCACTCAAGTGGATAGAGCCGCGAAGAAGGCTTATAGTGTGTTAGCGTTTATTAACAGAGGGCTTGAGTTTAAGAGCCGTGGGGCTATGCTGCAACTATACATTCAGGTCCATTGTACCCTGAAGGTGGCAACGCAGGTTGATAGGGTGGTCAAGAAGGCATACAGCATGCTTGCCTTCATCAGACGGGGTATTGAGTACAAGAGTTGGCAGGTCATGTTACAGTTGTATAGGACTTTGGTTCGGCCACATTTGGAATACTGCACGCAGTTCTGGTCGCCACATTACCAGAAGGATGTGGATGCTTTGGAGAGGGTGCAGAGGAGGTTCACCAGAATGTTGCCTGGTATGGAGGGTGCTAGCTATGAAGAAAGGTTGAGTAGATTAGGATTGTTTTCATTGGAAAGACGGAGGTTGAGGGGGGACCTTATTGAGGTCTACAAAATTTTGAGGTATGGACAGGGTGGATAGCAACAAGCTTTTCCCAAGAGTGGGGGTGTCAGTTACAAGGGGTCACGATTTCAAGGTGAGGGGGGGAAAGTTTAAGGGAGATGTGCGTGGAAAGTTTTTTACGCAGAGGGCGGTGGGTGCCTGGAACGCTTTACCAGCGGAGGTGGTAGAGGCGGGCATGATAGCATCATTTAAGAGGCATCTAGACAGGTATATGAATGGGCGGGAACAGAGGGAAGTAGACCTTGGAAAATAGGAGACAGGTTTAGATAAAGGATCTGGATCGGTGCAGGCTGGGAGGGCCGAAGGGCCTGTTCCTGTGCTGTAATTTTCTTTGTTCTTTGTTCTCTTATACATGACCCTGGTGAGACCACATTTGGAATATTGTGTGCAGTTCTGGTCACCTCATTATAGGAAGGACGTGGAAGCATTGGAAAGGGTGCAAATGAGATTTACCAGGATGCTGCCTGGTTTGCAGGATAGGTCTTATGAGGAAAGGTTGAGGGAGCTAGATCTTTTCTCTTTGGAGCGGAGGAAGATGAGAGGCAACTTAATACAGGTTTATAAGATGATGAGGGGGATAGATAGAGTGGACGTTCAGAGACTATTTCCTTGGTTGGATGTAGCTGGTACAAGGGGGCATAACTGTAAGATTCAGGGTGGGAGATACAGGCGGTTCTGTACTCAGAGAGTGGTTAGGGTGTGGAATGGACTGCCTGCTGTGATAGTGGAGTCGGACACTTTAGGAACTTTCAAGCGGTTATTGGATAGGCACATGGAGCACACTAGAATGACAAGGAGTGGGATAGCTTGGTGTTGGTTTCGGACAATGCTCGGCCCAACATCGAGGGCCGAAGGGCCTGTTCTGTGCTGTACTGTTCTATGTTCTATGTAACATCCCGGTACTCCTCATGTAGTCTCACCTGCACAGCTGTACTAAAATATCCCTACTTTTAGATTCCATTCCCCTTGCAATAAATGTAAACATTCCTTTGTCTTCCTAATCACTTGTTGGACATGCGTACTAATTTATTTGTGATTCATATACCCGGACGCCCAGAACCCTCTGTATCACTGAGTTCTGCAATCTCTCTCTCTATTTAAATAGTATACAGTTTTGTTATTCTTCCTGCCAAACTGGAAAGTTCACATTTTCATACCTTATGCTCCATCTGCCAAATTTTAGCCCACTCACTTAACTTGTTTATATCCCTTTGTAGACTCCCTGCATCCTCTTGACACCTTACATTCCTACCTACCATTGTGCAATCGGCAAATTTATCTACCATATATTCAGTCCCTTCATTCATGTTATTGATTTGCAACACTGAGACCTGTGCCACTCCACTTGTTAAAGCTTGCCAAACCAAAAACAGACCAATTTTTCCGTGTATTCTGCAATCCTTTATCCATGCTAATATGTTACCCCCTACAACATGTGTACTTATCTTCTGCAGTAACCTTTGATGTGACCCTGATGTACCATCAATTGGACGCGAGACAGGATGAAGATCCAAACTGTGGCTTTAATCAGCTAGTTGTTAGCACGGTGGTCGACGACAGAGAAAGGCCAACTGCCGGGAAACCTGGGTACTTATACCCCGCCTCGGAGGCGGGGTCTACTTGACTCTTGACCAATTGGTGAGCAGTCACATGACTAGTCCCAGCCAATCAGACGAGAGGCACATGACCAGCCAGAGCCAATGGGAAACCAATGCTCTGCACCAATGGCAGTGCTCCCACTCATATCACCACATTCATCCCTTGTTGAGAAAGAAGGCAGGGGGGGTGTGAGGGGAAGAGAGAGGGGGGGGCGGTCCGAGGACTGGTGCTATGAGTAGAGATAATCGAAGATATGGGCTGCCCACAGGCTCGTGGCAAAAATAAACAATACTACATACTACAAAAAAAATTACAATAAAGTCCAATAAAATCCCATGGTTGCATCAGATGGTCACGATCAGCCTGTCGGGTGCCCGTGATGTTCTGGTGGACCGTCGCAGTGGAGCTGGTGACGTCAGGCCGATGGTCTTCCTTGCATCCGGGAGCGTCGGTCGTAGATGTGTCACCGTACCCCGGGCCCGTGGTGGAGACACTGTAATCGGGGAAGGGGATGTATATGCGCTGGTTCGTGGGGGTGCGGGGGGCGCTGGGGGGAATTGGGGTGGGGGGGTGTTGATGGAAGAGGAGAGGGCCGCACGCCGGCGGGTGCCAGGTCCCGGAGCGAGACCGTATCCTGCCGACCGTCGGGATACTCCACGTACGCATACTGCGGGTTGGCGTGGAGTAACTGGACTCGCTCAACCAACGGGTCGGACGTGTGCACTCGCACATGCTTCCGGAGCAAGATGGGCCCGGGAGTGGCCAGCCAGGTCGGGCGAGGGGATCCTGAGGACGACATCCTGGGGAAAACAAGAAGACGTTCATGAGGTGTTTGATTAGTGGTAGTACAGAGGAGAGACCGGATTGAGTGAAGGGCGTTGGGGATGACCTCTTGCCAACGGGGAATAAGGAGATCTCTGGACCGTAGGGCCAGCAGGATGGTCTTCCAAATGGTGCCATTCTCCCGCTCGACCTGACCGTTACCCCGGGGGTTATAACTGGTCGTCCTGCTAGAGGCTATGCCCCTGCTGAGCAGGAATTGGCGCAGTTTGTCACTCATAAAGGAGGACCCCCTGTCGCTGTGGATGTACGCTGGGTAACCGAACAGGAAGAAGATGGATAGGAGGGCCTTTATGACAGTTGTTCTGGTCATGTCGAGACAGGGAATGGCGAAAGGGAAGCGGGAGTACTCGTCGATAACACTCAAGAAATATGTGTTACGGTTGTTGGAGGGGAGGGGACCCTTGAAGTCTATACTGAGACGTTCAAAGGGGCAGGATGCCTTGATCAGATGCGCTTGTTCGGGGCGGTAGAAGTGCGGTTTGCACTCGGCGCAGACGTGGCAGTCCCTGGTGACGATCCTGACTTCCTCAACGGAGTAGGGCAGGTTGCGGGTCTTAATAAAATGGTAAAAACGAGTGACCCCTGGATGGCAGAAGTCCGTGTGGAAGGAGCGGAGGCGGTCAATCTGCGCACTGGCGCAGGTACCGTGGGATAGGGCATCGGAAGGCTCGTTGAGCTTCCCAGGACGATACAAAATATCGTAGTTGTACGTGGACAACTCGATCCGCCACCGCAAGATTTTGTCGTTCTTGATCTTGCCCCTCTGTGTATTATCGAACATTAAAGCTACTGACCGTTGGTCTGTGAGGAAGGTAAACCTCCTGCCAGCCAGATAGTGCCTCCAATATCGCACAGCTTCGACTATGGCCTGTGCCTCCTTTTCCACCGAGGAGTGGCGGATTTGGAAAGCGTGGAGGGTTCGTGAGAAGAAGGCCACGGGTCTGCCCACTTGGTTCAGGGTGGCCGCCAGAGCTACATCAGACGCGTCGCTCTCGACCTGGAATGGGAGGGACTCGTCGATAGCATGCATCGAGGCCTTTGCGATATCCGCTTTGATGCGGCTAAAGGCCTGGCGGGCCTCCATCGACAGGGGAAAAGAGGTGTCTAGATGCGGGGGCGGGCTTTGTCGGTGTAATTGGGGACCCACTGGGCATAATAGGAGAAGAAGCCCAGGCAGCGTTTGAGGGATTTGAGGGAGTTGGGGAGAGGGAGTTCCATCAGGGGGCGTATGCGTTCGGGATCGGGGCCTATCACTCCATTCCGCACTATGCAGCCGAAGATGGCTAGACGGTCGGTGCTAAACACGCACTTATCCTTATTGTAGGTTAAATTAAGGAGTTTCGCGGATCGGAGGAATTTTTTAAGGTTGATGTCATGGTCCTGCTGGTCGTGGCCGCAGATGGTGACTTTATCGAGGTACGGGAAGGTAGCCCGTAACCCATGCTTGTCGACCATTCGATCCATCTCCCGTTGGAAGACCGAAACCCCATTAGTGACACCGAATGGAACCCTGAGGAAGTGGTAGAGGTGCCCATCTGCCTCAAACGCGGTGTACTTTCGGTCACTCGCGCGGATGGGGAGCTGGTGGTAGGTGGACTTAAGGTCCACCATGGAAAAGACTTTGTATTTTGCGATCCTGTTAACCAGGTCGGAAATACGGGGGAGAGGGTACGCGTCCAGCTGCGTAAACCTGTTGATGGTCTGACTGTAATCAATGACCATCCGGTTTTTCTCCCCCCCAGTCCGAACTACCAGCACTTGGGCTTGCCAGGGACTGTTGCTGGCCTCGATAATTCCTTCCTTAAGGAGCCTCTGGACCTCGGACCCGATGAAGGTCCGGTCCTGGGCACTGTATCGTCTGCTCCTAGTGGCGACAGGTTTACAATCTGGGGTGAGATTAGCAAACAAGGAAGGTGGGTCCACTATGAGGGAAGCGAGGCTGCAGACAGTAAGGGGGGGAATAGGGCCGCCGAATTGGAAGGTTAAGCTCTGCAGGTTGCACTGGAAATCCAGGCCCAAGAGTGCCGGAGCGCACAGACGGGGGAGAATGAGGAGTTTAAAGTTTTTGAAAACCCTCCCCTGGACCGTGAGGTCTGCTATGCAGCACCCGGTGATTTGGACGGAGTGCGAACCCGAGGCCAATTCGATTTTATGCTTAACTGGGTGGATGGGGAGCGCGCAGCGTCTTACCGTGTCGGGGTGGACAAAACTTTCCGTGCTCCCGGAATCCAGCAGGCATTTCGTCTTGTGTCCGTTGAGCTGGATCATTGTCGTAGTCTTGGCGAGCGAGCGTGGCCGCGACTGGTCGAGTGTGATGGAAGCAAGTCATGGCGAGAGTTCCAGGTCATCCTTGATGGCAGAGTAATCGCTGGGAGGGGCCTTCCGTGTTGGCCCAAGATGGTGGCGCCCAGGGCCCGCACGTGGAATCGGGGTCCCAAGATGGCGGCGCCCAGGACCCGCACGTGGAGCCGGGGCCCTAAGATGGTGGCACCCATGACCCGCACGTGGCGTCTGGGGCCCACGATGGCGGTGCCCGTGGGGACCTCGTGGCAGCTGGGGGCAGTGTCAGTGGCGTCTGCGGGCTGGTCGGGGCAGCTGGGAGCGGGGGTCGGGAGGACCGTGGGCCTGTTGCGGGGACCGGAAGGCGGGCTGGAGAGGTCGGTGCGTGGCGTGGGGCCCTGGGCGATCTGCGGTCGCTGCGTGGATTGGTTTGGCAGACCACCGCGTAGTGACCCTTCTTCCCGCAGCTCTTGCACAGAGCGGAGCGGGCCGGGCAGCGCGGGCGGGGTTGCTTGGAGAGGCCACAAAAATAGCAGCAGGGCCCCGATAGCTTGTTGGAGCATCCCGCAGCGCAGGCTTGGGGGGTGTCGGGGTCAACGGAGGACGGGGGTGGCGCATGCCACGATGTTCAGGGGGTTGCCGCGCGGCTGGGGGCGCATGCTTGAGCGTTCAGGTCAGCACCTCCAGGGAGGTTGCAAGAATCCGTGCCTCAGCTAGGCTGAGGGTGTTCTTCTCCAGCAATCGTTGGCGGATAGAAGGGGACTGCATGCCGGCAACATAAGCATCTCTAATTAAACGTTCCATGTGTTCAGTCGCTGAAACCTGGGAACAGGCGCACATTCTCCCTAGAGCTATGAGGGCCTGGTAGAATTCATTGAGTGACTCACCAGGGGACTGCTGTCTAGTCGTCAGGAGATGCCGTGCATATACTTCGTTGACCAGCCGGAGAAAGTGTCCTTTCAGGATATCCGTGGCCGCATCATAATCGCTTTCGTCCTCAATCATTGAATATACCACCGTGCCCACGCATGAGTGGAGGGTGTGGAGTTTCTGCTCCTTGGAGGGTTTGCTGGCTGCAGTTGTCAGGTAACTGTTGAAGCACGCCTGCCAATGTTTAAAGAATGCAGGCGCATTTGAGGCATGCGGGCTGGTGCGGAGACAGTCAGGCGTGATGCGTCGCTCCATTCCAAAATTCTAGCTGATTAAATTGATGTACCATCAATTGGACGCGAGACACGATGAAGATCCAAACTGTGGCTTTAATCAGCCAGTTGTTAGCCCGGTGGTCGACTACAGAGCAAGGCCAACCGTGGGGAAACCTGGGTACTTATATCCCGCCTCAGAGGCGGGGTCTGCTTGCCTCTCGACCAATTGGTGAGCAGTCACATGACTAGTCCCAGCCAATCAGACGAGAGGCACATGACCAGCCAGAGCCAATGGGAAACCAATGCTCTGCACCAATGGCAGTGCTCCCACTCATATCACCACAGACCTCTTATCAAATAAATGCCTTTTGGAAATCCAAATACACATCAACAGACTCCCTTTCATCCACCTTGCTAATAACCTCAATAAACTCTGATAAATTAGTTAAACATGATTTCCCTTTCACAAAACCATACTGACTTTGCCTGACCACATCATAATTTTTTAGGTATCCTTCCGTAACCTCCTTAATGACGGATTCTAGTAATTTCCCTGTGACAAATGTTGGGCGAAATGTCCTACAGCTTTCTGCTTTTAGTCTCCCTTCTTTCTTGAATAAAGCTGTTACTTCAGCTATTTTACAAACTCTGGTGCACTTTCAGGAGCTCCGGAATTATGGAAGATTATGGGGCTGGATTCTCCAGCCTCCCAGCTGCGTGTTTATCAGTGGTGAGAGGCGGCACACCGTTTGCTGGCGGGGGGGTTCTCTGTTCCCACCGCTGTCAATGAAAATTCCCATTAAAGCCACCCCATGCTGCCAGGAAACCCGCAGGTAAGGGTACGCTGCTGGTGAGATCAGACAATCCCGCTGCCAACAAATGGCCGGAGAATTCCAGTCTATAACTAATGTGCCCACTATCTCTGCAGCCACTGAAGGCCATGAGCAGAAGGCCATCTGGATCAAGGATTTGGCAACCTTTGGGTCTAACAGTTTTCCCATCACAACAGTATCCATCTTTGATAATATCTGTAAATTTATAATACTGAGATGCTGAGGAGGCAGGAAGGAATATGCTAATTTAAATAAGAGCACTGCCCCCCCCACCCCCACCTTCAGAGTCTGTTGTCAAGATGTTAAAAGGTATGTCTAAAATTGAGAAAATTATTATATTTTAGTTGTAATTTGCAAAACAAATTAAATGTCTTAAAATCATAGTATAGCTTGCCAGGGAGGAATTCTATTTTATTTGCAACATTTCTGAATTGTATTTAAAGGCTCAGAATATATCATGGATGCAAAACGCCATTCAGCAGCGCTCGGGTGACACGCTACAGCTTTCCAGGACATTAAATATTGTCAGTGACTTCTGTGATGGACCACGTGACGAGGCCTGTTCAAAAGGACACACGTGCAAAGGTTTCTAATGTGCACCGGAGGTCTGTGAAGCAGTGATATTGTGGCATCATACAGTCTAACAGGATGATGTGGTGCCAGTATCCCAGATATGGGCAACACCGGCCCTGACAATTAGTTTGCCTGTTATTCTACAAGATCAGGCATGAGGCTGCAAGATGGACCCTGTATTATAGTTCCATGTAATACCAAATTGCAGGCAATGTCCCCTTTGGCAACATCTTCTGTAGCAAAGTGACCAGAAGTAGTCTGAAGTGTTTCTGGAGGTTTTTGTGTGTTGAGTTCCTGGATTTCCCAGTAGGTGTTGCAGCATTTTCACAGGGAAGGTAGAGGATGTGGGCGCAAAGTTTGTAACAGATATTGGGACTGCAATGACAGTGCCTCTGGGTCTGCAGCACCACTGGGAGATAAGGCAAAGACTGCGGAGAGGAAAAGGCCCTGTGCCATTGTTACAGTACCAGACCAGACCCCAATTTATCTTCGGAAACCAAGCAAGAACCCCCCCAAACAATTTTTCAATTCATAAAACTGTAAGGAAAGGTCACTTCGCTCCAGGAGTGATTCCACTGACAAATGAAGATTTTTGTACTGAAACAAACTGTATTAAACAGGATTAAATACATTAGTATCACAGAGAATAGCTTTTCAATTAACAGTTAAACAATTCTTAAAATAAAAGGAAACACTTCAACAACTAACTTATTTCTCTATCTCCAATTAAGCAAAGCCCATTATATGTCAAAACCACTGGTAAATAAAGTTATGAAACACAGGGATATTTGCTGCACTGTTGTGCAGAGATTTCCTTTCAGAAAAGTAGAGAGAGACCCTTTCAGGTACAACCTGCAAATCCCTCTGTCTCTGTCAGACTCCTGCTCATTTGGCAAAGCTGCTGCTCAACTTCAAAGCTCCGAGCAGGCTGCTAAATCTATATCAAACTGCGAAACTACAGGCTGACCTGGTTCTTCCCATTAATTACATCTTTATCTGTTTCACCCCCACAACCCAAAATGTACAGGTTAGGTGGATTGGCCACACTACATTGCTCGTTATTTGGAAAATAATAATTGGGTTTTCCAAATTATTTAAAAATATTAAAAATCTGTGTCGTCTACAGAAGAATGTCTCTCTAGAGAACTGGGAATCTAATCATCCTTTCCCCTTGGGCTAGCTGCAGCTCAGTCATGCCCAGATGACGATCCCAACTCTACACTTGCCTGCAAGGAAACTGTAGCGGCAGTAACTGAGATGGTGGCTGTGAGTGCGAGGTCAAGTAGCAGGGCTGCTTTATCAGAGCCTCCTCCTCGGGTGGCTGTGACTAAGTAGGCATCAGTTCTTCGGTATCAATGCTGAACACCTTGAGGTATGGGGAAGTAAACAGAGGTAAGTGTGAGGCTGGACTCATTGCTAAATGTGGGTGTGTGAGCATTTCCACAACCAATGGATCAAATCAAAGCTTTGCAATTCTGCCACATCCAATCATGAATAGCGATGACGTTATGGTAACATCACTGTTATCATCTCCAGCTACCTCCTATGTCATCGGCAAGGCCTCCAGAAAACTCCTAGATTCCCTCTGTTCTGGCTCCGCCACGGGACCACCTGTGCTGACTGTTGACTCCAACTGTTCCGAAATTGGTGTTGGGGTCTCCCGGCTGATTACGTGGTTAATGTCCTTCTGCACTGTCCTGTTGTTCGAATCCACCACATATGAGACTAGACCTTACTTCAATACAATTCTGCCCAATAGCCAAAGTGGGCCTGAGGTAAAGTTGCTGACGAAGACATTTGCCCTTGAAATGCCCTGTAAAACATACTTTTCCTCTGGGCGTTCTGCCATGCCTCCATCCTCCCTGCCAAATTTGTGAAAACTATGTAGAATCGGGTCTGGAGATGATAGCCCATGAGTAATTCTGCTGGCATGCCATCCGTGATGGGTCATGTCATAAGATAGGATACAGTTGGCCAACCTAAGGCATAGCGGTCTGTTGGCTTGTTTCTAATTGTTTTGAACCTCAGCACAGTTCTTTCCACTAACCTGTTTGAGGCAGGGTGAGAGGGGGCTGTTCTAATGTGCCGAATGCCCTTTGTTCGGACAAAGTGTTGAAACTCCTCTCCGGTGAATGCAGTGCCATTGGCAGACTCTATCACTTCAAGGAGACTATGGGTAGCAAAATCGTGCCGCAAGGCCTCTATTGTGACCGCCGGGGTTATTGTCCACATTCCCTGAACACCCAACCACTTGAAGTGGGCGTCAACCAGGATCAGGAACATTCTTCCCAGGAAAGTGCCTGTGAAATCCATATGTACCCTCATCCATGGGCTATTCCCATGGGCTATTCCCATGGATGGAGGTTAGCTGTGGGTGGCAACGTCTGCTGTGTCTGGCAGGGTTGGCACTAGCGCACCATGTATTCAATATTTTTATCTATGCCAGGCCACCAAATGTAGCTCCATTCATTTTTGTTTGGCCCATATGGGCACTCTGCAGCTCCTGCAATAGTGGCTCTCATCTCACCACTCGGGAACACCAGATTATGACTCCATCCTCGCAACTGAGTTTGTCTTTGCAAGTACATTAAGGCCTTAACTGGTCAGATTTATCATGGTGCCACCCAGTTAAGATCAAACGCTTCACTTTGGACAGGGCTAGGTCATGTTGTTTCCAGTTCTTTATATTTCTTGGAAATATTGACAAAGTGGGAAGGAAATGTAATGCATAGGTGGAGGTGCCAGGCTCTTTGGAAGTGGGAGTAGATTCAGCGCATCTGCGTTTGAAATTTGTGTGCCCGGCGTATGCTGAAAGCTGTAATTGTAGGTCACCAGCAACAAGGCCCACTGCTGTACCCTAGTGGAGGTGATTGCAGGTATTGCCTTGTCTTCTCGGAGGAGCACCAACATTAGCTTACGGTCAGTTATTCTGCTGAAGCATTGCCATAGACATACAGGTGAAATTTCACAATGTTGTAGATTATGGCTAGGCTTTCTTTCTTGATCTGGGCATATATCCATTTGGCATTGGATAACGTTTTTGAGGTGAAAGCAAATGGCCTCTCTGAGCCATCTTCGTTTTATGAGTCAGGACCGGCCCTATTCCATCGCGAGTTAAGATGATTCACTTACGCGGGCCAAAGTCAACCAATAGACACAATGGGTTGGATTCTCCGACCCCCCACCGGGTCGGTGAATCGCCGGGGGCCGGCATGAATCCCGCCCCCGCCGCCTCCCGAAGTCTCCGAACGCTGAAAAGTTGGTGAGGCGTCAATCGTGCCGCCCGCCTCGGAGAATGGCGGGGGGCCAGCGCGACGCTATGGTGCTGCCCGTATTCCCCCGGCCGGATGGGCCGAAGTCCCGCCGACGTGACCCATGGGTCACGTCGGCATAAATCAAAACACCTATATAACGACGTCAACCAGTGCTAATGTTGATGCCGTACAGCGTGGAGGTAGGTCACGGCGTGGGGAGTGGCCGCAGGAGAAGTGACCATCGCACCAGTTTTCGGAGACTCCAGCCCAATGACTCTAAGGCCTGCATGACATAGAATCCCTACCGTACAGAAGGAAGCCATTTGGCCCATTGAGTCTGCACCGACCCTCTAAAAGCACACTCTACCTAGGTCCACTCACCCGCCCTATCCCAATGACCCCTTAATCTAACCTATGCATCTTTGGACACGAGAGTGCAATTTTAGCATGACCAATCCACCTAATTGCACATCTTTGAACTGTGGGAGGAAATCCACACAGACACAGGGAGAATGTGAAAACTCCACACACTCACCCAAGGTTGGAATCAAACCCGGGTGCTGGCACTGTGAGGCAGCAGTGCTAACCACTGTGCCACTCTGCCACCCTGTGTTCTGCCTGCTCCTGTGGTTCCTTCCAGTGCCAACACTGGTGTTTTCTTAAAAGTAAGTAAGTGTTGTGATGCCAATGTCACAGAATCACAGAATAATAGTGCAGAAGAGGCCCTCCGGCCCATCGAATCTGCACAGATGCATGAAAGACACCTGACCTGCTGACCGAAACCCATTTCCCAGCACTTGGCCCATTACCTTGAATGTTCTGATGTGCCAAGTACTCATCCAGGTACTTTTTAAAGGATGTGAGGCAGCCCGCTTCTCCACCCTCCCAGGCAGTGCATTCCAGGCCGAGACCACCCTCTGGGTAAAAAAGCTTTTCCTCAAATTCCCTCTCAACCTCCTGCCCCT
The DNA here is from genome assembly GCF_902713615.1 of Scyliorhinus canicula. Lineage (NCBI taxonomy): Eukaryota > Metazoa > Chordata > Chondrichthyes > Carcharhiniformes > Scyliorhinidae > Scyliorhinus > Scyliorhinus canicula. The sequence continues at coordinate 65,124,830 of NC_052150.1, read as the reverse complement.
CACCTTGAACTTGAATCCACTCACAACTGAGAGGAATCGCTGTTCCCTATCCACCCTGGACATGCCCCTCATAATCTTGTACACCTCAATCAGGTCGCCCCTCTAGTCATCTGGCATCACCCTCTGTCTCCTACAGCTAAGCCAATTATGAATCCACCTGATTAAGTTACCCTATATCCCATGTGCATTTGCCTTTCTTATAAGTCTCCCATTTGGAGCCTTGTCAAAGGCTTTGCTGAAATCATTATTGTGGACCTCCTCTGGACCCCTTCCAAGGCCAGCACATCCTTCCTTAGATACAGGGCCCAAAACTGCTCACAATATTCCATATGATGTCTTACCAGAGCCTTATCCAGCCGCAACAGTACATCCCTGCTCTTGTATTCTAGCCCTCTCGACATGAATGCTAACATTGCATTTACCTTCCTAACTGCCGGCTGAACCTGCACATTAACCTAAAGATAATCCTGAACTATGACTTCAAGTTCCTTTGTGCTTCATATTTCCGAAGCCTTTCCTCATTCAGAAAATAGTCTATGCCTCTATTCTTCCTACCAAAGTGCATAAACTCACACATCTGCCACTTCTTTGTCCACTCTCCTAGCCTGTCCAAGTCCTTCTGCAGCCTCTCGCCTTCCTCAACACTACCTTCCCTCGACATATCTTTGTATCATCTGCAAACTTGCCACCAATGCCCAGTTTCTTCTGGACGATTGTTAATGTATATCGTGAACAGTAGTGATCCCAACACTGACTGACCCTTTGCGAAACACCACTAGTCACCAGCTGCCATCCTGAAAAAGATCCCTTTTTCCCCACTCTCTGCCTTCTGTCAGTCAGCCAATCCTCAATCCATGCCAGTGCCTTCCCCTAACACCATTGGCTCTTATCTTGTTTAGCAGCGTCATATACAGGACATTGTGAAAGGTCTTCTGGAAATCCACTTACTCAGAAACAACCTGCTCACTGATGCTCAGATTCGATTCTGCGAAGGCCACTCAACTCTTCAACTATGGTTCAAACATGGACAAAAGAGCTGAACTCCAGAGGTGAGGCAAGAGTGATTTCTCTTAACATCAAGGCAGCATTGGACCAAGTATGGCATTAGGGAGCCCCAGCAAACTGAAGTCAATGAGAATCAGGAGTAAAATTTTCTATTGGTTAGACTTGTACCTGGCATAAAGGAAGACGGTTGTGGTGGTTCGATGTTAATCAGTTCAGTCCTGGAACATCACTACAGGTGTGTTTGAGTGAATGTAGGTTAGTGTTTGTGTGTCTGGGTGAGTGAATGTGTCTTTGGTGAGTACGTGTAGTCTGGGAGAGTGAGTGGGTCTGGATGAATGAGCGAGAATGAGTCTGGGTGAGTGTGTGAGTGAGTCTGGGTGAGTGTGTGACTGAACCTGGGTGAGTGTATGAGTGAGTCTGGCTGAGTGTGAGTGAGTCTGGGTGAGTGTGTGAGTGAGTCTGGGTGAGAGTGTGAGTGAGTCTGGTTGTGTGTGTGAGTGAGTCTGTGTGAGTGTGTGTGTGAGTGAGTGTGTGTGTGTGTGAGTGAGTCTGGGTGAGTGTGAGTGAGTCTGGGTGAGTGTGTGAGAGAGTCTGGGTGAGTGTGTGTGAGTGAGTCTGGGTGAGTGTGTGAGAGAGTCTGGGTGAGTGTGTGAGTGAGTCTGGGTGAGTGTGAGTGAGTCTGGGTGAGTGTGCGAGAGAGTCTGGGTGAGTGTGTGAGTCTGGGTGAGTGTGTGAGTGAGTCTGGGTGAGTGTGTGAGTCAGGGTGAGTGTGTGAGTGAGTCTGTGTGAGTGAGTCAGGGTGAGTGTGAGTGAGTCAGGGTGAGTGTGAGAGTGAGTCTGGGTGAGTGTGTGAGTGAGTCAGGGTGAGTGTGAGTGAGTCTGGGTGAGTGTGTGAGTGAGTCTGGGTGAGTGAGTGAGTCTGGGTGAGTGTGTGAGTGAGTCTGGGTGAGTGTGTGAGTGAGTCTGGCTGAGTGTGTGAGTGAGTCTGGCTAAGTGTTGTGAGTGAGTCTGGGTGAATGTGTGAGTCTGGCTGAGTGTGAGTGAGTCTGGGTGGGTGTGAGTGAGTCTGGGTGAGTGTGAGTGAGTCTGGGTGAGTGTGTGAGTGAGTCTCGGTGAGTGTGAGTGAGTCTGGGTGAGTGTGTGATTGTGTGAGTGAGTGTGTGAGTGGTCTGGGTGAGTGTGTGAGTGAGTCTGGCTAAGTGTTGTGAGTGAGTCTGGGTGAGTGTGTGAGTAAGTCTGTGTGAGTGTGTGAGTGAGTCTGGATGAGTGTGAGTGAGTCTGGGAGAGTGTGTGAGTGAGTCTGGGTGAGTGTGTGAGTGGGTTTGGGTGAGTGTGAGTGAGTCTGGGTGATTGTGTGAGTGAGTCTGTGTGAGTGTGTGTGAGTCTGGGTGAGTGTGAGTGAGTCTGGGTGAGTGTGAGAGTGAGTCTGGGTGAGTGTGTGAGTGAGTCTGGGTGAGTGAGTGAGTGAGTCTGGGTGCGTGTGTGAGTGAGTCTGAGTGAGTCGCAAACACCTTAAAACTACAACCATCTCAAGGGCAATTAGTGTTTTGGCAATAAATTCTGGCATAGCCAGCAATGCCCACATCCCATGAACAATTTTTAAAAATACCCACAACCTCTACCATCTTGAAGGATACGGGCAGGAGGTGCATGGGAACATCATTATATGCAAAATGCCTCCAATTCTCTCACCATCCTGACTTGTAAATATATCGCCATTCCTTCACTGTCAGTGGGTCAAAATCCTGGATCTGCCTCCCCCACAGTGTGTGTATCCATATCACATTGACTGCAGTGATTCAAGAACGCAGTTCAGTTCCACCTTCTCAAGGGCAATTAGAAATGGGCAATAAACTAGCAATAAATTGGGCAGCGCGGTAGCATGGTGGTTAGCATAAATGCTTCACAGCTCCAGGGTCCCAGGTTCGATTCCCGGCTGGGTCACTGTCTGTGCGGAGTCTGCACGTCCTCCCCGTGTGTGCGTGGGTTTCCTCTGGGTGCTCCGGTTTCCTCCCACAGTCCAAAGATATGCGGGTTAGGTGGATTGGCCATGCTAAATTGCCCGTAGTGTCCTAAAAAAAGTAAGGTTAAGGGGGGGGGGTTGGGTTAGGTGGATATGTGGGTTTGTGTAGGGTGATCATGGCTCGGCACAACATCGAGGGCCGAAGGGCCTGTTCTGTGCTGTACTGTTCTATGTTCTATATGTTGGCTTTGCCACAACTGTCCAAATCCTGTGAACTACATTGCCCGAACTGCCACTCTCTATTTTATGGTCCTTTTGTTGTACATCAGACACATTAGATAGGTATTCTCTGCTCCGGAGATATGGGTTTGTCTGCACAGAGGTAGGATTAAAATTCCATAAGTGGCGTCTGATCAAGAATGCAACAGGATCCCACGTATTTCTGGGCGTCAGCCGGTTTGCAACCAAGTGGGAATGACAACATGGAACTGTTGGGTAATTGATTAAAATGCTCAAACAGGCAATTATCTGAGAATTTCACCAGCATTCGAACGTTCGAAGGCAGTGCACATATTTAAGTGAGAATGCCAAGTTTACTTTTGGATTGTAACTCAAATTTCCTGCTGTCAGCCTTCACTGCATTATGGGAGCAACCAATCCAGCAGTAGCATGGACCTCTGATGAGGATCATGGGGCACACTAAGAACAACAGTATACCAGGAATCACAGTTCCAGCTGCAACAGTACCAAAAGCAGCAACAAGGGTGGCAGCACTTAGCAGCACCAGGTGTATCAACAACAGCAGGAGTATTGGTCTTCTCCATAGCCAATGCTGCTCCACTGGATAGTGGGACGGACACAGAGCTCCAATTTGAACAAAGAACAACAAAGAACAAAGAAAATTACAGCACAGGAACAGGCCCTTCGGCCCTCCCAGTCTGCGGCGATCCAGATCCTTTATCTAAACCTGTCTCCTATTTTCCAAGGTCTACTTCCCTCTGTTCCCGCCCATTCATATACCTTTCTAGATGCTTCTTAAATGATGCCATCGTGCCCGCCTCTACCACCTCCGCTGGTAAAGCGTTCCAGGCACCCACCACCCTCTGCGTAAAAAACTTTCCACGCACATCTCCCTTAAGCTTTCCCCCTCTCACCTTGAAATCGTGATCCCTTGTAACTGACACCCCCACTCTTGGGAAAAGCTTGTTGCTATCCACCCTGTCCATACCTCTCATAATTTTGTAGACCTCAATCAGGTCCCCCCTCAACCTCCGTCTTTCCAACGAAAACAATCCTAATCTACTCAACCTTTCTTCATAGCTAGCACCCTCCATACCAGGCAACATCCTGGTGAACCTCCTCTGCACCCTCTCCAAGGCATCCACATCCTTCTGGTAATGTGGCGACCAGAACTGCACGCAGTATTCCAAATGTGGCCGAACCAAAGTCCTATACAACTGTAACACGGCCTTCCCAGTCTTGTACTCAATACCCCATCCGATGAAGGCAAGCATGCTGTATGCCTTCTTGACCACTCTATCAACCTGCGTTGCCAACTTCAGGGTACAATGGACCTGAACTCCCAGATCTCTCTGCACATCAATTTTCCCCAAGACCCTTCCATTGACCATATAGTCCGCTCTTGAATTTGAGCTTTCAAAATGCATCACCTCGCATTTGCCTGGATTGAACTCCATCTGCCATTTCTCTGCCCAACTCTCCAATCTATCTATATTTTGTTGTATTCTCTGACAGTCCTCCTCGCTATCTGCAACTCCACCAATCTTAGTATCATCTGCAAACTTGCTAATCAGACCACCTATACCTTCCTCCAGGTCATTTATGTAGAGGAGACGAAACGCGCAACCCCCACCACTACTGCCCCTAACCCCAGCACAGGGCCTACGTGCTTACTCGGGTGGCTCAAGTTTTGGAGAAACATCAGTGCTGACATTTGCGAGATCCTGGTTCAAAACTTCCTTGAAAGAGAGGACTGACTGTCAGGTCACCACAGCTCTGAATTTTATTATCTCCAACTCCTTCCAGGGATTTGCTGGTGACGTCTCCAGGATCTCAAAAGCTTCTCCCCACAAGCGCATCTCCAAATAGATTGCCGTCATGATCGTCAAGGCCACCACTTATGTCCACTGTGTCGCCGATGAGGCCAATCAGAAGCACAAGGTGGTCAGTTTTGTTGTAAGTAGCTGGATTTCCACAGGTACGGGGAGTCATTGCACACTGGTCCAGGGTAAGTATGGTGTCGTTGAACAGGCGGCCACCTGTCTCTGTACTCACCCTCAAATAGGGGCAAAAATCTTGCCAATAGAACAGATCCTGTCAGCATCCATAAAGAAACTAAAGATAAAGTTATTTTCCACACAAGATATCATAAACACTTTCCTGCTTCACAGACACTGACTGATTTAGTACATATTCTCACTATGTTGTCTTGTAAACATAGTGAACCCTAGTCATTGTTAACTGCAAAGGAACATGTTACTGCATTACTATTGTTCAGTAATGTTTGCAGACATGCTCTTATGCCTCGAACAGGCCACCCACTTGCAGTACAAAGCCTGTCTCCAAGTTCTATGGTAAATTTGTGAAGGAATGAAAATTGTCAGCTAACACATAAACAGCGAATTAGAAAATTAAGTGAAAGGTGCACGTTGAAAATGGATCTTATGTCTATCTGATCTCTGTTCAGTTTGAACATTGTCCTTCCACAATGAGCATAAAGAATATTGTCAGTGTTTACAATGCTGTCTCTGGCTTACTGTCTAATTATGTACTGTAAACATTCCCTGAGTGAGTTTGTTTCAGAGCAGAATTCCCCTTGCTGGTTGTAAGCAGTACACTGAAAAGGAATTATTCATTTTCTCTCCAGAAAATGTTTTATTGATGAATTTTTAAAAATCACTTATGGAACTGCAAAATAAATTTCATAAAGAGAAAATAAACAGTTCAGAAGTTCTCCGTTACTGCCACTCATTGGTTGAAAAAAATTTAAATGACGATCAGTAGTGCACCCATCGTGAAGATGATTGGTTGTCGTATTGTTACACTCCAATTTTTTAAATTTTATAAACAGACAAAAACAAAATCACCACACAAAGGAACAAGTCAGTGCATCAGTTGTAAACAAAATAAAGATAGTGTGGTGATTATCTGGAGTCAAGTTAACACATTGCATTCCAAGCTCATAGGGCGGGATTCTCTAACCCCCCCCCCCCACCATATTCTCCTGTGCCGGTGATTCTCTGGGCCCCGATGTGCAGAGTGGCTGTCCATTTTTGTCCTGTTCCACCGGCGTGAATCACTCAACTCACGCACCAGCGGGATCTGGCAGGTGAGTATGCTTGGGCAGCCCTCGGGGGGGGCGCGGTGGGATCCAACCCCGCGGGGGGGGGGGGCGGGAGGGAGGCCCACACAGTGGCCTGGCCTGCAATTGGGGACCACCAATCTGCGGGCGGGCTTGTTCTGTGGGGGCACATCTTTCTTTCCCGCCGGACCCTGTAGGGCTCCGGCATGGCCGGTGTGGAAAAGAGAACCCCCCATCCCTCCCCACCCCCACCCCCCCCCCCCCCCCCACCCACGCATGTGCCAAAATACGCCGGCCGGTCTGCGCATGCGCAGAATCACGGATGCGCGGACTCGTGCCATCCCTTCACCGCCGGCTGGAGCGGCGCCAACCCCTCCAACGTCCACCTAGCCCCCCGTAAATGCAGAGAGTTCTGCACTTTTGGGGGTTGTTGACGCCGGAGTGGTTGTGCCAGCTTTCTCGCCGGTGTGGGGCTTAATCCCCAGAAGGGAGAATCCCGGCCTCAGTCTCTGAAGTTAAAAGCCAGTAATAATAATTTTTATTGTCACAAGTCAGCTTACATTAACACTGCGATGAAGTTACTTAAATGAATACTTCATTTTCCAGGAACTAGTCGAAACTGATTCATAGCCTCTCTTTCCTTTTTCAACCATTTAACATCGAATCTCCGAACAGACTTTTATGGTGTGGGTTACCCTGAAGAACCCTTCTTCTACCCAAAGCTGAGCAAATCTTCCAACTTCATTTAAACTGCATGACCTTGCAAGTGTGATGTCCCATCCACATTTAGTCTGGTGAAAAATAGAGACCTGACATTTCTATCTCTCTGCTTTCTCTCTCTATCGCTCTCTCTTGGATTCTTGCAGACTGATCCTGCCTCTAAGGTTCAGTGATATATTGCAAAAATCTGCAACACGAACCTACAACAGTTTTCTATACACTCTTCACCTTTCAAAGCCCACCTCTGTGTGGAAGTGAATCACATGGGTCTTGTATCCAGGTAGAAATCCTAATTAGCTAACGATAGACACCCACACAACTTTATTGTATCTTTGAATTTAGCAATAAGATGAAAGTATGACCATGTAACGAAACCTAACATCCCTAAAGTTTCCTGGGCCTTGGAGATTATCCGATTATCAGCTGCTCTGGTCATTGTTTACAGGTGTAAACAAATTGCAAATTCTTTCCAATAAAAAAGACTGGGCCGCCCTTTAATATTTAACAAGCTATATAATCTTGTTGTCAGTAGAATTCCAGATTGGATACATGAGCCCTTTCACGTGAGCGTAGGTGGGGAGATAAAATAGTGCAAGAAAGAGTAAGACTGCGATTGAGTCTAATTGGGTGAGTATGGTTGGGTATGTATTTAATACTTTTATCGCTTATAGTTTATAAGGTCTATATTTTGAGGTTAATAGTTTGTCAGGGCTTTATCATGTAGTAACGAGGAGCAGGGAAGAAGAGCCGGAGAATAACTCATATTGTTTGATTTCAAGTATCTTCCAAAGGTTTCATTAAAAGGGGCAAATGGATAACCTCATATTTGCAGCACCACCATTTATTAAATTCATCGTCATTTTTCGTAGTTGGATTTTGGTAGTCTAAGGAAGAAATCCCCACTCCGTGGGCAGCACTGTAGCACAGTGGGTAGCACTGTTGCTTCACAGCACCAGGGTCCCAGGTTTGATTCCCGGCTTGGGTCACTGTCCGCGTGGAATCTGAACGTTCTGCCCGTGTCTGCATGGGTTTCCTCTGGGTGCTCCGGTTTCCTCAAAATAAGTCCCGAAAGACGTGCTGTTAGGTGAATTGGACATTCTGAATTCTCCCTCTGTGTATCCGAACAGGCGGCGGAATGTGGCAACTAGGGGATTTTCACAGTAACTTCATTGCAGTGTTAATGTAAGCCAACTTGTGACAATAAAGATTATTATTACTGGCTTTTAACTTCAGAGACTGAGGCCGGGATTCTCCCTTCTGGGGATTAAGCCCCACACCGGCGAGAAAGCTGGCACAACCACTCCGGCGTCAACAACCCCCAAAAGTGCAGAACTCTCTGCATTTACGGGGGCTAGGTGGACGTTGGAGGGGTTGGCGCCGCTACAGCCCGCGGTGAAGGGATGGCACGAGTCCGCGCATCCATATCTTTGGAGATACGGAAGCTTTGCTACAAGCGAACATTCAGCAAAATCGTTTTCTTTTTCAATGCCACTAAGAACATAGAACAGTACAGCACAGAACAGGCCCTTCGGCCCTCGATGTTGTGCCGAGCAATGATCACCCTACTCAAACCCACGTATCCACCCTATACCCGTAACCCAACAACCCCCTCCCCTTAACCTTACTTTTTTTTAAGGACACTACGGGCAATTTAGCATGGTCAATCCACCTAACCCGCACATCTTTGGACTGTGGGAGGAAACCGGAGCACCCGGAGGAACCCCACGCACACACGGCGAGGACGTGCAGACTCCGCACAGACAGTGACCCAGCCGGGAATCGAACCTGGGACCCTGGAGCTGTGAAGCATTTATGCTAACCACCATGCTACCGTGCTGCCCCGTTAAAAGATTAACACTTTTCTATACAGCTTTCTCTAAATTCCAAACAGACCTTCTTACCAGCATTTATTCTTGCCTGATCAGTGCATGGTCAATCTTCCTTTTTCCAACCAACTCCTATCAGACAATTATTTCTTGAATTCCCTCATCTTTGTTACTGTTCTTTCAATTCCTCATAGTTTCCTGCTCCATGTGCCTTGCCACTGAATTCATGACTTACAATTTTTAAAAGACATACCAAAAAAGAGCATAACATAGCTGAGCATGTGCTTGTTGCTTGGAAAGGAAGAGTCTGTAGATTCCAGTACTTATGTAAACATCTTTAACATGTATAAGCCTGGTTTATAAGAAAATCTTTGGTTCACCCTGATCTGCTGTACATAATGGAATGTATATTTTCCAAATCGAGCTCGCGGTGGTTGTGCAGTTAGTTGCTCATAAGTGCATCAGCAGCTTATTCATAACATTGAAATGGCTCCGGGGAAAAATTACAAAAATCCAAAATGAGCATGATACACTCACTTCTCACAACTCTCCCTGTGTGTCTCCTCAGGCCAACTTTAATAGGAATCATTATTAAGGGTACAATAAGCAGACCCCGTCTGAAAGCCAGTATGGTCTTCCATTTCGATGAGCTTCAATATCAAGCACAGTTAGAAAATTAACCCTAAAGTATAGTCTTTAACCCTAAACCCAAACCTAACGTCAATCCTTATTCCAGAATCTAAATCCATATTGAAATTTAATCCCATTCCATGTTTTCAACCTCAATCTAATCACAAAGATAAATCATTGAATTTCGCTGATATCCGGAATAATCTGAAAATAAAGTACAATTTTGCAAGCATAATACTTGAAAATAACTGAAGTCTAAATCATAATGTTCAATTGAAGAGTATGTGAAGGACTCTATGGGGTTGTTCCCCAGCTGTGCGTGTTTGCTTTCACTTCACTTGCAGGTGGTTTAAGGCACATATGTTGTTTCCTCTTTTACCTTAGTTGCATGGATCCCCATGACTTTTGTAATTAATGAATCTTCATTATATTTTGTTTGTGTAATTTAATTACATTTGTTTTCTAAACTAACATTAGCCTTGGTAGGCAGCTAGCTCTGTCATTTAGGCTCGTTGCCAAAGTATCTGTTCTGAAACGACAGAGGCAATTTCAACAAGGCATTCTTTATAAATGCATTATCATTTGGCACAGAATTGTGATTTAGCTCCTGAGCCGAAAGAGATGAAATAAAACCTACCGAGGCAGTTCTGCTCACAGCTTGTGCGCGGCGCAGTGTGTTGATAGTCAACAGTGGGATTAAACTGTTGAATTATTGCACTCTGTAGGATATTTTGTGTTTTTCTTTATTCAACATCAAATTAGTAAGTCTGCCTACAGTATTTGGATCATTGAACTATTTGAAGATTGTTGTAACTTCCTAATTGGTTATTGGAGTGCTTCTATTCAAACAAGCATGGATTGCTCTACGAAGTATGTCAATTGCAAATCTGAACATTTTGTTTTGTTTTTATTAACCCAGACTCTAACCTCCCATCGCCCATGCACACATGTGCAAATGGCCAGCCATAGAGATGGACACTGCCCTCCTCTCTCTCCCCCCCCCCCCCCCCCCCCCCCCCCTTCCACCAACCCCCACCCCAGAACGCTACAGTAATATTTTGGGTTTTTTACCTATTTGTCCTGAAAGAAATTTTGTTTCACTTCATATAATGACAGTGCTTTATTGGAGGCACAAAAATGGACAGTTTGGATTTCAAAAGTGCCATTGTTAGTGAATTTGAGGAGAGATTTTTCGATGGGAAGGAGCAGCATTGGCAGCATGCTGATCCAGAAGGTCAGGGAGAAGAGCAGAATGGGGCAGTTGTGTTTGCTGCTCATAAGGAGCCAGTGACAGGCTCTTCATTGGAGCTTTCAGAGAATTAGCAAGAGACACACAAAGGGGAGATGGGGGTTTATGGAATCTGTGTCAAGCCTGAGATAACGGCAGGAGAATAGGAAGACAGAGAAATAGCGAAGGGTGAGGGAAGGGTTTAGAGAGGACAAAGTACCTGAAAGAGGAGCACTTAAAGAGAGCAGGACTGGGGAACAGAAGGGAAGGAAATAGAGAAGAGAAGGACCAAAGAGAGGCCTGGAGAAAAAAATTAGAATTTGGGTCCAAAGTAGCAGTCCAAAGCAAACTTTGATAGGTTTTAGGCATGAGATTAGGAGAAAGATGAAATGGTCATAAACAAAAAGTTAGGAAAAAGCAACTGTCGGTAGATGAGCAGCGAATGAGATCTGGAGCAGCATTTAAGAGCTTAAAGGGCAAGTCCAATCCATGCAAAAGTGGTATGATGGAGGAATTTTGAAAGATGAATTAAGTCATCAACCTTGGGAAACCAATGGAAAGCATCAAATTTGAATATAGTTCTGCAGCATAGGAGCAGAATCCGGAACAGGATAGGAACCAATTGGAACAGATCAGAGCTAGCGTGGTGCAGGGTGAAAAATATCCAGCAGAGGAGCAGGAATTTTCAGACATCAGACTATTTAATACCGCATGTCACATTTGTTTTGGGATAATGAGTTTCATTGAAGTCTGATCTGTGGTATTTCTTGTAATTGTGATCAAATGTGTATGGAGAGTGTAACCTCTCCAATCTGGAATGCTTGGGACCAGAACAATTCTGGATTTCAGAATTTTCTGGATAAAAGAATAATGTCAGAAGGCCTAACCCCAAGTGTGTGAACCAAATATAAACATGAACCTGAGACAGAAAAACAACGACAAAACATTAATAATAATTGCTGGGTACGATTAAACGGCCACGTCACCCTGACTTGGTGACACAACGAGGCCATTAAGCCTCTTGCAAGATCCTCGTGAGGTTTCAAGAGATCTCATGAGATGCCATAATTTGGATCTCACCCTCACTGGGCGAGATCAAGATTTACATATTTAAGGGAGCAGTTAGCTTCACTTAAATATATCTGTGCCAGTTTATCCTCAGGCCAGGGACCGAACGACCGCACCTGGGAAACCTCGCCGTAGCACCCGTTAGCACTGGTTTCCACAAACGTAGACCAGATTTAACAGCACTTGGGAAAGTCTCCCAGGTGATCAGAGGCCCCCAGTTGACAGGGTGGTATCCTGGCATGCCCGCTTCCACTCGGCCACCTTAAAACTGCCAGCCTGGCACGTTAACACTTCCACCTGGGAACCCTGGCATTGCCACCTTGAATCCTGGTGGTGCCACCCTGGCTCTGCCAGGGTGTCTATGTGAAGCTGGCAGGCTGACAAGGCATTGTCAGGCAGGGTTCCAGGTTGCCCATGCGGGCATTGGGCCTAAGGGTGCTCTGCCCTTATAAGGTGGGATGAGGGGGGGTTAGTTAGTTAAAAAAAAATAGTTATGGTTAGTAGATAGAGATAGTGTCAGTGAGTGTAGTTTAATTCTTACATGTTTGTTTGCTATTCAGGATTAAGTGTCAAACTCAAATTTAGCAGTGTTAATTAAATTAATTTAGTTCTTCAAAAGAGCTATGTGTATCTTTGTGATCAAAACACCTTCCATCTTGGAAACCCCTCACAAAAATGACCACAAGTGAGACCCAGCATGACCCAAGGAACTGGAGGTGGCTACATTTCATTCTGAAATTGAAATCAGAAGATGAATGCAGAAGTGTAAGTGAAACACTAAAGGAGCGTTTGGGCTCTTGGACAATGAGGAGGGAGGAGGTAAAGAGGTATGTGTTACGTCGTCGGCGATTGCAAGGGAAAGTGCTGTGGGTAGGGAATGAAGTGTTGAAGGTGATGGAGGAAAGGACCAGGGTGTCACAAAGGTAACGATCCCTATGGAATGCTGACACGGGAGGTGAGGAGAAATATGTTTGGTTGTGACATCGTGTTGGAGTTGGCGGAAGTGACAAAGAATGATCCAATGAATGCAGAGGCTGATGGGGTGAAAAGTGAGGCAAGGGGAATCTTATGGTTCTGGGATGGATGGGAAGAGTTGAGGGAAGAGATGTGAGAGATGGATTGGACAGGGTTGAGGACTCTGTCAACAACAGTGGAGGGAAACCTCGGTTCAGGAAAAAGGAAGACATGTCAAAATCGTCATTTTGGAAGGTAGCATCATCGGAGAGAAACTGGGAGAATTCAATGTTGTCCTTACACAGATCAGCGTGAGAGGAGCTGTCGTCAAGATAGCTCTTGGACTCGAGTGGACATTTTGGTTCGGCCAAAGTGCTTTCTCATTTGATACCACGTTCAGAGCGTGGCCATCTGTAACAACAACAGGTTCACGCCCACAACAATGGACGCTCTTAAAAAGGTGGAGACAGGATGAGGGGACACTGACAGTTAGCGACATGTACACAGATGACAGGATAGTGACCCCTTGAGGGGCTCACGGAAAAGTTTCAACTACCCAAAGGGAATGAGATGAGGTACATACAGGTCCAGAACTTCCTCCTCATGGAAACAATGGCATACCCCCAGATACCAAGACGCTCACTGGTTGAGGAACTGTCGCATGCAGGTGACCCAAGGAAGGGGAAATGAGGAAACCTGTCTGGGCGACTGCTGGAGGAGGTACAATCCCCCCTGGACGAGACGAGGGAGAAATGGGAGGAGAAACTGAGCATAGAAGTAGGGAGGGGGACTCTGGATCAAAGCACTATGTAGGGTAAACTCCACCTCCACATGTTCAGGGCTGAGCCTGATGCAGTTAAAGGTGGCACATAGAACACACCAAACCAGAACCATAACAGATTCTTCCCGGGGATGGAGAACAAATGTGAATGATGCCAGGAAGGCCTGACCAACCGCACCCACATATTCTGAGCTAGCCCCAGGCTGGTGAGGTTCTGGACAACCATTTTAGAGCCAATGTCCAAGGTTGAGAGGGTGCAGCCAAACCCAAAAGTGGCAGTCTTTTGAGCTAAATGATCAGTCGGAACTCTTTATGGGGAGGGGGACTGATGCCCTCGCCTTTGCCTCCCTAATCGCCCACCAAAGAATCCTGCTTGGCTGGGATCGGCGGCACCACCCAAAGCTGCAGAATGGCTGCTGACCTGTCGGGATTCCTCCCACCGAACATGATCAAAATTGTCATCCACGGATCAGAGGAGGGCTTCCGCAAGATCTGTTCGTAGCTAGCAAACAGGAGAGCGGGGGGGACGGGGGGGGGGGGGGGGGGGGGGGGGGGGTGAGAGGGTCACAGTAGAGACACTGAGCATAAAGTAAGGGGGAAGTGGGGGGGTGGGTAGGGAGGGGCAAAGGCCCGGGAAAAAAATAGCCATGGACACGACCGCAAGGGATGGGGCCCGAGGTCAAGCAGAGAGCCATGGAAAGCTGCAACTCACACTGGCGCAAGCGTCAGGGTGGGTAGCCAAGAAAAACAACTGTATGGGGCCCACTGCCACGGAAGAGGGAGAAACAAGTAGCTGTAAATATGAATAGTGACCCATGTATGTATGTATGTATGTTCTCGCATTGAACTTTAGTCTATATTTGCCATGCAACATCAGTCTTTCCTTCGTTGCCTTCCCAAACATTATGTGTGGCTATAAAACCTGTAAACTAATCATGCAACCTAAAATATGTAACATAAAAGTTGTGAAAACCAATAAAACATTTTTTCAAAAGATAGATGCGGGAGTAATGATCTAGTAATGAATATTCAGAGACAGTCAATAACCAGAATGGAGTCAGAAGAGTCAAGGAAGGGAAGGGAAGGGCCAGAGATGGTGCATGCAAAGGTGAGTTAGTGGTGGAAACTGGAGGCAAAATCGCTAAATCTTTCCAGGTCCAGACAAGAGCATGAAGCGGCACCAATACAGTCATCAAGGTAACAAACAAAGAGTTGTGGGAGAGGGCCTGAGTAGAACTGGAACAAGGTGTGTCCCACATACCCCACAAAAAGACAGGCACAACCGGGGCCCAAGTGGATATCCATAGCCCCGCCTTTTATTAGCAGCAAGTGAGACAAGTTTGAGGAGAAATTATTTAGCGACAGAAGAAATTCAGCTAAGTGGAGGAGTTAGGTGGTGGATAGTGATCTTTTGAGCCTCCGCTCAAGGAAAAAGTGAAGAGCCGTCAGACCCTCCTGGTGGGGGAATGGAGGTGTAGAGGAATTAAACGTCTATAGTGAAGAGGAGACGGTTTGGGAAAGGAAACTGGAAATTCTTGATACAATGTAGGGCATCAGAGGAATTGTGAATGTAGGTGAGAAGACACGGGGGAGTTAAAATGGGCAGCATGGTAGCATAATGGTTAGCATAATTGCTTCACAGCTCCAGGGTCCCAGGTTCGATTCCCAGCTTGGATCACTGTCTGTGCGGAGTCTGCACATTCTCCCTGTGTCTGCATGGGTTTCCTCTGGGTACTCCGGTTTCCTCCTACAGTCCAAAGGTGTGCAGGTTAGGTGGATTGGCTATGCTAAAATTGCTCTTAGTGTCCAAAATTGTCCTTAGTGTTTGGAGGGGTTACTGGGTCATGGGGAAAGAGTGGAGGTGTGGGCTTGGGTAGGGTTCTCTTTGCAAGAGCCGGTGCAGACTCGATGGGCTGAATGGCCTCCTTCTGCACTGTAAATTCTGTGGTCTATGGTCTAAGATAGAAGTAACAGTGGTTAGCACTGATGACTCATAGCTCCAGTGTCCCAGGTTCAATTCAGGCCTCGGTCATTGTTTATGTGGAGTCTGCACGTTCTACCCATGTCTATGTGATTTCCTCCTGCTGCTCCAGTTTCCTCCCACAGTCCAAAAATGTGCAGGTTAGGTGAATTGACCATGCTAAATTGCCCCTTAGTGTCCAAAATGTTAGGTGGGGTTACTGGGTTATGGAGATAGGGTGGAGGCATAGGGTACTCTTTCCAGGGGCCGGTGCAGACCCGATGGGCCGAATGGCCTCCTTCTGCACAAGATATTCTATGAGTGTATGATTCCAAGGATATTTGGAAAATTACAATCAAATGAGTTCTGTGGGGCAGGAACAGTCCGAATCAATGGGTCAGAAAATTCTCTCCGTGAACCCTGGTCAATTTCTCCATCATCCCCAGCACCCCATTCCCTTCCCACGGCATCTTCCCATGCAATTGCAGTAGATGCAACACCTGCACCTTTACCTCCTCCCTCCCCATTGTCCATCTAGTTTGCTGGTTGATGGAATTGCATTTGGTGATGCTGATGGCGGCTGCGTGCAAGATCTTCCAATTTCATAGAACCATAGAATCACTATGAAGAAGAAGGCCATTCGGCCCATCGAGTCTGCACCGACCCTCTCTGAAAGAGCACTCAAGCTAGGCCCATGCCCATACTATCCCCATAACTCAGTAACCCCATCTAACCTTTTATTTGGACACTAAGGGGCAACTTAGTATGGCCAATCCACCTAACCTGTACATCTTTGGACTGAGGGAGGAAACCGGTACACCCAGAGGAAACCCACGCAAACATGGGGAGAATGTGGAAACTTCACAAAATATTTGCTGCAACATCTTTTGTTTCATTTATTTTGGCTGCTCCTTTACGAATTGCTATGAACAGGCACAGCAGCAAGAAGGAAAGGAACTTCTAGCTTTGGGAAAGTAAACTTAAAAAGCCCAGAATTGTGAAAGGATGCGCAGTGTATTATTTTTCTGATACAAACTACAATAGATAATTGTCGAGATGATGTTCCCTCGATTGTGTTCTCCTTATTCATATATTTTACCAAAATAAACCAATTATTTGGTTTAAAAAGTACCTCATTGAAAGTTGCCACTGTCGCAGAGGACCATAGGCTACTCTCTCTCTTGTTTTGAGGGAACTGACTGGTGATGATTTTACCAGAGGGTCACCACACCTCAGGCGAAGAGCAAGATTGAAAAGGAGGGGCCATAATGAATAACATCAGGCAGAACAGGAATTGAACCCGCGCTTTTGGCATCGCTCCCCATCACAAACCAGCCGTCTAGCCAGCTGAGTTAACCAAACCCCAGGTGCTCATTGCAACAATGTCATAGTGAGGGGGTCCCTAATTCAGGGACAATGCTGATAAAAAAGTCAAACAATTGCATTCTGATTTGAGAATCAGTGCTGTGTGCGAGTACTCTCAAGGTTGCTTGCAAGTTTTTTGTTTTCTGTCTGTCTTTCAGAAGGCAAGTGAATGTATGTGGCATCACAAGAAGATCTTGGTATCTAGTACAAGCCACAAAAGAGGGTCGTTGGTTCATACTATTGTTTAACTAGATACTAAACAGTAAAAGTGAACTCTTGATCATAGGTGACAGAAGGGGCACATAGAGGAAGAGACATCTACTGTGGATCGATGAAATTTGTAACAGCTAACCTTGTCTGCTACATTTCAAACATCAAGTGAAAGGTTATGACAGTTTGGAACAGGTTCAAAAATACCACAACTATGAGTTCTGTAAATTGTCCAAGAGAAAGATCCACTGATAGATATATCTATGCCTGCCAACATTACATTGAAAAGGTTTGACATTTGATTGTGAAACTTGGAGGCTCTACATTAACAAAAAGCAGGTCACTGTCATCTTGTGAGTCTTGGTCTAGAATAAATGCCAAATGCTGAATGATGGCAGGTGAGCATTGCCAGTCAGGTCTGCTATTCAAAGTCAGGATTTTCGATGTTGGGAATATAAAATGTAACTGTCGGTGGAGCAAAGAAAGGGACCACTTCCTCCTTTTACCCAGTGACAGTGTTATACAGTCATCGGTTCGGCATAACTTGAGTCATCAGATTCATCTCCGAGTTTGGAATAGCACCCCTCAGTGGAACCACACACTATTTCAATTATCAGGCACCTTATTGCAATGCAATGAGAGAATAGAATTAACCATATTGCAAATAAGAAGCTTTTGCTTCTGGCTTTTTGCAGCTGTCTACAGCCAGTCACTCACATTCCCACACTCCATCCAGCTGTGCCAGGAAGCCTAGGCCACAGTAGCCTCTATTAATACAATGGGCCGCAACAACATTTAAAAAAATTGAATAATTTTATTTTTCAGCCACTATATTCACATGTTTATTTTGATTTGCGAGTGATGTCAGACCTTTTTACTGTATGATTACTGGACTCATTAAAGCGACAGCATCCCCATTCATGATCGAAGTCGCTTATGTTTCAGGAATGTTGGAAATAAAATAAACTGAAATTCAATATCCCTCCAATGTGGCCTAATTTTCCTTAGTAGAAACATTTTACAGCAAACTAAAACATTCTAAACTTAAGCCCCGAGGTGTTTTGGCAATGCTGTCAAAAGATTACAGAAAGTAACAGCGGTTTTGTGAAGACCCTGACCATCTCTAACCCTTTGAGGACTGCAGTAACATCCTACACAAATATACAAAAGATAGCAGGATTGCCATGTTTTAGTGTGTCCCATTCTCAATTCGGAATAATAATTTGGTACCATAGTCCATAGACCTGCTAACTTTGAAAGTCACTATGAACATGTCACTGATAATCCTTTATCAATTTTGTAGTGGACAATTTGTAAGCAATTTAAAATGTCACAGTAATCCACTATTTCATTTTTTTAAATGTATTTTAATAAAACAAAGAGAAAATCTGAGCAGGTCTGGCAGCATCTGTAGGGAGAGAAAAGAGCTAATGTTTCGAGTCCCGATGACCCTTTGTCAAAGCCCTTTGTTAATAAAACAATCTTGTTTTCTTTTTAAATCAGTCCAGCGGTAAATCCAAAGCTAAGTGATCCCAAAAAACACTAACAATCACCTGCGTAATTTGTGGATGAAGATGTATTTTGAATTTGGAATAGAAAAAGCTCTTGAACACAAATGTTTTTTCCCATTTGAAGTTTGCTCATCTAGCCCTCATGCTATAAAAAGGATTATTTACCCAATTGCCAAAACTCATCTTATGTGATATGATAAATGAGGCATTCTGCCCACAGCGAGCGGCAGCCCAGTGGCGCAGTGGGTTAGCCGTGTTGCCGAGGTCCCAGGTTCGATTCTGGGTCACTGTCCGTGTAGAGTTTGCACATTCTCCCTGTGTATGTGTGGGTTTTGCCCCCACAACCCAAAGATGTGCAGACTAGGTGGATTGGTTATGCTAAATTACCCCTTAATTGGAAAAAATTAATTGGGTACTCTAAATCTATTTTTAAAAAAATCTTCCCAAAGCTTTCTAACTTAATTCATGAAAAATTGTGGATTTTCATAGAATTTACGGTGCAGAAGGAGGCCATTCGGCCCATCGAGTCTGCACCGGCTCTTGGAAAGAGCACCCTACCCAAGGTCAACACCTCCCCCTATCCCAATAACCCAGTAACCCAACCTAACACTAAGGGACATTTTGGACACTAAGGGCAATTTATCATGGCCAATCCACCTAACCTGCACATCTTTAGACTGTGGGAGGAAACCGGAGCACCCGGAGGAACCCCACGCACACACGGGGAGGATGTGCAGACTCCGCACAGACAGTGACCCAGCGGGGAATCGAACCTGTGACCCTGGAGCTGTGAAGCCATTGTGCTATCCACAATGCTACCGTGCTGGTAGACAGGGGTAGATAGTGAGTGTTGTGTTTGTGGGATCAGGGGTGGATTCTGCATCTGTGGGTAGGAGACGGTCATGAGGAAATTGTGAATATTTTGATAATGGGTGGACAATCCATTCCATAAGGGTGCCGCTAAGGTTCCACATTTGCAAATTGTCCATGTGTGTCTTTTTATCTACACACAGATATGAGAGCAAATCTATCAGACATTAGGATGAACATTCAAATGAACTCAAGACTTTAGACTTGCGTTTGGATTAGAGTCAGAGGGTCTGGGCTGAAGATCGGTGGATGCACTGAAGGGCAGCAGAGAGCGACTTTCTAAACTATATATGTAGTGAAAAAAAAGATGGATGAGAACATAATTTCCTCCTGAAATGTCAGAGAAATAAGCAGCAAAAACAAGAAATGCTGCAAAATCACAACAGGTCTGACAGCATATGTGGAGAAAGAATGGAGCTAATGTTTTGAGTCTAGACGACTCTTCGTCAAAGCTGTGTTTTTGTTTCAGATTCCAGCATCTGCAGTATTTTTCTTTTATCTTAGAGAAATAAATAGATTGCCCATTGCTAAAGAAGTAACAAAATATAGAATGCAAAGTAAAAACAATTTGAATATAGGTACCAGACTGCTAGAGTGATCCTTAAAGGTTTCTCAAAGCTGATTATCTTTCACAGTGTCATTTAATCAAACACTCATTTCAGAAGGACATAAACAGAGTCCATAACTTCCTGGTTCCCCAGCGTCGCATTTAGGGGTATGATGTGTTAGGCAGGTTGGTTCGATGTGGACTGCACTCGATACAGGGAAGTTAGAAACAGACATCTAACACTGGAGAAGATCCAACACTGTTTTATTCAACTATAGAACTGCTATACATATTCAACTGTGGGTCGACACTATACTGATTTGACTGGTGACCTTGTACTAGCCTGACCAGACTTACTAGCTACCGCATGGTGTTTGCACTTGCAAGCTCGTGGACTCTGACTGTCTCAGTAGCTGGGTCCCGAGAGAACGGGAAACCTAGTGCCCTCTGACTTTATAGTGGTAGTGTCCTGCCTGGTGATTGGCTGCACTGTGTTGTATGCTTACTGGTCATCCTGTGTGTCAATCACTGCCTGTCTGCATCTCATTATATACATGAGTGGATATTATGACAGGGTACCCCAATGATGCGAGGGGAATCTCTCTTGAAAATTTCCATTTAAAAGTTTACCCAACAATTGCCCAGAAGTGCGAACTGGCCTTGGACAATTGCACTGGGCTTGAAACCATCCAACAGAAGCAATTTAAATAGCTAACTTTGGATGCTTCTGCCCATTTTACCCTAAAACTTACGCTTTAAGAATTAGAAGGAAACAACTCACTTATAACTACAGACTGACTATTTAAACACCCAGACCCAGCTTCGCACAGGACATCCTGCACACACATGACCCCCTCCACTCCCCTCAACCAGCTCCCGCTGCCCCTCTCCTCCTCCTGGCCCAACCCAGCTCAACGCCGCTCCTCCCCTCACTCCGCTGACCTGTCCTCCCCCCCCCTAATCCTGGTCGGGCCAAACCCCCCGCCCCACCATCCGATCCGATCACTGTCTCCCACCTGACCCCTGCTCCCCCCTCACGCTCCCGGTCTGACGTGGTTCCCCACAAGGTCCGGGGTTTGGAGAGGGGAGGCCAATTCAGACAGGGAGATGGGTGGGGATGCAGAGCTGGTTCGGACTGGTGCCAGAATATACTGGGCTGGTGACAAAATTGGGTCATTCTCCCTATGAGCTCTCTGCAACTTTGAGGTGCGGCTGGGCTCCCCATCTCATCAACTTCTGTCTCCGGTGACTCTGCGGTCCTCAGGAATCCAGCACATGAAGGATGCTATCGGACCAGAAGTTAAACTTTCCACGCAGCATCGCCATGGTATGACGCTTATCATTGAGAGCAAGTGAGCTGCCATGGGTGTAAATTGAGACAGATCGATACTCATGTGGTCCAATGTCTAATGTCTATTTTTGCCTCTCTTTTACCTTTCATATATTGAAAAAAACTCTTCCTATCTTCCTTTATATGAGCTGGCACTCAAATTTAATCTTCTCACCCCCTTATTGCTTTTTTAGTTGGCCATGGTCGATTTTAAAGGCTTCCCAATCCTCTGGCTTCATGTTTTTATATTAGGCTTGCCATCGTCTTTATCCCACCTTCATATGCACCCCCTCCCCCCAACATGTTATTGCTTGACACCTTCAATCTGATTCCCCGTCACACCCTCACTTCCCCAGTCACCACCCCCCTCCCCCCAACCGCACAGAAGCCCATATCCTGGGCTTTCCTTCCCTCCTTTCACCCCTGCAATGAAGCTGTACCCTGCACCACAAAGCAGCCAAGCAGAAATTGCTGTGCAGACCTACCTGTGACCCCACCCTCCACCCTCCCCACCCCCGAAGACAAGGAGCCGCTCTGCAAGCGCGCCATTAACTTAAGTGCACTCACTTCCGAGTTCCCCGTGGAATCCTACCCTCCAGGCGCATGCCTCTTAAAACCAATCGCATATCCCATCATTCTGACATCATGCCACTGTGGAAGTCTAATTTGTCATGAGGGTGTGTTTCCCGTGTATGGGCCCAATAATAAGACGTTAATGTTATACAATAACATTGATGCACTATCAATTGACCACAGAAGCGAAGTTGTTGTCTGAAACTGAAGGCTTTAATAGACAAGATGTTTCCCCAGCTGCTCAGGTACAGAAAGGAAGCTGTGGGGAACACCCCTTATACCCCGCCTTACAGGGCGGAGCTATCTTACAACTCTAACCAATGGGTGACTAGTGTTACATACCGTTGGGCCAATGAGCAGAGATGCTTCTCCACCAATGGTGTCTCGGCATTGCTAGTTACCGTAATACCTCTAATCATACTACCACAAACATTTCCTACGTTGTACGGTGGGAAATGTGCCCGCTCACTGATGGGGAGAGGACGATCATGTCCAGTATTTATGCTGCTGGGAAATGCGTCTAGGTCTTTCTCGGGACATTTTCCACTCACACTGCCAAACCCGCCCACTGCAAACGAGTGCAGAAAATTCCGGCCCCTGAGACTGCAGAGGTATGCACACATGAGCTTTATTGGATCTTACTGCTGGCTACATCTGTCTTGAAGTTGGACAAGCAAGCAAATCATGTGATGTTGCATCACCTCCTGTGATGATGTGTGTGGTGAATGTGATTCACACTATATATAGTTGCCAATATCACTCCATGTATATATGTTTGTTATCTACCCGTTGTAAGATCAATGCTGTATATAGTTGCCAATATAACTCCGTGTATATATGTTCACTATCCACCATTGTAAGTGCAGTTGCACTATCCGACCATCACGGGCAGTCGCTCTGGGAGTACGTGAGAGTTTGTTCTGGGCTCCTCCCTTGGCTCCGCCCAGGACTCCTCCCCCTAGGACCGATGTATAAAGATCAGTGCCTTAGAGCCAGCCTGCCATTATCTGGAGTTCAACTGGCTCTGTTGTAAGTGTATTAAAGCCTCTGTTCAGATCCAACTACACATGTTCGCTGAATTGATGGTTCCATCAATGTGCACCGAATCTGATTAGCATGTAAAACAGTTAGAGCTATCTCCTACTCTACTGAGGTGAACCATTACATTTTAATGAAAGAGAGAATCTAAACTAGCAAGAGCTATTAAAGTTTGCAAAAAAAAAAACACCTAACCTGTTGGCCAGTAATTCCAACCGTATTTAGTTAAAAATAAAGGCAGGCAATGTATTGTTTCTCTTTTTGAGTCACTCTGTAACCTTAGTTATGTTTCTTGTTTCTGATTTCGGTCCCAAACCTCATGCGTTGGACAGACTTCAATACAAAAAAAACATGGTAATCAAACCTCTTTTTTTCAAGCCACTAGGATAAAAAGATTGTGACAGATTAAAGGTGTAACAATGTTTGGCATCATATTAATGAAATAATATCTAGTAGTACATGTGCAAAAAGGAATGTAAATTTTGCAACCACAAATGCACATTGCTACAGTTCACAAAAGTGATTGAGGCATCTGGGTCATTACAGCTGGACCAGAATTTAAACTTTCATGTACTGTAGATCATCCCTAGCGATAGCGGTGAGCCCTTTCAGCTATCATCTGCTATTGTGTGTTATACATCATTCATATCAGATAGTTTCAAAAGGTCCCATGTCAGCGCAGAAGGTAGCCTGACTACACTAACTGCTTACACCAGCCTATGCTGTTAACATAGTAATGAGGTCAACTCATTGGTATCAGAGAGGGTAGGAGTTGAGGATTGTGAAAGGCAAGCTTAGGGCAGATCCCAAAATAGGAATTTTTTCACAGAACTGCAGCCAGAATGTGCTAGGGTGGTTGAAGCAGCAGGTCGGAGGGAGCAGGGTAGGGCGATGTTGATAGAATGAGAGGCTACACAACACTCAACTCATTTCAGAGATAGCTGAATAGAAGCAATAGGTTTGGTTTCTAAGAGAATAAAGTTGTGGAGCAAAGGCTCTTGTCATCCAGACCTGTCAAGGTTATGAAGGAAATGTGAGTCACTATAATCTCTCGAGCATCAGGGCTTTTGAAAAGTTTCATGGTATGTTTTCTAATACCTGCGCTGAAAGTCATATATTTGAAATGTCTTTGGAACTCGCTCTTGACTTATTCTTCTTGTCATCTTTGTTGTCAACCGGTCGCTTTGTGGAGGGAACGTTGTAAGTTTACAATAACTTTAGCTTACAGTGAAAGTAATTCAATGGGAAGATTCTGTCTCTTTAAAGATGCTTTTATGCCCATCTAATTATAGCAGTTATTCACTCCTTCAGGGCTCTCATCTCTGTAATAAGAGAATGTGAATTGTGAAATTGGACAGCAAAGGTGGAACATTGTTACATTATCAGTGACCTTTGCTACTGGTGTATTTACCAAAAATAACAATCTTTCCTCACTGATCCATAGAAAGAAAGCAATTTTTAGTTTAATAGGATTATTGATCAAAGGCTTGCCTCTCTTGTGATGTGTAGCTGACCCGGTGCTAATTCAGAACTGCAGCAAAGTGGGAGGAACAGCTGTCCTGCCTCACACAGCCAAAAAAAAACAGGTCAGGTCAGATTCCAGATTCACCGTGCAAAATTAATGACAACCTTGCAATAAAGTAACAGCATGAATTTGAGCCTTGTAATACAACATGATTACGAGCGTTTTTATTAGCTGAGGGTTTAGCAGCAGGTAGAACCGGCTGCTACTTTACATCCTAACAGGGATGTTACAGGTGTGCCAGTCTAAAGTATCACATCAAAGTCGTAACCCTACAGGTTCAGTTTACACCTGATCCAATTAGTGCTTTAAGATCAGAGCTGCTGAAGAATATGACCCTCTGTTAGAACACTGAGGGACACTTGATCTCAGGTAAGGTGAGCCACTGAAAACAATCAACGATAAATCGGAGCGAGGAGGTACTGAACATCAAATAAAAACACAATGGTAAAACTGAAAGCGCAATCTGCCAAGCCTTTTTAACACTGTGTTTTTGTCATTCTTCTGTTAGTAGCAAGGCTAATTGAAATGAAACAGTCTTCCTTCTGTCTGTTGCCACATAAAATACACCATAAGGTCTGCTGGTTCTTGCTCCTTTTAAATTATTAAACATTACACTTTTCAGACACAGCAACAAAACATTGCCGTGTTTATTTTATTAAAGTTATGTTGGCCATGTAACCAAATTCAAAACCAGTAATATCCCTCAGCATTACTCAATCTTTTTAAAAATAATCAAACAGGCAGCAGCACACAACTTTAGTGTCGCCCATCTTCATGTCACAGCTAATATTCTGGCTGATTAAGAAATATTTTGTACTGTTCAAAATGGACAGAGCTCTGACAACATTTCATCCTCTTCTCACAGACTTAAAATATGCGCAGCACATATTGAAAACTTCTGAAAACGTAAAGCATTCAGACAAAAAAAGGGCAGATTTCCAGTCAGACGGAGAGAAGAAGGATTTGGGCATGGCACCAAGATCAAAAGAGACCTAAACTATCATCAAAGCCATCCAGCCACGAACAGGGGTGACTATCAGTTGACTGCACTTTTCTTCTGCTGAGTGGAGTTTCTGCTTTTTTCCAATAGCATTGCACACAGATTCCACCTCAATCAGCCAAACCAGCAGAAAGGATTGAGGATTATTACATATAGGTTTCTCCTTTCTCAACTTGCACCAATGTCCAGCATTCCCATGCTTATCGACTTACATAGGCAACCAATCTGGCAAAATCACTCTGCGGCTCCTCCAATTTCTCTGCCAACTTCCTCCAGCCAACAAACCTCTGAGACATCTTTGCTCCTCCAATTCGCTGATCTTCTTCACTCCACCATTGCCGGCCACACCTTCAGCTGCCTAGGACGTAAAGGCTGGAAATCCACCCAAAACCTCTCTGCCTCTCTATATCCCTCTCCTCCTTTAAGATGTATTTTAATACCTACCTCTTTGACTAATTATTTGGACACCTGTTCAGATGCCTCCTTCAGTAGTATGATGGCAAATTTGTTTGATAAAAATCCTTTGAAGTGCTGTTAGACATTTTTGGTGCATGAAAGGCACTATATAAATCCAAATTGGTGTTGTGAGTGAGTAATACCGAAGACCCATTAAATTCAGGTATTTTGCGAATTATCACGCTGTATCAACATTCAAGTTGTCTACATGTCAGCCTCCAGCCACAAAAGTGGCCACAACCACAGGTTGAAATTTTGAAATTCTGCTGAATGTGACAGATTGGGTTAACCCTTCAAATTCCATTCATTTCTTCGGAGCACAAATGCTAGTAAAGCCCATATAAGAACATATTCAATGTTTGAAGAAACGGAAAAGTGGACGTCAATGAAATTATTAAATGGATTAGGGTAGAATTCTTGCAGTCCCTTGTAGTGAGAAGACTTATATTAAAAATGTGGCAATAAACCTATTTTCAGTATTAATAAAACTGCAGCACTTTCCTACTTTAAGGAATGGTTTGACTTCCAAGATGGCGCCGGAGCGAGGCGACTCTCTGCAAGATCGCCCTTGCCCTATTATGTATTTTCTTGTATTTTCTTGAATTTTGTTGAATTCCCTTTTCTTCCCATGTACTGAATGATCTGTTGATCTGCTTGCAGAAAAATACTTTTCACTGTACCTCGGTACACGTGACAATAAACAAATCCAATCCAATCCAATCCGATTCAATGGAATGAAAATGAATGAATATGTTCTTTAATGCAGCCTGATAATCCTGCTTCATGGATGATTTAACATTTGTAATTGGGCACATGAATCTTAGCAGGAACTTGAACTGTAACCAAACTAGTGCAATTTCCCAATTTCCCCCAAAACAGAAAACGTATCCCCCCCCATGTTCTTTTCAGCCAAATATTACCCGTTTTTTTCACAGGACATGAGCACTACCTACTAGGTCAGCATTTGTATTGCTCATGCTTAATTGCCCTTAAAGGTGATGGTGAGCCACCTTCTTGAACCACTGCAGTCCATGTGGTGTAGGTACACCCACAGTGCTGTTAGGGAGGGAGTTTCAGTATTCCGATTCAGTGACAGTGAAGGAATGGCAATATGTTTCCAAGTCAGGATGGTGAGCGACTTTGAGGGGAGCTTGCAGGTATTGGTATTCCCATGCATCTGTTGTTCTTGTCCTTCTGGTGGTAGGGGTCATGTGATTGGAAGGTGCTGCCTATGTGCATTGGCGAGGAGGGAAAGAATGTTTGTGGACGGGGTGCCAATCAAGCGGGTTGCTTTGTCCTGGATGATATCACGAGCTTCTTGAATGTTGAGGGAGTGGCACTCATCCAGGCAAGTTGAGAGCATTCCATCACACTCCTGACTTGTACCTTATAGATGGTGGACAGGCTTTGCAGAGTCAGGGGTGACCTGCTCTTGTAGCCACAGTATTTATATGGCTGGTCCAGTTCAGTTTCTGGTCAATGGTAACCTCAAGGATGTTGATAGTGGGGAGTTAGAATTAAGTGATAATAATGCCATTGAATGTCAGGAGGAGATGGTTGGATTCTCTCTTGTTGGAAATGGTCACTGCCTGCCACTTGTGCGGCACAAATGTTACTTGCCACTTGTCGGCCTAAGCCTGGATATTGTCCAGGGCTTGCTGCATGTAGGCATGGACTGCTTCAGCATTTGAGGAGTTATGAATGGTGCTGAACATTGTGCAATTATCAGCGATCATCCTCACTTCTGATCTTATGATTAAAAATTCATTGATGAAACAGCTGAGATGATTGGACCTAGGACACTACCCGAAGAAACTCTTGCAGTGATGTCCTAGAGCTGAGATGCTTGAGCTCCAAGAACCACAACCATCTTCCTCTGTGCACGGTACGACTCCAAACAGCAGTGGGTTTTCCCCCTGATTTCCATTGACTCTGGTTTTGCTGGGCTACTTGATGCCACACTCAACCAAATGTGGCCTTGATGTTAAGGTCAGTTGCTCTCACCTCACATCTTGAGTTCAGTTCTTTTGTCCAAGGCTGTTATAAGATCAGGATCTGAGTAACCCTGGAGGAACCCAAACTGAGCATCAGTGAACAGGTTATTGCCAAATAAGTGCCACTTGATAGTGTTGCCGACAACCCTTCCTTCACTTTGTCGAGAATCGACTAATGGAGCAGTAATTGGCCGGGTTGGATCTGTCCTGCTTTTTGTGGACAGTACATAACTGGGGCAATTTTTATCATTGCCGGGTATGGGACCAGCTTGGCTAAGCGCAAAACTAGTTCTGGGGTGCAATTCTTCAGTACAATTGCTGGAATATTGTCAGGGCCCATGGAGTTTGGAGTATCCAGTGCCTTCAGTCTTTTCTTGACATCGCGTGGGGTGAATTGAATTGGCTAAAGACTGGCATCTGTGATACTCAAGACCTTAGAGGAGGCTGAGATGGATCACCCACTCGACACCTCTGGCTGACGATTACTGCAAATGCTTCAGCCTTGACTTTTGAACAAACATGCTGGGTTCCACCAATATTGAGGATGGGGATATTTGTAGAGCCTCCTCCTCCAGTGAGTTGTTTAATTTTCCTCCACCATTTGTGACTGGATGTGGGAGGACTAATTCCGGGGATGAAAGGGTTGACCTATGAGGAGAGATTAACCAGTTTGGGTTTATACTCGCTGGATGAGAGGGGATCTGATCAAGGTGTTTAAAACACTAAATGGGATTGATAAAGTAAGCATAGACCAAATGTCCCCTCTTGTGGGGCAATCTTGAATGAGAGGTCACAGATATAGGATGAGAGGTGGTAGATTTAGAACTGAGATGAGGAGGAACTATTTCTCGCAGAGGGTGGTGAATTTGTGGAACTTGCAGCCCCATAGTGCGGTGGAGTCTGAGTTATTAAATAGTTTCAAGAAGGAGATAGATATATTTCTATTAAAAACAGGTTAAAGGGCCAACAGGTGGGGAGTTGGATTTGAGACCAGGAAGAGATCAGCCACGATCTGATTGAATGGCGGAGCATGCTCAAAGGGCTGACTTGCCTATTTCTGCTCCTAATTCCTATGATCCTATGACTGCAGTGCTTAGATTGGTGCTTTCACTGCTTGGCACGCAAGTAGTTCTGTGTTGAAGCTTCACCCCAGATTGACACCTAATATTTAGGTGTGCCTGGTACCCTGGCATGTCCTCTTGCACTGTTCATTGAGCCTGCATCAATTCCCTGGTTTGATGGTAATGGTGGAGTGATGGATATGCTGGGCCATGAGTTTAAAGGTTGTGGTTGCACACAGCTCTACTGCTGCTAATGGCCTGCTATGCCTCATGGATGCCTAATTTTGAGTTCCTAGGTCTGTTCGAAATCTAACAATTTAGCATGGTGATAGTGCCGCACAACATGATGGAGGTTGTCTTCAATGGGCCTTTGCCTCCACAAGGACTGTGCTATGGTCACTCCTACCAATACTGGCTTGGTCTCTTGTGGTTGTCTTTCTTTCTGCCTGTCCTCTGTGATCCTCTTGTGTGCCCCCCCCACCCCCAACCCACGTGCCCAGCCCCTTTCATTCTTTACTTTGTTCCATGACTTGCTGTCTGCGCTCTCACCCTCCTCTTCACTGCCCCCAATTTCATTGGTTGCTGGCCACAACCAGGTCTTCAAACAAATTGGTGAATGGCTTTCACGTCCTGTGAAGGCGTCCTTCCGACCCATTCTCACCAGCCTGAGAAATTCCGCCAGTTGGAATTGCCAGTCTGTAGCCTTGGCTGATGCTGTCGATCGCCAGCCAACCAGATGTCTCCGGCGGCCGGCCAGGGAGGGAACTCCAGGATTTTGAGTCAGCGACAGTGAAGGAACGACGATATATTTTCAGGTCGGGATGGTGAGTAACTGTCAGGGGTCTTTATGTGTCTGAACAGGTCGATTCCTGACTCACAGATGTTTGGGTACATGGAAAAAGATGGTGGGATCCAGAGTTCAGGATTTTCATCCTTTTCATTCCTTCTCTGTTGCCTCTCTGCTTCATCAACCAGGGGCTGGTTTAGCTCACAAGGCTAAATCGCTGGCTTATAAAGCAGACCAAGCAGGCCAGCAGCACGGTTCGATTCCCGTACCAGCCTCCCCGGACAGGCGCTGGAATGTGGCGACTAGGGGCTTTTCACAGTAACTTCATTGAAGCCTACTCGTGACAATAAGTGATTTTCATTTCATTTTCATCATAAGGTTTTAAGAAGGATAGTAGCATTTGTTTGAATTCCCTCCCATTGAATCTGGAACACACAATGGAAGCAATCGCTGATGAAATTTCTCTAATAGTCTTTTGTGTCGCTAATGCATCGTGCAGGACTTACTACAGTACGGGAGCGTGCTGATAACAACTGCTTTATACACTCAGACTTTTGATTACTTGCAGAAGCCGTTGTCTTTGTTCACTAATGCACTGAAACAGTCCACGTGCAAATGCAGCAAGACCTGGACAATATCCAGGCTTGGGTTGACAGGTGGCAAGTAACATTCATGCCATGCAAGTACCAGGATAATTTCCAATAAGAGAGGATCAAACCATTGGCCCTTGACATTCAGTGGCATTACATCACTGAATCCCTCACTATCAACGCCCTGCAATGTACCTTTGACCAGAAACTGAACTGGACACGCCATATAGATACTGTGGCTGCAAGAACAGATCTGCAGTTACTTAATTGAAGGTGGTAAATATAATGTCCTGTGCAAATCATGGACTAAAAATCCTTCCAGTTCATATTTTTGAAAATTGTTTTATTGGAATTTTTGCATTTAATACCAAACTTTTGCAGAGCAATATAAAAAAATAATAACAACCAAAATTATGGGGGCACGGTAGCACAGTGGTTAACACTATTGTTTCACTGCGCCAGGGACCCGGGTTTGATTCCTGGCTTGGGTCACTGTCTGTGCGGAGTCTGCACGTTCTCCCTGTGTCTGCGTGGGTTTCCTCCGGGTGCTCTGGTTTCCTCCCACAAGTCCCGAAAAGATGTGCTTGTGAGGTGAATCGGACATTCTGAATTCTCCCTCTGTGTACCTGAACAGGCACCGTCGTGTTGTGAAGACAGGATTTCACAGTACCTTCATTGCAGTGTTGTGACGCTAATAAAGATTATTATTATTATTAGATTAGGCAAGTATCGCAAACTGCCACCATGTCTTTGACAGTCGTCCCAGTGATATCATTTCCTACATTATTTATATTTGTGTGTGTCATACAGTTTTTAATAAAGTGTTCTGGTTGGGAATTTCTAACGTTTATTCATAAGAATTTAACGTAATTTAACATATATATTTACAACCACTGTCAGGACTTTTTAACAACACCAGGTTAAAGTCCAACAGGTTTGTTTCAAAATACTAGCTTTCGGAGCACTGCCCCTTCCTCAGGTGCACGCCGGTATCTCCACATCAGGACTTTTTAAGTTATTTATGGTTACATTTGCTTTGTTGGGGGGAGGGGGGATGTCCTGTTCCCCCCTTGAGTTCTCGAGAGAGAGGTTAGGATGGTCCGCCATCCCATTTGACACATGTGGGGAGGATCCGTGTCCCCTCCTGCGAATGGACTTCCTCCCCATTACTTCCCTGCTATACGCACCCTCCCTTTCACCAGGTGGTTACCTGCCCTCCCCTTCCTACCCCTCTTCCTTCCCCCTCAATTCCTATCTACTCCTCCTCACCTCCTCCCACTCCGCCACCCACCCCCGCCCCCAGTAAGTTTCTGGCTGCGAACAAATCTACAAAGAGGTTTATGAACTTCTTCCACGTGTCATGAAATCTCTCCTCAGACCCCCTGATTGAGAATTTTATTTTTTCCAGTTTCAGGAACTCGGCCAGGTCTGAGGGCCACTCCGAGGCTCTGGGTGGCGCAGCCGACTTCCAGCTGAGCGAACGTCTCTGTCTGTTGATCAGTGAGGGGATGGCCAGGGAGTCCATTCCCCTCCCTGTGTTGCGCTCTAAATGCTCTGACTCCCCAAAGACTGCCGCAGGTGGGCACGGTTCCGTCTCGACTCCCACGATCCTGACCATAGCCACGAAGAAGGCCGTCCAGAACTCTGGGGCAGGACCAGAACATGTGGGTGTGGTTGGCCAGGCCCCCCAATACCGCTCTCACTTATCCTCCACCTCCGGGAAGAACCTGCTCATGCGTGTCTTAGTGAGGTACGCTCTGGGCACCACCATAAGCTGCATCAGGCTCAGCCTGGCACAAGAGGAGGTGGAGTTAATCCCGTGTAGCACCTCGATTTATAGTCCTCCGCCTATTTCCATGCCCAGCTCTTCCTCCCACTTCCATCTGGTCTCATCCAATGGGGTCTTGACCTTTTCTACGTGTTGCCCGTAGATGTCATCCACCAACCAGTCCAGCCCTACCACTGTGTCCAGAAATGTGTGTCCGGGTCTCTGGTGGAACGTTTTTGTCTCCTTGAGGAGGAAGTTTAGTGGAAGCAGTAGCGTTGTGGTATTGTCGGCGGACTAATAATTCAGAGAACCAGGATAGTACTCTGGAGACCTGAGTTCAAATCCCACCAGGCAGAGATGTGAAATTTCAATTCAATGAAAAGAATCTGGAATTAAAAGTTTAATGGTGGCCATGAAACCATTGCCAATTGTTGTAAAAACCCATCTGGCCCACTAATGTCCTTTGGGGAAGGAAATCTGTCACCCTTACCTGGTCTGGCCTACATGTGACTCCAGACCCGCAGCAATGTCATTGACTCTTAAATGCCCTCAGGAATGGGCAATAAATGTTGGCCCAGCCAGCGACGCCCACATCCCATGAACGAATAAAAAAATTACGCAGCTGCAGGTACCTTTCAGGCGTTAGAGCCTCTCTGAGACTCCACATACATGTTCTCAACTCTCAGTGTCCCCCTGTCCTCCCTCCATGTCCTAAATGTGGCATCTATCCTTGCCAGTGTGAATTTATGGTTGTTGCAGATAGGGGCCTCTATGGACATCTTGCCAATCTTGAAATGGTCACCAGCTCCTGGACGGTGTGTGTGGGGGAGGGGGGGGGACGTGAGTGTTGTAGTGGCCAGACCGTGGAGAGATGTCACTGTGCAGGAGGCCTCCTCCATTCGGACCCACTCCGCCTCCGGTTCCATTAGCCACCCCCTCTGCTTTTTCCACCCAGTGGTAGAATTGGAGGTTCGGTAGGGCCTCCCATATGTTGCCCTAGCTGGAAGATGGTCTTGCGTATCCCAGGGACACTTCCCCCCAGACAAAGGCCATGATTAATTTGTCAATCCTGGTGGAGAAGGATTTGGGAATGAAGTTCAGGAGTGATCTGAATGCAAAGAAGAACCTAGCAGCACATTTATTTTGACCGTCTGTATCGTTCCCGCTCGCGAAAGAGGGAGTGAGTTTCATCTTTGCAGACCCCTCTTGACCTCCTCTACTTGGCTGGAGGGGTTCCATTTGTGACCCCTCGTGCAGGTGTGGGCCACTTGGATGCCCAGGTACCTGAACTTGGTTTGGGCCACTTTAACGGTAGTTCTTCCAGCTCCGCTCCTCCCTCTTGGGGGTTCACCGGGAAGATTTTGCTCTTCCCCAGGTTGAGTTTGTAACCTGAAAGACACCAAACTCCCTGACGAGTCCTGTTATCTTTGCCATGCTGGCTCGGGGGTTCGACACGTAGAGGAGCAGGTCGTCCGCATAGATCGAGACTCTACACTCTCTGTCCCCTCTCCAAAGGCCTGTCCACCACTCCACCGATCTAAGGGCGATGGCCAGTGATTCGATTGCCAGTGCGAACAGGAGCAGAGATAACAGGCACCCCTGCCTCATTCCCCTGTGCAGCCGAAAGTATTCCCCCATGAGGTACCTCCACTCTATTTGATCGAAGGCTTTCTCAGCCTCTGGGAAGATGATCACCTCTGGTGTCCACTTCCTGGATGCTGCCTTTATTACACTCAGCAGGCGTCTGATGTTTGCTGCTGGCTGACTGCCCTTTATAAACCCAGTCTGATCTTCCGCGATCACTTCAAGCAGGCATCTCTCCAGGCGCCTCGCCAGAGCTTTGGCTACGACTTTTGCATCAGTGTTTAAGAGAGAAATGGGTCTGTATGATCCACACTCAGTTGGGTCTTTGTCCTTTTTGGGGATCAGTGAGATCGAGGCCTGGGCCAGCCTGGGCCAGGGCCTCCTTCGACACTTAGTCGTTGAACATCTCCCGCAAATTTATTGTAAAAGTCTACCGGGAACCATCCAGTCCCAGCGTTTTCCCTAACTGCATGGAATTAGTGATTCCACAATTTCGCCCAGTCCTTGCAGTGCTTCCAACCCTTGTTTCCTGTCCTCCCCCACCACCGATATATCCAGTCTGATGAGGAATTGTTCCATCACTGAGACCCCTCTGGGGTTTCGGAGCTGTATAGCCATCGGTAAAAGTTTGCAAAGGTCTCTTTTGGGTCTGCTTCCATCCTATCATTTCTGTCCCTAACTTGCGCTATCTCTTTTGCAGCTGCTTACTTTCTTAGCTGTTGTGCCAGCATGCGGGTGGCCTGGTCTCCATGTCCATAGAAGGCCCTCCGTGTCCTGCGGAGCTGGTGGGCTGCCTTCTTTGTGGAGGGCAGGTCAAATTCCATCTGCAGCTTTTTCCTCTCTACGAGCAGTTCCACTGTTGGGGCCGTGTAGGACCGTCGATCCACCTCCAGAATGGAGCTGATCAGCCGCTGCTTGGCTGTCATTTCTTTCCTGTCCCTACGGGCCCAATGAGATGTGCCTTTGACCCTGATCACCGCCTTCAGGGCCTCCCAGAATGTTGAGGGTGAGACCTTCCCGTTCTGGTTGCAGGTTACATAACCATTGACGGCTTGGGATTTCTGTGTACAGAATTCCTTATCGGTGAGGAGAGCTGCATCCGGCCTCCCTGGGGGCACTGGGCCTGGCCCTTCTCCACCACACGTCCATGTGATGTGGTGCATAGTCGAAAATTACAATCACGAAGTATTCCGCCTTTGTTACCCCTGGAAGAATCCTTTTCTGTGAGTAGGCCTTGTGCACATGAGAGAAAAAAGGAGAATTACTTTTCTCTCAGGTGATTGAATCTCCACAGGTCTACCTCTCACCTCCAACCGCACCGCTCCCTCCCCCTACCCGCCCATCTGCTCCATAGAGGTGTTCAGTGCTCGTGCCATGCCTGCCACAGCTCCTGTTCTGGGGTTGGGTCTGTCCATTGTTGGGTCCTGTACACAGTTAAACCCCCTCCCTCTTTCCCCTTCCCCTCCCCCCTACCATGATAGGTCGATTGGTGTCCAGGTCATGGATTTTGGGCATCGTTTTTTGACAAATTCAGTGCCGGTCCAATTTGGGGTGTATATCGTTACCAAAACTACCAGGGCTCCTTCCAGGGTCCGGCTAACCGTCATGTATTGTTCCCCTGGGTCCGTCACTGTGCTCGTCACTGTGAATGGGCGGCATGGTAACACAGTAATTAGCACTATTGTTCCATAGCACCAGGGTCCCAGGTTCAATTCCCGCTTGGGTCACTGTCTGTGCAAAATCTGTACATTCTCCCCATGTCTGCATAAATTTCCTCCAGGTGCTCCGGTTTCCTCCCACAAGTCCTGAAAGACGTGCTTGTTAGGTGAATTGGACATTCTGAATTCTCCCTCAGTGTACCTGAACAGGTGCTGGAGTATGGCGACTCGGGACTTTTCACAGTAAGTTCATTGCAGTGTTAATGTAAGCCTGCTTGTGACAATAATAAAGATTATTATTATTAAACTGACCTGTTGATTAGTATGGCTACCCCCTTGTCCTTGAGGCATTTGTCCCACCCAGCCCTTCCTTACCTACAGCTGCTCCCTCTCTCTCAATTGTGTCTCCTGTAGGAAGGCTATGTCCACCCTCAGTCTCTTGAGATGGGTGAGGACTCTGGATCTCTTTACCGGCCTGTTGAGGCCCCTCACATTCCATGTTACGACACAAGTTGAGGGAGGGCTGCCCCCTCTTCCTGTGGGGTCACCGTACTCACCCTGTGGGTCTGGCCCTGTTCATCTGGGCCTGCCTTTGCTCACGGGTCATTCAAGATGCCCGCCAACTACTTCCTCATTTTCGCAATCACCAGGTGATGTCTGCTGCCACCAGTGCTCTGCCCCCCTCCCCTGAGCTCCCCCCCCCCCGCCCCGTATCTCTCCCTGTACCCCCTACCTTTGTTCTCACACCTCCCATCCCCTCTTGGTGTAATCCCCTTCTCTACCTCCCCCGACACCCCCCACCTTTTTGCCCTTTGCTTCCCCTGAAGTTCTGTTTTCCATTCATCTCTGCCAGGCGCTCCCATCCTGTGAGGCACACCGCGGCCTCCTCCTTCGCTGTACTTCCGTACGCCAGCCTACTTGCTCATGTAGTCTCCGAGCAGTTGGATTTCCCTATTTAACCTCCCCCCCCCCCCCCCATCTAGCTCTCTCCCCCCTTCCTCCCTCCCTCCATGCCTCTGCCTGTGGTAGCCCCTGCCTCTATCGAATTCTTGTAGCCCTTCATTTTAGCCTCCTCCGGAGCATCGGAGTAGTGTTCTTTACCCTGATACATGACCCGTATATTAGTGGGATAGAGCATGCCAAACCGCATCTCACTTTTATACAGACGATTTAGCATCCTTGAATTCTGCCCAGTGCATAGCCAGGTCGGCACAAATGTCCTGGTGCAAGCGGATGGAATGCCCTTCCCACTTGCACCCTCGCACGCTCTTCGCCCACTTAGGATCCGCTCTTTATCCTGGTACCTGTGGAGCCCCATGATCATTACCCATGGTGGCTCCCTCGCCCTGGGCTGCTGCGGAAGTGACCGGTGGGCACGGTCTACTTCTTGGAGCTTGGAAGAGTCTTCCTCTCCAACCACTTTCCTAAGCATAGCAGCAATGTATTCCGTGGGATGTCTCCCCTCCATTCCCTCAGGCATCCCCACAATTCTCAGGTTTTGCTAGCGCAATCAATTCTCCTGGTGGTCACCTTTATCCTTCAACCCGTTTTTAGATCTTGACCAGGCTCGCTACCTTGGCCTTAAGTGCCACGATCCGGTCCCCTTAATCCGTGTCGGCTTTTTTGAGGTCCCGTGTTGTATTTTCCTCGGCCTCTAGCCTCCCTTCCATATTATCCTTTGCCTACATCGTGGGGCCAAGACAGCTTTCACTGCCACCTTGTCTCTACTGGCTTTTTGGCTGGACAGATAATTCTTTCCTATCCTGCTTGGCAGTGCGGTCAATGGGAAGTTAGTCTGCGAGTTTATAAATATTTTTGGTGCCTGTTTGTTGGGGTTAAAAGGCTTTAGTCAAAGCTCTTAGACAAGAGCCCCCTTTCATGTGACAGCTCAGCTCATGGCTGCCACCGGAAATCCTATCCTTCCACTTCATTTATCAGACACACAGGAAACAGAGCCATACAGAGCTCCATGCCATTTGAAAAATTCCAGGTTTTGTTATCCACTGTGTTGATAAAGAAAGTAATGTGTCTGTTTGGTTTCATAAGCAAGAAATAAATTAGCTACTTTATGCAGGATGCACCTCAAACTGACATGCTACATGTGTCACCAGTGGAATGCTAGAAAGAGAGTGAGTTGTCATTGTCACAGTCACTGGCAGTGTCTGGCCTGCCTGAAGCAGGACTCGAGGTCCTCATATAGCATTGCATAACAACTCTGTCACCAACTTCCTTGTGAATTCTTGTTTTTCTTTCCATTGTCTAATTTATTTATTTTTATTTTGAAATTGTTGTTGTATAAGTTTACCTAAGGTTTAAGACATGGCAGGAAATCCCAGACCCGTGTCATGCTCCTCGTGTGCGATGTGGGAGCTCAGGGACACATCCACTGTCCCTGGCTCTTTCACGTGCAAGAAGTGTGTTCAGTTGCAGCTCCTGTTAGACCGCTTGATGGCTCTGGAGCTGCGGATGGACTCACTTTGGAGCATCCACGATGCTGAGGAGGTCGTGGATAGCACGTTTAGTGAGTTGGTCACACCGCAGGTGAAAATTAATGAGGGAGATAGAAAATAGGTGACCAAAAGAAAGAGCAAGAGTAGGAAGGCAGTGCAGGTATCCCCTGCGGTCATCTCCCTGCAAAACAGATGTACCGCTTTGGATACTGTTGAGGGAGATGGCTCACCAGGGGAAGGCAGCAGAAGCCAGGTTCATGGCACCGTGGCTGGCTCTGCTGCGCAGCAGGGCAGGAAGAAAAATGGCAGGGCTATAGTGATAGGGGACTCAATCGTAAGGGGAATAGACAGGCGGTTCTGTCGACGCAATCGAGACTCCAGGATGGTATGTTGCCTCCCTGGTGCAAGGGTTAAGGATGTCTCGGAGCGGCTGCAGGACATTCTTGGGGGGGGAGGATGAACAGCCAGCTGTCGAGGTGCACATAGGCACCAACGATATAGGTAAAAAACGGGATGAGGTCCTACAAGCTGAATTCAGGGAGTTAGGAGTTAAACTAAAAAGTAGGACCTCGAAGGTAGTAATCTCAGGATTGCTACCAGTGCCACAAGCTACGAATGTCAGGATAGGATGAATGTGTGGCTCGAGAGATGGTGCAAGAGGGAGGGATTCAAATTCCTGGGGCATTGGGACCGGTTCTGCGGAGGTGGGACCAGTACAATCCGGACGGTCTGCACCTGGGCAGGACTGGAACCGATGTCCTAGGTGGGGGGTGTTTGCTAGAGCTGTTGGGGAGGGTTTAAACTAATGTGTTAGGGGGATGGGATCCGATGCAGGAAGTTGGAAGGTAGGAAAACAGGGACAGAAGCAAAAGGAAGTAAGGGGGAAAGTGCAAGACAGAGAAGACATAGTCAAAAATCAAAAAGGGCGACAGTACAAGGTACAGTGACTGAGGGGAGCTCAGCGAATAGGCCCAGTAATACTAAAAGGAGTAAAACTGGAGATGTTAAGATTCAAAACAGAGGTAAAAAAAACAACATAAGTGTACTTTACCTGAATGCTCGTAGTATTCGGAATAAAGTAAATGAGTTGATGGTGCAAATCATCGTGAATGACTATGATTTAGTGGCCATTACTGAAACATGGTTAAAGGATGGTCACGACTGGGAGTTAAATATCCGAGGGTATCAAACTATTCGGAAGGACAGAGTGGATGGTAAGGGAGGTGGTGTAGCTCTGTTATTTAAGGATGACATCCGGGCAATAGTTAGGGATGATATCGGTGCTATGGAGGATAAGGTTGAATCCATTTGGGTGGAAATCAGGAATAGGAAGGTGAAAAAGTCACTGATAGGAGTAGTCTATCGGCCACCAAATAGTAACGTTATGGTGGGGCAGGCAATAAACAAAGAGATAACTGATGCATGTAGAAATGGTACAGCAGTTATCATGGGGGATTTTAATCTACATGTCGATTGGTTTAACCAGGTCGGTCAAGGCAACCTTGTGGTAGAGTTTATAGAATGTATCCACGATAGTTTCCTAGAACAGTATGTAATGGAACCTACAAGGGAACAAGCGATCCTAGATCTTGTCCTGTGTAATGAGACAGGATTGATTCATGATCTCATAGTTAGGGATCCTCTCGGAAGGAGCGATCACAATATGGTGGAATTTAAAATACAGATGGAGCGTGAGAAGGTAAAATCAAATACTAGTGTTTTGTGTTTAAACAAAGGAGATTACAATGGGATGAGAGAAGAACTAGCTAAGGTAGACTGGGAGCAAATACTTTATGGTGGAACAGTTGAGGAACAGTGGAGAACCTTCCAAGCGATTTTTCATAGTGCTCAGCAAAGGTTTATACCCACAAAAAGGAAAGATGGTAGAAAGAGGGAAAATCGACTGTGGATATCTAAGGAAATAAGGGAGAGTGTCAAATTGAAGGAAAGAGCATACAAAGTGGCAAAGAGTGGTGGGAGACTAGAGGACTGGGAAATATTTAAGGGGCAACAAAAAGCTACTAAAAAAGCTATAAAGAAGAGTAAGATAGAGTGTGAGAGTAAACTTTCTCAGAATATAAAAGCAGACAGCAAAAGTTTTTACAAATATATAAAGCAAAATAGAGTGGCTAAGGTAAATATTGGTCCTTTAGAGGATGAGAAGGGGTTTTAATAATGGGAGATGAGGAAATGGCTGAGGAACTGAACAGGTTTTTTGGGTCAGTCTTCACAGTGGAAAACACAAATAACATGCCAGTGACTGATAGAAATGAGGTTATGACAGGTGATGACCTTGAGAGGATTGTTATCACTAAGGAGGTAGTGATTGGCAAGCTAATGGGGCTAAAGGTAGACAAGTCTCCTGGCCCTGATGGAATGCATCCCAGAGTGCTAAAAGAGATGGCTAGGGAAATTGCAGATGCACTAGTGATGATTTACCAAAATTCACTAGACTCTGGGGTGGTCCCGGTGGATTGGAAATTAGCAAACGTGACACCACTGTTTAAAAAAGGAGGTAGGCAGAGAGCAGGAAATTATAGGCCAGTGAGCTTAACGTCAGTAGTAGGGAAGATGCTGGAATCTATCATCAAGGAAGAAATAGCGAGGCATCTGGATAGAAATTGTCCCATTGGGCAGACGCAGCATGGGTTCATAAAGGGCAGGTCGTGCCTAACTAATTTAGTGGAATTTTTTGAGGACATTACCAGTGCAGTGGATAACGGGGAGCCAATGGATGTGGTATATCTGGATTTCCAGAAAGCTTTTGACAAGGTGTCACACAAAAGGCTGCTGCATAAGATAAAGATGCATGGCATTAAGGGTAAAGTAGTAGCATGGATAGAGGATTGGATAATTAATAGAAAGCAAAGAGTTGGGATTAATGGGTGCTTCTCTGGTTGGCGATCAGTAGATAGTGATGTCCCTCAGGGGTCTGTGTTGGGCCCACAATTGTTCACAATTTACATAGATGATTTGGAGTTGGGGGACCAAGGGCAACGTGTCCAAGTTTGCAGATGACTCTAAGATGAGTGGTAAAGTGAAAAGTGCAGAGGATACTGGAAGTCTGCAGAGGGATTTGGATAGGTTAAGTGAATGGGCTAGGGTCTGGCAAATGGAATACAATGCTGACAAATGTGAGGTTATCCATTTTGGTAGGAATAACAGCAAACGGGATTATTATTTAAACAATAAAATATTAAAGCATACTGCTGTGCAGAGAGACCTGGGTGTGCTAGTGCATGAGTCACAGAAAGTTGGTTTACAGGTGCAACAGGTGATTAAGAAGGCAAATGGAATTTTGTCCTTCATTGCTAGAGGGATGGGGTTTAAGACTAGGGAGGTTATGCTGCAATTGTATAAGGTGTTAGTGAGGCCACACCTGGAGTATTGTGTTCAGTTTTGGTCTCCTTACTTGAGAAAGGACGTACTGGCACTGGAGGGTGTGCAGAGGAGATTCACGAGGTTAATCCCAGAACTGAAGGGGTTGGATTACGAGGAGAAGTTGAGTAGACTGGGACTGTACTCGTTGGAATTTAGAAGGATGAGGGGGGATCTTATCGAAACATTTAAAATTATGAAGGGAATAGATAGGATAGATGCGGGCAGGTTGTTTCCACTGGCGGGTGAAAGCAGAACTAGTGGGCATAGCCTCAAAATAAGAGGAAGTAGATTTAGGACTGAGTTTAGGAGGAACTTCTTCACCCAAAGGGTTGTGAATCAATGGAATTCCCTGCCCAGTGAAGCAGTTGAAGCTCCTTCATTAAATGTTTTTAAGGTAAAGATAGATAGTTTTTTGAAGAATAAAGGGATTAAAGGTTATGGTGTTCGGGCCGGAAAGTGGAGCTGAGTCCACAAAAGATCAGCCATGATCTCATTGAATGGCGAAGCAGGCTTGAGGGGCCAGATGGCCTACTCCTGCTCCTAGTTCTTATGTTCTTATGTTGAATTGAAATCTCTAAAAGCAGGACCTCAGTCAGGTCCAAATAGTTCCAACAGGGAATCAGATTCTGTTGACGGCCTTATGATGGACAGAACACTATCTCCAACATTATTGCTTCATTTACCTAGATTCTAAATATTCCACATCCAACTCCACAAAAATAAATGGGGCCTTGCCAGTCATATCTTTTTGGATTCTCTGAGTCTTTTGCCATAACATTAATGAAAATTCTGTACGAACATTGGAGATATGCAATCACTGAATCCCACTATGATCACCAACTCCTCTCACTTTGTCACCAAGTCACAGACCTCCATGATCACTGACACCTGCCCCATGATCACCAATCTCTTCATCCCCAACAGACACCCCTATTTTTGCCTCAGGTTGCTCTCTCTGACCACCCCACCACCACCACCCACCAAACTCTTGATCATTCGTGACCATCCAAACCACCTGTACCTATTCCCCGAGACCCTGAGCACCAATAGACAAACCTGTTCTTGGACTGTGGTCTCCACTGAAAGGTTCACCGCCCAACAAGGAGCCAAGTCAATTAAGCAGGTTTATTTATTCATCTACCTGCGCCATTAATAAACTTTCCATCTTAGGTGTAACCTAGCAACTGTCACTGTCAAAGTTATATGGACATTATTCTTCCTTCCCTTATGACCAATGATAATGAAGGAAAATGATGAGGAAAGTATTATAGCAATGGAATTAAATGCTGATGGGATTTTCATGCATTTTCCCAGCTCCTGTTTGCTAAAACTAAAAATGCTTGCCAGTTTCCTGTTTCTGGTAAACTTACAAGAATTTACACCATACAAAAAAGTACAAAGAATGGTTAATCCATCCACTGTTCCATCTGGTTGTAAATTTTGGATACATAGAAGCAAACTTATTAAACACCAGAACAATGAGTCATACGACAATAAATAACTGACATTTCATAATAGGTTTTGTCTCTTTATCTGATCCCAACACCCTGGAATCTGGTTCAGGGGGTCAACAGCATGGGGTAACCTATCCCTCAGGAGTTTAATTATTCTGCTCCGTTGGATATTTTAAAGAGCTGACGGAGGCTCGATAGCCCCAACATTCTGGGCTGTATGATTCTATGATTTAGACAGAGGCAGTAGAAAATTGCAGAAGATAATCCCTCTCCCAGGTCTGACATTGGGTTCGCTTCAACTTGTTTTAAAAATTACCAACACTTGTGTATCCTCAATCCTAGTATTTTACTGCAGAAGAATTTTCACAGGACCCGAGTATTAGGAAACTGCCAAACATGCCGAATGTCCCTCAAGGCTGCAGAACTCTTTAACATATAATTCATTAACTGCACAATACAATGAATAACCTTCTTTATACCACTCATGGGGTGCAGACCGTTAAATAATTTTTTGTTAATCACGGTCCCAAATTTGCATAATGTATTCAGCTCTGGAGAATGGGACTAATTTCCCACTAAATACAGAATTACCTCAGTCAGCACAATGCAAAAATGTGAACAATATGTGTCGATTTTCGCGAAGTTTCTATCTGTGTGTCGCATTGAAACAGTTTCAGCATTAGTGAGTGAGAAAAGAAATGCAACAGAGTGGTGATCTTGTGGAGCCCATAGAGCTGGAATCACAGCATGCAGGGTGATTTAATTAGGGGGGCTGTGACATCTCGATTTCCCATGCAGGTGGAAATGCGGACAGAAAGTCAGCATTGTGTTTACAGTAGGTCAAACCTCACGGCAGCCTGTGGCCAGTTCATACTTGCCGTACATTTGTATGCCGTCATTACTCATTAGCATTTTAAAAAAAATTATGTCCTACCTTCCAGATAAAGTCAGTGGTAGCAGCAGGTTCATGTTTGTTTAAAAGTGGCATGCACCAGTCAATTTTGTGCATGTGTGTCTGGGATCAACGTTTTTTCTTGTTTTCTTGTTTATCTCCTGTGGTGAGCCAC
The DNA here is from genome assembly GCF_902713615.1 of Scyliorhinus canicula. NCBI lineage: Eukaryota > Metazoa > Chordata > Chondrichthyes > Carcharhiniformes > Scyliorhinidae > Scyliorhinus > Scyliorhinus canicula. The sequence continues at coordinate 65,081,154 of NC_052150.1, read as the reverse complement.
GTATGGCTATTGTATATATTATTGTATTTACTCACTGTTACTGTTGTTGTGTTGATGTTGTTGTTGGCTCCGCCCCTCTGAGACGCCAGCCTTCAAAAATTCCTCCGCACCCCCCGACTCTTTAATTTGGCACATAATAAGGAGAAATGCGTTTCATGCACAACCCGGCTAGCCATCCTCAGCTATGTCATGGAAAACGGAGTCCTAGGGCCTGATCCCGAACGCATGCACCCCCTCCTGCTACTCTCCCTCCCCCACTGCCCCAAGGCGCTGAAAAGGTACTTGGGGTTCTTCTCCTACTATGTCCAGTGGGTCCCCAACTACGCAGACAAAACCCACTCACTCATTAAGTCCACCACTTTTCCCCTGATGGCTGAGGCCCGCCTGGCCTTCAACCGCATCAGATCCAAAATTGCCAAGGCCATGATGCATGCCGTGGACGAATCCATCCCGTTCCAGGTGGAAAGTGATGCGTCTGACTTTGCCCTGGCAGCCACTTTTAACCAGGCAGGGAGGCCTGTCACCTTTTTTTCCCGTACCCTCCAAGCCTCGAAATTCAACACTCCTCTGTTGAAAAGGAGGCGCAAGCCATTGTGGAAGCTGTGCGGCAATGGAGGCATTGCCTGGCCGGCAGGAGATTCATTCTCCTCACAGACCAACGGTCGGTTGCCTTCGTGTTCAACAACGCGCAGCGGAACAAAATTAAGAACGACAAGATTTTGCGGTGGAGGATCGAGCTCTCCACCTATAACTACGACATCTTGTATCGTCCTGGGAAGCTCAATGAGCCCCCAGATGCCCTGTCCCGTGGCACCTGCGCCAACGCGCAGGTTGACCAGTTACAGGCTATCCATAATGACCTCTGTCACCCGGGGTTACCCGACTTCTCCAGTTTGTCAAGTCCCGCAACCTGCCCTACTCCACAGAGGAGGTCAAGGCCATGACCAGGGACTGCAAAATTAAGTTTGTTGACTCATCAATCCCTGTGGAGGTACAGAAGGATGGCGGCTGTGGGAGCTGGAACAGTGGAGCTGCTCTTCCTATAGTAGTGTCCAGACACTTCATTAATGTGGTGTGAAAAGGTTGACTTTGTATCTTAGAAGGACTATCCACTGGGTATGCAGCATTCCAGAAGGAGATGAAGTGAGGTACTTCAACTAATTTCCTCAGTTGTGTTAGTCAACTTATGCAAGGTGAATGCAACAATATATGTGCAGGCAAATAAGCTATGCATTGCATATCTACCTGTATATGTTCACTTGGCCCTGTGTATAAACAATATAACTTGGCACAGACACATTACGCACTTTCTACTGACCCCATTGCACCACTCATTGGCTTAGCCATCACCTTGCCAATTATGTGCAGCATACATGAGTTTCCACAATTATACCCTCATGCCGGACCACTGAGATGAATGAGTGTTAACAGAGTTGACATCATTCAATCCAGTTTGGATTCAGTGACATCATGCTGCGATTTTCTTTCCTATAATTATTCATTGAGTGTATCCATAAGATTTGAAAATCTTGAGTATAACAAGGCCAATACACCTCTGCTGAAAGTGCTTGATGATACACTGGGTATCCAACATGCTTCAATGCTGAGATTATTTATCTTGATGAGTCCAAACAAAAATCACCCCCAGGATGGAAAATACAAATTTAAAAGGAAAAAAGATAGCTGAGAGGTTAAGATGGCATTAACAAACCACAAGACTGAAGGTCATCAGAACCTTTACATTGTGTAAACCCTCCAACACACTCATGAATATTTCATTTTATGTAATATCTACATGACTGAACATTTTGATGGAAAACGGTGTGCCATTTTACCATGTAATTTTGTTATCTCCCAGTATTGTATATGAAGCTCTCCCTTTCTCCATGATTGCCTTTACATATTAGTGGCACGAACAACAAAGAGACAGAAAGAGAGAGAAAGACAAAGAGTGTCGACAGTACAGAAATTCACATTTAAATTCCAAAGTAATTACTCTTCTCAGTGAAAAACTTGAATGTGTCTTACCATAAACTATACTGCTCCAAATGATTTTTAGAAGTTGCTTCAGATACATCCTCACAGCAGAATATTATGAAGTGCATGTCTGAGGGTTCAATTTTCTTACCTACCGCACTATCAACACAAGGGCTATTCATAAACCTACATGACTTAAATATCCTTGAACCTGGATGAATTTTGGGGTTGCTGGGATTAGATCATTTGCATGGTCTGGTCTATGATGGGATTCTATGATTCAGACAGGCAGGAATTCTGCCGATGAAGAGCCTGAACAAGCAGATAATTTTATTGGGTGCTCAGCTTTCTGTTTGATGAAAGGACGGGAAAAGAAATTGTTCCAAAAATAGTGTTGTAAATGTTGGTCTTCTGACTAATGGAAGGAACTGTCTAGAACTCTTAACCCCCAGTTTCTCCAGATGATTCTCCCAAGCAGAGTCCCAGAAAAATGGCACAGGAAGCATTATGATATCCCTTCTGTGCCATTTGTATTTTATTTAAATGATTCATTTTCTGTCAGACAGGAACTCCCATCCATGCTATGAAAATCCCAAGAAGTGCACATCAGATATAAAGGACATGGTAACCTGGTGAACTAATCTTGGTTCCAATTTCCTCTGTCTCGGAACCAGGTGCTCATATTGTGGGGTCAACCTCCAGGAATGGGCCCAGCAATCATGATGCACTTTACTCTTGCCAATTGATAATAATGCAGGTAAGCATACTAACTTCATGCTGCCTGCTTATTTAATCATTTTTAAGTGCAGTTAGGACGAACCACGCTGTTCATTGGCTGCACTTTGTGCAGGGGGCCCAAATTGCAACTACCAAGCACAACATAAAGCTGGCCTACACTCTTTAAAGGGGAGGAGTATTGTGGCTATAGCAAGTGCTGGAAATGTTTACAGAAAGTGAATCTGATCTGGAAAACATTGAGGAATGATACAACATTTGGAAAAGCGTACTGCAATATTCTCAGGCACTGGGCTGCAGATTTTGGACCGTACTTTGCCTTCATCACCTGGGATTAAATTTCAAAGCCAGTCTGTCATGTGAGACCTTATTAAAAGTCTTGTTAAAATCCATAGAATATATCTAATGCATCTCCCCCATAGAACCTCCTCAAAAAGTTGGATCATGTTATTCAAACACAAGCTTTCCCTGACAAATCTGTGCTGACTGTTTGGGATTAATCCATGTATTCCCAAATGAAGATCCATTCTGTCCCTCAGAAATGTTTCCAATAATTCACCCACCATGTAAGTTAGGCTGGCTGACAAGGAAATACTCAGTCTATCCCTTTCTCCCTTTTTTCAACAATGGTACAATGTCAGCTGTCCTCGGGTCCTCTGGCCTCTCGCCAGAAAGGATTGGAAAATTAGAGTCTCCATTATTTCTTCTCTTGCTTCCCCTATTAGCCAAAATGCTGTTAGTTTGAGCCTGTGGATTTATCCACTTTCAAAGATGTATGCAATTTTAGGCTCCAGAGAATATGAAGGATGTTGAGGTAACATAATGGGTATAACACAGATTCACAGAGATGTTTTCTAGCATAAGTGAATATAAATATCGACAGTTGGGGATATCTTTTTAAAATAAATTTGAAGAACCCAATTCTTTTTTTCCAATTAAGGAGCAATTTAGCGTGGCCAATCCACCTACCCTGCACAACTTTGGGTTATGGGGGTGAGACCCACACAAACACAGGGAAAATGTGCAAACTCCACACCGTGACCCAGGGCCGGGATCGAACCTGGTTCCTTGTCGCCGTGGGGCAGCAGTGCTAACTACTGCGCCACCATGCCACCCTCAACTGTTGGGGATATTTTTAATAGAACAAAAGAGTATGGAGTATTTGCTAGAGTTGTTTAAAATTATGAAGGGGCGTGACAGAGCAGATGGAAACAGAGGTCGAAATTTTGCGGCCCTTCACGCTTGCGGGATCGTCCGGTGATGGTGATGTCGTACCCCTGCCGTGGGTTTCCCAGCTGTGAAGAGTGCATCCAAATGGCACATTGACATACTGGCCAATGGTGCGATGCCAGCTCCACAGAAAATCCTGCCCTCCAAGTTTATCTTGTGGTTACGGTGCATTGGTATAAGACTAAATGTGAAGGTTTGCAACAGACTGCAGGAGAAAGCTTTCTTAGAATTATGGAATCATAGAATTTACAGTGCAGAAGGAGGCCATTTGGTCCATTGAGTCTGCAACAGCCCTTGGAAAGAGCACCCTCCTTCAACTCATGTCTCCACCTTATCCCCGTAACCCAGTAACCCCTCCTAAGCTTTTGGACACCAAGAGCAATTTAGCATGGCCAATCCACCTAACCTGCACATCTTTGGACTGTGGGAGGAAACCGGAGCACCCGGAGGAAACCCACGCACACAGGGGGAGAAAGTAAAAACTCCACACAGACAGTCACCCGAGGCCCGATTCGAACACGGGTCCCTGGAGCTGTGAGGTAGCAGTGTTACCCACTGTGCCACCGTGCCACCCTACACAGGGAATTGTGGGATGAGAGGAGCACTATCCATTTTTCACTTATTGATTCACAGGATATTGATGTTGGTAAGGCCAGCATTTATTGTCCAACCCTAATTGCCCTTGAGGAAGCAGTGATCAGCCATATTCTTGACCTGTTGTAGTCTGTTTGGTGCAGGTACTCCCACAACCCTGTTTAGAACAGTGTTCCAGGATTTTGACCCAGCAATGGTGAAGAAACGGTGATGCAGGTCTAAGTCAGAATGGTGTGTGATGTTGAGGGGAAACTGGAGACATTGGTTTACGCTTGCTTCTGCTAACCTGGCCCTTTGAAGTGGTAGAAGTCACGGGCTTGGAAGGTGCTGCTGCAAAACCATGGTGAGTTGCTGCAGTGCATGTTGTACATGGCATACACTGCAGCCACCTTGCATTAGTGGTGGAGGGATTGATTATTTAAGGCAGAAGATGAGGTAGAGGTCAGGTGGACTGCTTCCCCTGGACAGTGTTAAACTTCATGAATGTCAATGGAGCTGAGCTGATCCAGACAGGTAGTGAGTATGCCATTTTTGTGTGCCTTGGATGTGTTTGAAAGGCTTTGGGAATCAGGGGTTGAGTCAATCAATGCAGAATACTCAGCTTCTGGAATGCACTTGTAGTCATAGGAGGAGTTTTTCAGCCTGCGTTGGCCACCAGTGAGAATGGCGATGTGGTTACAAAATATGGTGAGAATCGGAAAAAGCAATCCTTGCTGGCAAGATTGCATTTTCCGATTTTCCAGGCCCCTCACCGATGGGATAATGAGAATCGCACCACGGAATGTCGGGAATCTCATTTAAATACATGAGGTTCTTATTAACTAGCCCTCTCACTAGGACTTCCCTCCTCATTGAACAAGCATCGGGCACCAGTGTTGCATCATGCCGGCACTATTTAAAAGAGAACCTGCAACCTCACCTCTGAAGAGGATATCGGGGGTGAGTGCTCAGGTTACCATCACTCTCCAGGGTACAACTTGTAGAGGGGGCATCAAAGAGGATGCTGGGGACCCAGTTAAATGCAGCTCGGGGCTAGGGGTGGGGGGGGGGGGGGGTTCAGTCTCGGCAACAGGAGTGGAGTCACTCGCAGATCTTAGCTGCCCATCATGGCTGTGAGCCAATAGGTTTAAAGGGGTCTGGCAATGGGTTTGCAGGCAGCGCTTCCTGTGTGCTCCTTGATGGGTTTGTGATGCTATCAAGACAGAGGGATTGCCCTTCTAACGTGGTCGCTGGAAAGTGAGTGGCAACAACTGAATCCATAGAGTCCGTACTGAGGACGACTGTGATCTCCTTCACTGGGATCCCATGAGATGCAATGCTGCATGGGCAGAGTGGGGAACTCTGACCAGAGGTGGTTTCCAGACCCATGAAGGCTGAAGACCCTCACACAGGGGGGAGTACGAGTGCAGTCAGAATGAATACCCACACTCAGGCTGTACTTTGAAGCCAGAGGGCATGAGATGTCTGGACGTTCAAGGCCACTGTTTATGGAAGCACGAGTTGCTGACTGTTTAAGTTCGAAGTCTTATTTATTCGACAGCCCATGAGAGCTGGGAGAATGACGGTGCCCCCTAAGGCTGAAGTTGACAGCAAATTGCAGTCTTCACATGTATCAGGTGTGCCTCTCCCTGACCCTTCCTTGATGAGTCAATTGTGGCAATTTAGTTAACATGACAATGTATGAGTGTGCCATAGATTGGCACCCAGTTGTTAACCCTTTGTTTAAGGCAGTTTCCCTTTAAGGGACTGTCCCGTTTATGTGTTCCTCAGTTTATTTGATTTAATTTACTTGGTTATTTGTGCTAATCAAAATAGTTGAAACCGAGCATCCAAGCATTGAACTCCAATGCTAATTCTCTTGTCTCCATGACAGAGTAGTGACACAGATGTGGTCTCCAATGCAAGGCGTTATGGTGAATTCGCTCATCACTCACCTTGTTCAAAGGATAATCAAGGGCAGTGTCTTGTTCCTCTGTCAGGTCAGAATGCACATCAATTGAATGCACTCAACTGCCTTCACTCCTCACCCTTGGGGGAATCACACAGCCTGTTGAGGCTCTCAAAGCCTCAAAGTGCTTCATTCACGTGGAGACGAGAAGAGTGACTGTGGTGAAATGTCTATTGTGAGACAGGAGAGTGAGGCTCATTTGCAAAGCACTCACATAGGGGGATTGACATGAATTGATGTTCCAGGTCCTAAAAGGCCTGTAGGTCAGGTCTCCTCATCGCTCACTTTGATGTTCTCTTCCTTTCAAATTCTTATTCTGAAGAATCTTGGAGCCAGTGGAGTTGGCAATTATTTTGATTGCTATCAAGCAGCAGTGACATTGACGTGTCACTGTGAATGGCCAGCACCCTGCAGTGGGCAGGGTGGCTGTGCCCACTGACCTTCTTGGAGCAGGGCCACAGATGGCAGAGCTTCAGAAGAGAAATGGGTATCCCACTGTAAAACTTTCTACCTCGAGATGCAGAGGTCCAATGTCGATGAAGACTGCATCTGTCCCATAGGATGGTGGACCACCTGTGCCAGGTGATGCAAGGGTTGGCATCTCATGGTCAGGGAGGTCACCTATTGACTGTGGCCTTGAAAGTCACTGTCGCTCTGAACATCTGTGCCAGCGGCTTGTTTCAGGGCTGCACGGGTGACCTGTGTGGCATCTCCCAGTTTGCCGCACACCAGCGCATAAGTGATGTCACAGATCTGCTCGTTCCAAGGGCTTAATGTCCATCAACTTTAACCATGATCAGTCGAGCCAAGACGCCAGGGCCATGGGCTTCATGCACATAGAAGGCATGCCCTGGGCACAAGGTGTCATCGACTGCACCCACATGCTCTGCATTCCCCATGGCAGCATGGGACGCCATTTCTGAATTGCAAGGGCTGTCACTCACTCAATGTCCAGATTGTCTGTGATCAAGCAATTGCATGATGCAGGTGTGTGCCCGTTTCCTGGGAAACGCCCGTGAAACTTTCCTCTTGGGCATTCACAGTCCAGCCACCTTTGATGGAGAGCAATGGCTGGAGTGGTGGCTCCTTGGGGGCAAAGGCGATGACGTCAGTTTGCAGATCACAAACACCCGCTGAGACTCACTGCAACGATGCATTGATGTGAATGCTGGTTAAACGGGTGATTGAACTCCTGAAGATATGGTTCCGGTGCATGGTTCCGCCACCAGAAGGTGTCCCGCATCATAGTGGTCTGCTGCGATCCGCACAACCTGGCACTGCAGTGGGGAGAACATCTGGACCAGGAGGAAATGGAGGAGTGCCACATCTTCTCGGATGAGGAGGATGTCGAGAAGGATGGCGAGGGGCAACCTGCGAGGAAGAGGACGAATGACCTCAGACGATGACCAGGCCCCGCTTGGGGCACGGGGCTAGGGATGCTTTCATAGCTTCTCAGTTTGGTGACCGCAGGACTAGGATGTGAAGGCCTTTCTCATCATGGGGCCTGTGGTGCCTGCAGAGGAACATCGTGATAGTGGCTACATTCATGGGTAGGGCAGTAAAGCGGTTGGCCGGACTCCACAGGAGAATGATGTTGACTTGCAGTGAGGACAGAGCAATGCTCCTCTCATCCTCAGCACGGTAGCACAAGTGATTAGCACTGTGGCTTCACAGCGCCAGGGTCCCAGGTTCGATTCCCTGCTGGGTCACTGTCTGTGCGGAGTCTGCACGTTCTCCCCGTGTGTGCGTGGGTTTCCTCCGGGTGCTCCGATTTCCTCCCATAGTCCAAATATGCACAGGTTAGGTGGATTGGCCATGCTAAATTGCCCTTAGTGACCAAAAAAGTTTAGGAGGGGTTAGTGCAGGGGTGGGCAAACTTTTCCGTGCAAGGGTCACATTCAGAAATTCACAATTTTAACGGGCCGCATAGTATATTAATTAATAGTCCTGGTTGTAACCAATTAGCGTGCGGCATATACCTCAGCGCTTCCCCCGGCGGCATCCTGCCTTTAGCCCTCTTTTTCTCTACTTTTCAAAAATAGCGCTTCACCCGGTTATGATTCTGGGCGTCTCATATAGAACATAGAACAGTAAAGCACAGAACAGGCCCTTCGGCCCTCGATGTTGTGCCGACCAATGATCACCCTACTCAAGTCAACGTATCCACCCTATACCAGTAACCCAACAGCCCATTAACCTTATAAAAATTTTAAAAAATTAAAAATAAAACATTTAAAAAAAATTTTTTTTTTTTTTTATGACTTGATCTTGGTGGGCCGCATAAAGACCTGCGGCCCGCGGGCCGTAGTTTGCCCACCCCTGGGTTAGTGGGTTACCACGATAGGGTGGGTGAGGGCTTAAGTGGGTCAGTGCAGACTTGATGGGCCGAATGGCCTCCTTCTGCACTGTATGTTCTATTTTCTATGTTCTATGTTCTGAAATGTCTGACTTGTGCCTGACAGAGCTGAACACCAGCTGCAATTGAACGAGGTGATTTTGGGACCCAGAGAGGCTGAAGGACACATCTCAGCTGCTACTGCCTTCGAGATCAGAGTTCCTGGTGTGTATCTCCACCTGCTGACAAGGTGAACAGATTCTCTACACACTTGGCACCCTCATAACTGGAGAATACCTGGCGGCACGGTATCACAATGGTTAGCACTGTTGCTTCACAGCGCCAGGGACCCGGGTTCGATTCGCGGTTTGGGTGACTGTGCGGAGTCTGCAAAGAACGAAGAACAAAGAAAAGTACAGCACAGGAACAGGCCCTTCGGCCCTCCAAGCCTGTGCCGACCATGCTGCCCGTCTAAACAAAAATCTTCTTCACTTCTGGGGTCCGTATCCCTCTATTGCCATGCTATTCATGTATTTGTCAAGATGCCCCTTAAGAACATAGAACATACAGTGCAGAAGGAGGCCATTCAGGCAATTGAGTCTGCACTGACCCACTTAAGCCCTATCCCCGTAACCCAATAACCCCTCCTCACCTTTTTGGACACTAAGGGCAATTTAGCTTGGCCAATCCACCTAACCAGCACGTCTTTGAACTGTGGGAGGAAACCAGAGCACCCGGAGAAAACTCACGCAGACACGGGGAGAATGTGCAGACTCCGCACAGACAGTGACCCAGCAGGGAATCGAACCTGGGACCCTGGTGCTGTGAAGCCACAGTGCTAACCACTATGCTACCGTGCTGCCTTAAACGTCATTATCGTCCCTGCTTCTACCACCTCCTCCGGCAGTGAGTTACAGGCACCCACTACCCTCTGTGTAAAAAAACTTACCTCGTACATCTCCTCTAAACCTTGTCCCTCGCACCTTAAACCTATGCCCCCGAGTAATTGACCCCTCTACCCTGGGAAAAAGTCTCTGACTATCCACTCTGTCTATGCCGCTCATAATTTTGTAGACCTCTATCAGGTCGCCCCCTCAACCTCCTTCATTCCAGTGAGAACAAACCAAGTTTATTCAACCTCTCCTCATAGCTAATGCCCTCCACACCAGTCAACATCCTGGTAAATCTCTTCTGCACCCTCTCTAAAGTCTCCACATCCTTCTGGTAGTGTGGTGACCAGAATTGAACACTATTGCACGTCCTCCCCGTGACTGTCTGGGTTTTCTCTGGATGCTCTGGTTTCCCACCACATGTCCGGCAAGACGTGCTTGTTACGTGAATTAGACATTCTGAATCCTGTGTACCTGAACAGGCGCCGCAATGTGGCTACTAGGGGATTTTCACAGTAACTTTATTGCAGTGCTAATGTAAGCCTACTTGTGACACTAATAGAGATTATTAGAATGAGAGGCCTGAGCGTTGATGTTGGTGGGGAGGCTGGGAGTCCATTGGCTGGATTCTCCGCTGCCCCGCGCCGAAATTGCGTTCGACGCGGGGGCAGAGAATCCACTTTCACACCAAAATCGGGCCCGGCACCGGGTCGGCAATTCTCTGGGACCCTAAAATCAGCGTGATCGTGGAGTACGGCACGCGGCTGGGGGCCCATTGACAGAGGCCCGCCCAGCAAAACTCTGCTCCTGACCAGCCGAGTTCCCGATGACGTGGAACTAACCACCTATTTACGGTCGGGATGTTGGCATGGCGGCTGCGGACTCAGTCCACGGCGGCCCTGGTGGGAGGTGGGGGGATCGGACACCGGAGGGGCCTCACAGGTAGCTGGCAGTTAGATCTGCACAGTTAGATGCTCGGGCACATGGCTGATCGGGGGGTCTAACTTTTGCGTCTGGCTCCGCGGTCCGGGTCCACCATGGAGCTCGGCATGGTTGCTGGAGGCCGGGGTTCAGTATCCGCAGCTAAAGCTGCGTGAATTACTCTGGGTCCATGCTAGCCCCCTGCAGGGCATTGAATTAGTTCATCTTTTTTAACAGGAATCCCTGGAGTCAAATTCCAATGTTTTCACACCGGCGTGGGGACAGAGTCCCATTTTGGGAGAATCCAGCCCCATGTTAGCAACGGCACAGCTTTACAGCACTGTCATTCTCACATTCCAGAGTGTGTAGCGCGAGTTTGCGCTGGCATTCACTGAGCATGGTGCCATGAAATGACTTCGTTGAGGATCTATATACTCCTCCGGGTGCTCCGGTTTCTGCCCAAAGTCCAAAGATGTGCAGGTTTGTTGAATTGGCCATGCTAAATTGCCCTTAGAGTCCAAAAACAGGTTACGTGGGGTTACTGGATTACAGGGATAGGGTGGAGGTGTGGGCTTAAGTAGGCTGCTCTTTCTAAGGGCCGGTACAGACTCGATGGGCCAAATGGCCTCCTTCTGCACTGTAAATTGTGTGATATATGGGTGAACACAGTGATTTTTAATATAAGTGTACTACTACATTGATGACTTATCTCTATTAATGCCAAGGTTTACCTGTGCCCACTAGGCCCCTATTGTTTCTTACTCTTCCTTACCCTCCCGCTATGACTAGATATGCCTCAGATTGAGGCAGCCTGCTGCCTTCCAGGTCCTGTTTCCTGAGATGGCCTGGATGGGTGTCTCCTTGGGAGCTGTGACCTTGAGAATCCGGGCCTACTCTCAGGCCACGCAGGCATTGTAGCGCTGACGTCCTCAATGTGCGGGACTGGAGGTGTGTCGCTCACAGGGAGGGGGAGGTGTCAGATGAACACCCCCAGGATATCCTGGGAGGAAGATGCTATGCTGTGCTTCTGACGATCCTTTTCCCTTTGGCTGTCTGGGGTCCTCTGGGATCCTCCATGGGATAGAAGGTCAGCTGGAATAAGATCAAGAATGCCATCCTCTGGCAGTGACACTCATGAATTCCCACGAGCGCCTGCCCCGGCATTTAAAGCCCTCAGTCATGGAGGTCATGAGCTGAACATACCCCACCATGGACTGCACGTCCTGCACCAAGGTCTCCGCTGGGGATGCCACTCGAGCAGTGTTGTTCTTGTCAGTGTAGGACTGACAGCATCATCTCCATGGACAGAAGGCAATGGAACTCCTCCAGTCGGCCTTGCAGGCTGAGAAGGGATGCGGCCATCCCTTCCTGATGCTCACGTCTCTGCCTTTGGAGCTCCAGCAGCTCTGGTGTGACCGAGCCTGTGGTGATTTGCATCACTGTAAATACACAAGGGGTTAATGTAAATATACTATGACAAAATAAACACTAGAGGGAGCACCAGAGACGTCATGACATGCAGACATACAGCTAATGAACACATAGAATAGGACACGACCAATGGGCAGTCAAGACACCCAGAGGTGACACTAACACAAGGGGGCATTACACAACCCATATATAAGGTCAGGGCACACATGCTCTGTCTCTTTCCACAGGCGACACTTAGAGAGTAGGACAGGGCCAGATCAGAAGCATCACACCCACCATGTGGCTTAGAGCAGACTGGTTAGTTAAACTGAATTACTATAACAAGATTAGCAGGAGAGTCAAACTCATTGAGAACTGTGCTAATGGTTCAATAAATCACATTGAACTTACTTCAAAGTTTGGAGTATCTTTTGATCAAAGCTGCATCGAGTTGCAGCCTGTGTTATCCCAGAGTACATAACACAACAGAGCCCAGGGGCACATCATTGGCCATGGGGCTCAACAGAGTTTTGTGCTCCGGCATCCCTCTAAGTGCCGGTTCCCAGGGATGTTCCTGCCTCCACCTGCTGTTGATCATCAGCTGTGAGGTGCTCACCAGTGAATGACCCAGAAGGCTACTTACTGAATAATTCCCACCGAGATGTAAGTATCTGCGCTGGTAGAGGGTGCAGGTGACAGATGTAGTGGGGGGGGGGGGGGGGGGGCATGATAAGTGTTGGGAACTCGTGAGTTGTCTGGGAGAGAGACCACCATCGAGGTGTGATGGGTGTATGAAGGGGTGCAGCGGGAGATATGAGGAGGCAGACTGGCAGCACAAGGTAGATCATTTATTTTCTTTCGGCACTATAGCCCGTTCTCTGATAGAGTGAGAGGAACCCACTATCACGGCCACAGCCTCCCAAACGCGGTTGATGACCTTGCTTGCTGGATGTCTGGCCGAGAGTGGGCACATGTTGTTATGCCTCAGCTCAGCACCATCCAGAGCTTTGGTGAGGGCTGCCTCTGCGAATCTTGGTGCTGTCTTCCTGGCAGCTGTCCTCTGAGAAGACATAGAACAAATGCTGGGAAGCCGTTTAAAAGAAGCACCCCATTGATAATAGAGATTAAGTTTTCCTGGGCATGCGAATTAGAGGCAAGCTGCCATGAGCACGGCATGAATCATGTGGGGAAAAAAAAATATTAGTGGCTAAATATACGGTGAATTTTCCCAGCACCACGGGACTCTCCCAAGGTTTCTCACTGGGACCGACACTGAAAAATATGGGAAATTTACAAAAGTGTTTTTGTGGCTGGTCCAGTTTAGTGTCTGGTCGCTGCTGACCCCAATGACATTGATGGTGGGTGATTCAATGATGGTCATGTCTTTGAATGTCAGCGTGAGGTGTTTAGAGTCTCTCTTGTTGGAGATGCTCATTGCCTGGCACTCGGGTGGTCTGAATGTTACTTGCCACTCACAGGCCCAACCCTGATTGTTGTCCATATATTCTTGCATGCTGGCATGGACTACTTCATTACCTGAGGAGTTGTGAATGACATTGAACATTGTGCAATATTCATCGACATCCCCACTTCTTGTTTAATGATGTCGGTAAGTGTATTGATGATGCAAAAAAAGAAAATGCTAGACAATCACAGCAGATCTGACAGCATCTGTGGAGAGGCGGAAGCTAACGTTTCAAGTCTGGATGCCTCTTTGCCAAAGAGATAAAATAAATGGAGTCAAAAATAAATAAATGGAAATAAAAATGGATTTAGTCCCTCCAATGTAGAGTCGGCCAATGTTAAGTAGAGGTTCATAGGTTCATAGAACATACAGTGCAGAAGGAGGCCATTCGGCCCATCGAGTCTGCACCAACCCACTTAAACCCTATCCCCGTCACCCAATAACCCCTCCTAACCTTTTTGGTCACTAAGGGCAATTTAGCATGGCCAATCCACCTAATCTGCACGTCTTTAGACTGAGGGGAAGGAATAAACACAGACTGGGCGACCGCTTTGCAGAACACCTCTGATCGTCCGCAAGCAGGATCCAGACCTTCCAGTCGATTGCAACTCACCGTCCTGCTCTCACATCCACATGTCCGTCCTTAGTCTGCTGCAATGTTCCAGTGAAGCCCAGTGCAAACCAGAGGAACAGCACCTCCTCTTCCAATTAGGCACTTTACAGTCTTCCAGACTTCACATTGAGTTCAACAACTTCCGACTATGAACGCTCTCTTCCATCTCCACTCCATTTTTATTTCCAGCCATTATTTTCATTTCTTACATTGATCTGTTTTTCCCTTACCATTGCCCCCCTCCCCACTCCACTTGGATCATCTGTTCTAGTTGCCCTTTGACACACTGCTCACCTTTGTTCTGCCATTCACACATTCTAATCTCGTAATGTGAAACTATCAGCACCCTTCTTCGCCTTGATCATCACCATTTACATTCCCTTTGTCTTTCTGTCCACAACATCTTTGCCAATCTCCCCCTATCGCAGGCCCCCTATCTAGCCCCACTGCTCCAGGTCCACCCCACAACAGTATAAATCTGGCCCTATTTCCAGTTCTCTCTACCTTTCACAAAGAGCCATCCAGACTTGAAACGTTAGCTCCCGTCTCTCTCCACAGATACTGTCAGACCTGCTGAGATTGTCCATTATTCCTGTTTTTGTTTCCGATTCCAGCATCCGCGGTAATTTGCTTTTATCTAAGTGCATTGATGAAGTAGCTGAAGGTGGTTGGAGCTGGGATACTACTCTCATCAATTTTGCAGCATTCGTACCACAGATTTGTCATAATATACACCAGTATATCATGGTGCAGACACACACTGATGGACACATACACGGACCAATCAACATGTACAAACACCGCAGCCAATCACCAGTTAGAATACACACACTATAAAGGCAGAGGGCACCACGGTTCCCGCTCATTCTGGGTGCTGCCTCTGAGTGTAACAAGAACTCATCCAGCCCAGCACAGACTTACGCCACGTGCTGAGAGAATCAACTGGTTCGGACAAGGCTTAGGTCTCTAGTTTAAGTTAGCATCATTTAGACCCACAGTCATCGTGTGTTAGTTAGTTAGAAGTAGTTAATAAAATTGAGTTGAACCTTCATCAGTGTTGGAAGTGTCTGTTCATCTCTCAAGTCTACACTAGCCAACACTTCAAGATTGAAGCAAAGATTACTAACTTTTAAGAATAGAATTAGGTAAGTGCTTCAAGGAAAGCGGAATGAATCAATATCAAAAGAGAATGGGCAAATGGGATTCATATTTATGATGAAAAGTCACAGACCTGAACTCTGTTTCTCTGACCATGATATTGCAATCTGTTTTAATACCAACATAGGGATATAAGGGCAACATAGGGGCAGAAAGGTGGCACAGCTGCTGTGCCAGGGACCCGGGTTTAATTACGGCCTTGGGTGACTGTCTGTGTGGTGTTTGCATTTCCTCCCCATGTCTGGGCTTCCTCCAGGTGCTCAGGTTTCCTCCCGCTGTCCAAAGTTGTGCAAGTTAGGTGGATTGACCATGCTAAATTACCCCTTAATGTCCAAAGGTTAAGTGGGGTTATGGGGTTAGGGTGGGGAATGGGTCTCGGTAGTGTGCTCTTTCAGAGGGTCGGTGCAGACCCAATGGGGCGAATGGCCTCCTTCTGCACTGTAGAAATTCTATGGTTCTATAGACTGGTTGGACTGCTGTGTTGTAACTTCTACATATGTAACTCTGATTTACATATATTTGACTTGCACCTTTCATTTTTATCGTGGCATCGAGCTGAAAGGCAGGTTTTAACATTGTCTTCCGTTTAGGCTGTTGAGGATATAAAACTAATAGGACATTTAGAAGGCATGAGACAATTATACTGTAGCACTGGGCACAAAATTGTTGCTTTGGTTAGTGAAAATATTCAGCTGCTGTGATGGTGACAGGCATTCCCAAGAGCAATCTCCATTGTAGCTCCATTCTCATATTTGTGAATGTGAATCTGTTAATTGTGCATCTACATGAGTCAGGTTAACAGCTCATTATTCACTAACTATTTTAGTCTAGCCAGTGCAAATTTCTTCAAGATGTCCCGAAGAGCCTTATTACTGTAAATATGAACCAACATTTTCTTCTTCTAAATAAATGAGCTTCTATCCTAGAGCATGCTTTTTATGGACCCTTGTTAAATGTAGTTAAGTATACACAAATGTTAGAGAATTAGTTAGACACTTAAGGAGAGTGCACTGCATTGTTATTTTCTAGTAAAATAATAAGCAGCTGTTTTATAATGATATTGCATTTCTGTGTTCTTTGAATCCCCAGGTCACTGGGATTTTAATCATGTTTAACACATAATTACTGTAGTTCATTTTGACTTTGACTCCTGGGATTAGATGAGGTTCTCATAAATTCAAACTAAAATGTGAGTAGATACTGACAATATTAACACCACAATGACTGCCATGAAGCCATTAACAATATCAATCCCAAATTGAATTTGGACCCCACTCATCTGCAATGCAAAAAAAAATAGAGTAAGAGTATTATAAACTTTGTGTACCCATCTGATGAGTTTCAGTAATTCTTGTGTGCATCCAGTGATATACTAAGGGGTAGAACTTTGACGCAGTCTTCTTGAGCCACAGCACTGCCTACAGATTATAGGGAATGAGATTAGTGTTAATGCTTAGAGCATCAGTTACATACACATAGAACATAGAACATAGAACAGTACAGCCCAGAACACAAGCTCATTTTTCCAACTCAAACAGGATTTTGTTTTTGGAACTGAGAGTGTTTTGCAAGAGAAGAAAATAAACAGACCATAGTTTACATGAAGCCGAATTGGTTTTGACTTTATTAGTGATGAAACAGAAACTAAAAGAAATAGAAGAAAAATAATTTGTCTTCCGTGGTCTGAATCTTTGCCCAACCCTTCACAGTTAATGAAATACTTCTCTTTTAAATGTTGTGACTTGCAATGTTGGGAATATAGAAGCAAATATGCACACAGCAAGGTTCAAATAACAAAACGAAATAAATGACCAGACAATAGGCATAATTTGCAGCTTCTCTGTCTGGTGGTAGTCTGATGGGGTGCATCATGAAGTGAATCAGGATTACAACCAGGCTAGTTCTACAATGGACAGGTGGCCCATTTCACATTGTCAGTGTGTGAATGTGAAAATGACCCTCCGTCCCTTTAAGGTGGTTTTGATTAAGGTATAAATGGTGTTTTCCTTAGAATTGTGCTTCTGTTTGGATCTGTCTGGTCAATATTTCATCTGTCATCATCTCATTGGTAACTTCTTGGGTATGAATATTCAGCCATGCATTGACGTCGTCAGTGGCTAATTTAACTCCAGATATGGACCTGGCATTGTTAAGACTGTGAACATTCAATCCAGTCTAGTCCAAAACTGCTCATTTTCAAGTATTTCTTCTTCAGTGAAGCCTTTGAGCTCTTTCTTGTCGTCACTGTTGGTTTTCATGTCAATACAGCACCCATTTCAATGCAGCATCCTAGTTCTAGAAAATCCCATGAAGAGAAACAGCCTCCACATCCACCCTGTCAAGTATCCTCAGGGTTTTATGGGCAAGTTTCTCTTTCCCACCGCACCCATTTTCAGGTGAGGCGCTCCCCTGCGGGCAGCAGGATTCTCCAACCTGGCAGCTGGCTAATAGGGTTTCCCATTATGGGCACCCCCATGCCGTCGAGAAATCTGTGGGCCTGAGTGACCTGCCAGTGAACTGGATGATCCCACCGATGGAGAATCCAGCCTTATATGTTTTAATCATGTGACTTCTTACTCTTCTAAACTCCAGTGAACACAAGCTTTGTCTGTTCAACTTTTCCTCATGAGACAGCGCATCCATTCCAGGTAATAATCAAATAAACCTTCTCTAAACTGCTTCCAATGCAATTACACCTTTTCGTAAATAAGGAGACCAGTACTGTACACAGTACACCAGAAGGGCCAATTGGCCAGATGGCCATCATGTTTTTCATTCATTCCACTTCCAGGGCCCGTAAAGGGTCCACGGAATGTTGGTAGGTGTGGAGTTTGGAGGTTGCTGTGAGGTGTTAGGGGTTGGTGTAGAGATCGTTTCTGCCACATTTTTGTTTTGGAAATCTCTCTGACTTTTAGGCATTTGCAGAGGTCCCTTCAGTGCAGAAACCTTTGTAACTATCCAGACAAATGGGGATTATATATTCTGTTGGTTGGATCTCCTCAGAAGAGGAGGAAATAATCAGAAGGGAGACGAGACTAGTTGCCCGCAGGCACTGACCTAGAATTGGTGCTTTAACCAAGAGGTTGTCAAAAGCGGTGGAGAATCAGCAGGAAGTGTAAGGCAGAGGGGTCCAGGGAAGATGCCATTGCCCAGGGGGTAGAGTGCACACGCGGCCATCATGCTACCTGGAGATATAATAATCTTTTTTTAAATAATCTTTTATTAGTGTCACAAGCAGGCTTAAATTAACACTGCAATGAGGTTACTGTGAAAATCCCGTAGTCGCCACACTCTGGCACCTGTTCGGGTATACTGAGGGAGAATTAAGAATGTCCAAATCATATAACAGCACATCTTTCGGGACTTGTGTGAGGTTCAGTGCCGAAAAAGGCTCTGAATATCCAGGGACACTGTCACCTCTATGTGAGATGATAGGCCTCCAACTGAGTAGATCGCCACCCTATGCCAGTGACTCTGAAGGTGACAGTGTTTATGCCTCCCATTCTTTTCAAGGTATTTTGTGATCACTTACTACAGCTGCATCATGCCGGCCACAGATGCTCTGTTTCGAAGGGTCAGCACCTTCATTCATTTACTGAACAACAAAGCTGACCAGGCTGAGTGGCCATGATGTGGAGATACCGGCGTTGGACTGGGGTGAGCACAGTAAGAAGACTCACAACACCAGGTTAAAGTCCAACAGGTTTGTTTCAAATCACTAGCTTTCGGAGCACTGCTCCTTCCTCAGGTGAATAGAGCAGGAGGAAGGAGCAGTGCTCCCTGCGGGGGTGGGGGGGGGGGGGGGGGAGGGGGGGGGGCGGGGGGAGGCAAAGACTATCCATCGAAAAGGTGACTGATGAGGCTGCTGAGACACCAATGAACTGCAGCTGAGGAGGCCACAGTCATACTCCACAAGGGTAATGATTAAGAAGACCATAGGCCTACTCAAGATGAGGTTTTGCTGCCTTGACCACTCATGGTGCTCACTACAATATCCTCCTGAATGCGCCTCCCGTATTGCTGTTATCTGCTGTACACAGTACAATCCTGCTCTCTCAAGGTGGGAACTGTTGGGGATTGAAGAGGGCAATGCTATTGCAGAGATTGCTGGGGACTGGGGGCTGCCACCTAACTGATTGCTGATGATGAGACGATCGCCTGTAGATTTCCCGAAGGCGTGGGGGTGCCCACAATGGGAAACCCCATTGGCCAGCTGCCAGGACAGACAATCCCACTGCCAGCGGGGGCGTGCTGCACCAAGAAAAGGGTGCAGCAGGATGGAGAATCCCACCCTTCAGCACCATTACACATCTGCCAAGGAGAAACTAATCATTCATGAAGCCAAAGTGTGATCAGAGTGAATGGCCTTTTCATTTACAAGTGGTGGGTCTTGGTTTCATAGAATTTACAGTGCAGAAGGAGGCCATTCGGCCCATCGAGTCTGCACCTGCTCTTGGAAAGAGCACCCTACCCAAGGTCAACAACTCCACCCTATCCCCATAACCCAGTAACCCCACCCAACACTAAGGGCAATTTTGGACACTAAGGGCAATTTATCATGGCCAATCCACCTAACCTGCACATCTTTGGACTGTGGGAGGAAACCGGAGCACCCGGAGGAAACCCACACACACACGGGGAGGATGTGCAGAATCCGCACAGACAGTGACCCAAGCTGGAATCGAACCTGGGACCTGGAGCTGTGAAGCAATTGTGCTATCCACAATGCTACCGTGCTGCCTGAGGCCTGGTGCTTCCTCCTGAGTGGCAGCTGGACTGGAGGCAGGTTGCTGACTCCGATGGCCTATTAGCCTTGATGACAGAGGTGGCCATCCTCTGATCGCATTAACCTGAGTCTCTGAGATACTTGTCCAGTGACATTGCCACTATTCTTCCACCCCACCACCTCCCTTTCTGTTTGCAGGACTGCTTTGTCTGAGTGGAATTGGGTATCAGAAGTAATGGGTAAAATTGACTTTACCAATTAATTTATGGATGGGCGTAACCAAAGTAAACCTCCCAATAATCAGTGTATCCCAGGCAGCAATATATGATGCATATTTCCCACATCATCTTCTGCCTCTTTCTTTTCCTCCTCCCTCCTCCTCAGCCTCTGCCTCTTTCTCATAATCATAGAACATAGAACATAGAACAGTACAGCACAGAACAGGCCCTTCGGCCCTCAATGTTGTGCCGAGCCATGATCACCCTACTCAAACCCACGTATCCACCCTATACCCGTAACCCAACAACCCCCCCCTTAACCTTACTTTTATTAGGACACTACGGGCAATTTAGCATGGCCAATCCACCTAACCCGCACATCTTTGGACTGTGGGAGGAAACCGGAGCACCCGGAGGAAACCCACGCACACAGGGGGAGGACGTGCAGACTCCACACAGACAGTGACCCAGCCGGGAATCGAACTTGGGACCCTGGAGCTGTGAAGCATTTATGCTAACCACCATGCTACCCTGCTGCCCATTTTGGGCAAAATCATTTGAAGAGGATCTGTGGCTCTGTCCTATTGCAGATCTAAGTCTCATTGATGTTGTGCATGCCACAGCACACCGCAACTATTTTTAAGGCTCTGGCTGATGTATTGAAAGAACCTTCCAGCTCTTTCCAGATAGCTGAAGTGCAGTTTTGGTCCCCTTATTTAAGAAGGGATGTAATTGCATGAGGCGCAGTCCAGAGGAGGTTCACTCGGTTAATTCCAGAGATGAGGGGCTGGATTCTCCGATCCCCGACCCCGAAATCACGTTCGGCGAGGTGGCGGAGAATCCCCGATGAAGCCAAAATTGGGAGCTTGCCACTTGCGCGATGCTCCGCCCTCCGAATCCATGGCCTCATTGCTTGAGGTCTGCCCTGCGATGCTCTGTCCCCAATCCGCCGAGTTCCTGATGGCATGGGACACGTATGGTCTCACCCGCCGTGAGCTCAGCGTGGTGGCTGCGGACTCAGTCCAGTGCCGCTACAGTTGGAGAAGGGCTGATCCATGGGCAGTGAGGTTTCACTTGGGGATGGGGGCACTGTGGGGGACGGTCCGGGGCGCGCGAGCTGCCGAAGGGGGGATTACTTTTGCGGTCCGGGTCTGAGTCCGCCATGAAGCACGGCGTGGCCGCTGCAGGCCGCCGCCTTGCACATGCGCGGCCACGGACTCAGCAATGCTCCAGGCCATATCAGCAGCTAGAGCTGGGTTCTCCATGCTGCCTCCCTGCTAGCCCTACCTCCCCCACCTCCCCAGAGCAGGGAATCGGTGGCTGTTTTGCACCAGATTTCCTAGCGTAAAACACCACCGTTTTCACACCGCCGTGGGAACTTAGTCTCCCAAACGAAGAATCCAGCTCGAGAGTTCAGTCTTCTGAAGAGAGATTGAGCAGTTTAGGCTTGTATTCTCTTGAGTTCAGAAGAATGAGATGAGATCTAATTGAGGTATACAAGATGATAAAAGGTATTGACAAAGTAAACATAGAGCAGATGCTTCTTCCAGTGGGCCATTCTTCCAGAAGGCGGGGTCACAGTTTTAGGATAAGGCATAGCAGATTTAAAACAAAGATGAGGAGAAAACACTTCTCTCAAAAGATTGTGAATCTGTAGAATTCGCTATTCCGGACTGTGGTGGATGCTGTGACAGTGACTAAATTGAAGGAGGAGATAAACAGGTTTTTAATTAGTAACGGGTTGAAGGATTATGGAGAACGGGGCAGGAAAGTGGAAATGAGGATGACACGCGATCAGCCATGATCATATTGAATAGCCGAGCGGGCTCGAGGGGCTGAATTGCCTACTCCTGCTCCTGTTTCGTATGTTCTTCTGCTCTTATCGGCAATATGCTGATCACTTTCTCAGTGTCACATTTGGTGGTCATATGGCTTTCATTGTACCATTCCTGGGCCTCATTGCCCAGATTTCTGAGGTGTGCCATCAGCTACATTTTGAGTGGGCACCCATGTCTCTGAGTAGCCAGCGAATAATTCTGCCTCCATGTGAGAAGATGTGTGAGAATTTTACCAGCCACATGATGAAACCATCATGGCAACTACCCAGCACCTTGCACTTGCAAAAAGATTGTTTTGTGTTGGTGTACCATCTGTACATTGATGGGTGAAGCCCTTGTGGTGGGGCAGCACTCCTGGGTGATCTGGGAGGGCCCGGATTGCCACCTGTGTGCAGTTGATGATTGCCTACACCTGTGGGAAACCACCCAGAGTCACAAACCCAACAATCTGCCCATTCTGACATGTTATAATTGGTGGCCCCGGCTAGCATGGTAGCACAGTGGTTAACACTGTGGCTTTACAGCGCCAGGGTCCCAGGTTCAATTCCCGGCTTGGATCACTGTCTGTGAAGAGTCTGCACGTTCTCCCCGTGTCTGCGTGGGTTTCCTCCGGGTGCTCCAGTTTCCTCCCACAAGTCCTGAAAGACGTGCTGTTACGTGAATTGAACATTCTGAATTCTTTCTCCATGTACCCGAACATTCGCCGGAGTGTGGCGACGGGAGGTTTTCACAGCAACTTCATTGCAGTGTTAATGTCAGCCGACTTGTGACTCTAATAAAGATTATTATAATTATAGCAAGCCATCAGTTACCTGTCTAATGCATTTGTGTGCCATCGGCTAAGAAGTCCTTCAAATCCTTCCATAAGTATAAAGTTCACTCTCAGCACAAGTACTGTGAACCAATCCTTTGCTACAAGTAGGTAAGAAAGCAGCTACCAGTAATAAGTGCTGATGGCCATTTATTTTCTGATATGGCTTCAACACCTGTTGCCATTGTTTTCTAGCCTTGTTTACACTCACCCAAATTAAAGTTGAAAAACCATGGGTGGAATTTTACAGTCCCTCCCACCAACAGGACTTTCTGTTCCCATGCAGTCAATGGACTTTTGAACAGCTCGCCAGATTTTCCAGCCCTACCCCCACTGTGACAAGGGTATTAAATTCTGCCCTCGGTTTATATTGCTCTAATTGAGCAGTTGACATATGTTAATTGGCAATCTGCCCCCTGAATAGTTTACTTGCATGCAGACTAATACAGTGGAATGCAGATTGAAGCTGATTTTCCAATCACGGTGGCACAGTGGTTAGCATTGCTGCTTCACCACACCAGGGACCTGGGTTTGATTCCAACCTTGGGTCACTGTTTGTGTGGAGTTTGCGCGTTCTCCCCGTGTCTGCTTGTGTGTCCTCCGGGTGCTCCGGTTTCCTCCCACAGTCCAAAGATGTGCAGGTTAGATTGATTGGCCATGCTAAAAAATTGTCATTTACTCCAAAGATGTGTAGGTTAGGTGGGGTTATGACGTTATGTGGAAAGGGTCGGAGCGGGCCCAGGGAGAGTGCTCTTTCTGAGGGCTGGTGCAGACTTGATGGACCGAATGTCCTCCTTCTGCACTGTAGGGATTCTATCTATTCTTGGATTTTGACCAGCTACCCTTTTCAAACCCACATGGTGCTTTTCATTAAAATCTAACCCAATGTTCCTCAATGTATGTTTACACTATAGCTTGGTAAAGCCTTGCTTATATTAATTGGCTCATTTGGAACTTTCTCTGCCCCGTTTAGGAGAGAACTCCTGCTTGCCAGATGCATACATTTGCAGAATTTTAGTCCAAGAGCTAGAAATGTTAGGCGAGAAACATGGAATTAATCATTCTTTCAAATATTTAATTTCAGGAAAATTGATTCCCTTCTTGGAATTGCACGCTGCTACACTCCGGAATCTGTTTCAACCAAATCGGATCCAGATTCCAGATTATACTACATGTTTACTGTTGCTGTGAACCAGAAAATGCATTTCATGTATACTAAGTTGGTTAAAAACTCACTGAGTGCATCCTGAAATATAAAGGCCTTGCTCATCCTGCCGGCGTTGATGCTGCACCCATTGACAATGGGCGTGAAGATTTTTGAAACCTGAACCATTTGTAATTTTACAGCCATTACGTCTCATCCTGGCTGGAGAACTGAAATGTCAGCGCTTGCAACATCAGGGGGGACTGTTGCACACAAGAATAGGAGGAAGGCAAGACTTTTCACAACAGTGACTTAGGTATTCGGATAAGTTTGGAAGGTCGAAACCTTTCAGTGGACTAGTGAGTGTGTGAGTGAATACGTACGTGAGTACTCTTTGCCTATGTAAAATTTCCTGCATGCAGTACAGTACAGTTTCAGTCCAAGGAGAGCAAGGGAAATGCTAAAGGAAACAAAACAAATAAAGCATGGACAGTAGTATTCTCCTGCAGAT
Organism: Scyliorhinus canicula; assembly: GCF_902713615.1. Classification (NCBI taxonomy): domain Eukaryota; kingdom Metazoa; phylum Chordata; class Chondrichthyes; order Carcharhiniformes; family Scyliorhinidae; genus Scyliorhinus; species Scyliorhinus canicula. The sequence goes on along the minus strand of NC_052150.1, from coordinate 65,056,630 downwards.
CTTTCAGACCTGCCTTTTCCTGGAGGCTTATAGGAAATGGTAGAAACAGCATGAAAAAGTGCACTCAAAGCACATATCAATTCGGCATTTGCATGAAGATTAACATATTTTATGGGCACCTGTCGGGCCCGTTTTCGGAGGGGTGAGATACATAACATATTGGATGCCCAGTCCAAATCCTTCCTACCCACTCCCCCATCTGTTCCCCAATATAAGGTGGAGGGATAGTAAGTCGCCCACTAGATCAACCGTTTTTAGCCCGATTGGAGCCTTAACTGCCAAATTAGGTAACAAATAAGGGCCTCAATTTGCCTCCACTTCCATAAAATGTTAGACAGTGGCAGATGGGCCAGAATGTAAAGGCCATTTTTGAAGGTCCTTCTTTCGAAAGGCAGGAAGGAAGAGAAGATTACATCAATAATGCTCAAAGATGTGCAGGTTATAATATAATAATCTTTATTGTCACAAGTAGGCTTACATTAACACTGCAATGAAGTTACTGTGAAAAGCCCCTAGTCACCACATTCTGGAATCTGTCGGGTACACAGAGGGGAAAATTCAGAATGTCCAAATTACCTAACAGCACGTCTTTCGGGAGTCGTGGGAGGAAACCGGAGGAAATCCACGTAGACACGGGGGGAATGTGCAGACTCCACACAGTTACCCAAGCTGGTTAGTCGAACCTGGGACCCTGAAGCTGTGAAGCAACAGTGCTACCCACTATGCTACTGTGGATAGCTGGATTGGCCATGCTAAATTGCTCCTGAGTGCCCAAAGATTTGCAAGTTAGGAGGGGTTATCAAGTTACGGGGATAGGACGGGGGTGTGGGTCTAGGTAGGGTGTACTTTCAGAGGATTGGTCCAGACCCGATGGGCCGAATGGCCTCCTTCTGCACTGTAGGAATTCTATGGTTCTATTCTAAGATCAAATAGGAGGCTCCCTGGATGCATTGGGGAACTCCCCAAGACGTCACCTCTGCCTTCATTACTCACTACCTGCCCTCCAAAACATGGCCCCAACACTTCCCCTCCCCATCTCCCCCCACTCTCCAATTCCCCTCTATCCTAAAAGCTTGAGACTTGCCAACCTGCGGTTGCTGTCACTCTTCATTCTGTCTTGCTGTCCCAACAGCACCCACTACTGAGTCCTGGTGCTGCTGGATCTGCCGGCCAATCAGGTTGGTTAGCAGCTCTCGAGGGTTGAATTTCTTGTCCACTGAGGGACAGAAGTCCAACCCTGAGTCAGTTTTAACCCACCCCATCAGTTCAGGGGGCGAGCGACTTACCCAAACCCCCACTGTTCCCCTGTTAGGGCCAGGGTCCATTGTGTGGCAATTGTAAGAAATTTACATGCTGTTAATAGTATTTATGAAACAAGTGGGTGAAGCTGCATTGCTAATGAGAGCTGTGCTGTTAAAAGCAGGAATAGGAAATTAGATTCAGGGTGTGATTTTTCCGGCCCGTTCGACATGCACGCAATCCAATTATGCACATTAACTCTCGCGAGAGGGCCATAACGGGATTTGCACTGGCGGAGCTGTTAGCAAGTTCACACCCTATTAACTAAATCTATTTAAATATCATTAAGCGGCTTTACACCGTACCTGCCAGCCCTGTGTGATGTTCCCCCACTGGCGGCATGACATCACGCCGGCACAATTCATAATGGTCACTACCAGGAGGTCCCAGTTTGAGGGCTGAGGCTGGACAGAGCCCCCTGTCAGTGCCCCCCGCACTTCACCAAGGGCACTGCCAAGGGGCTCTGAGAGGAGTCAATGCCAGGGGACAAACCCTTTTCCATTGGGGGAGGGGGTCTCCCCCTTTTGTATGGTAGGGATGAAAGTGGTGCGATCCAGTGAACGCCCTCCGGGGTGGGGGGGGGGGGGTAGAGCGGGGAGGGGGAATGCTCCTCAAAATTTCCATGGTGAAAGGTGGATGGCACTGAAGCGTGTGACCGGGGGTCCTCCATGGCCGTGGCGGGGGAGGGGATGTGTGCTTTTAGTGCAGTTCGGGGCATCCTTTGAAGATGGCATCCCAATCTCTGAAGAGCCAGGTTCGCCGGCTCTAACAGATCCCGTCCTGCCAGAGCGACAATGCAGAAAACACCCCTGATTTCTTTCTGGCAAGGTGTAAGAAGATCTGAACAGAAAACCAGACTGTGTTTCTGGGGAGAAACCTAACGCTTTCAGTCAGAACCTGACACTTTGCCATTTTTTCGGAAAATTCCACCCACATTATACATCTTCTCGGCACCCAAGGAACTATCAATGAGATTAATGGTGGGAAGAGAGACGTTTTCTGTTTTTTTATGTGTTTGAAAATTGGTAAATGTGGTGCTAGTATTTGCCCTCATTACTTCACATTTCTGACATGATAAATATCGCAGAACAGTTCTCACACATCATTTGAAATAAAATCAGCAGTGGGATTCAGCATTTCTGTGTTGATGCCAATGGAGAATTCGTGGACTTTCATGACACAAAAATTGGTGCCACACCTGGACCGATTCCGCTATTGCTAAGGGGCTAGCACCAGCGCCATGTGGAACACAATCGATTCTAATGAAAAATGGCACGGGATTTGCCGGGTCCGTGATTGACACCCAGAAGGCTGACAAGCTATGGCTGCACACAAACAATTCTCCCCCATGCACACCATCCCATCCAACAAGATGGCAGTCAGGAGAGTGGCACCAAGGATTGCGGACGCAGAGCTCGAGACCCTCGTGGTCACCGTGGAGGAGAGTAGGGCGACCCTGTCCTCTGGCCTGGGGAAAAAGTCTGCTAGTCACCGCCGTTCGTCGTGCCTGGGCGCAGGTGGCAAAGGCCGTGAGCGTCATGGGCAATGTCATCCGGAACGTCCAGCAGTGCTGGAAGAAACTGCACAACTTCCTTAGGGCAGCCAGGGTGAGTAGGCAACACTAACCCCGCCACCCCACGCACCCGTAACAAAACACTCCACCCGGAGGGCGGCCGAACCCCCACCCTGCACCACATGCCAGCACCCATACCGGCCGACATGGCCGGTTGCCCAGGCACTAAGGCCACCAACTACCCACCCCCTGGGCTGCATGTATTGGATTATCGAACACTGTTGTTTTTTGTGCCCCCCACACACCCCAGCGCACCTCAGGACAAGGCAGTACACAACCGCCGGGAGCGGGAGAAGGCTGGAGGGGGCCAAAAGACCTGCGGCCCCCTTACTATGGCAGAGCAGAGGGTGCTGGGTGGTCGGTGGCCCAGAGGAAAGGGAGGTTTCTGAGGTAGAGCTCGGCCACGGGCGAGTAACTGACACATCGCGGCGTGCAGCTCCCCATGACACGCGTGTCAACAATCCCCCTATGCACCATTCTCAACCCCATATCATCCTCACCCCTACATCGCCCTCACCCCCACCCTCCCCCAGCACCACCATCACACCACCACCATCCGCACCCACCCCCACCACCCACCCGGCCCGCAGACTAATTATGTTTCATGTCTTGTATCTTGCAGGACCTGCTGGTGATGGGGCTGGTCCATCTGGTACCCCCCACCCCTAACCAGTGCACCAGCCGGAGCTCCCTGGTGAGCCGGGCAGTGATGGGAGCAGCTCGGACACCAGCCCTCCACCCAAGATTCGGGGCACACCAGAGCTCGGGTCGGAGGATAACACTGACTTTCCGTCACAGCTATCTCCATCACCCTCTACCTTCCCAGAGACACTTATCTCGGTTGGGCATGTTCGTGAAGAAGCTCTTGGGACACTCTCTGATGCTCACCACACAGCTGACCTGGCACAGCAGGTGGAGGTAGGAACACCGGAGGGGGCGGAGGATCGGAGGGCAGGCCGACCCCAGGAACTAGCTGCTGTCCAGATGGGTCTCGGACTTCTGGAACAGACAGTCCCATTATAGTGGAAATGCAGCCGCAGAACCAGGGACTTCATGACGGGTTGTCGGCGAGCATCCAGTACCTCCAGATGCAGGTAGATGAGTCCAACTGCATGCAGCAGCTGGTGCCGCCAATGCGTGCCACCCAGGCCAACACCGTATGGGGGCATCCCTGGTGGAGGTATTGGGGGTGACAGTTTTGGCTATGGATCAGGATGTCCATGACCTGGGGTATTCTGTGCAGGCGCTGGCCGGGGCCCAGGACAGGGTTGCTTTCTCGCAGGCAACCATGTCCCAGAGCCACCTGGACATCACAGCGGCACTTCTGAGCATGGCTCAGTCACAGCAGGCTATGGATGGGAATGACAGCCGTATGGCCCAGGCATTGGCCAACGTGGTGCAGTCACAGAGGGAGGTGACCCAGTCCCAGAGGGAGATGGAGCAGTCACTGGCTGATGTGACACAAACCGAGAAGATGGTGGCACAGTCAATGTGTAATGTGGCGCAGTCCCAGACAAAGATAGCCCACTCCCTGTGCTTCATGATCACCAGCATGCAGGCACTGGTCAGAGTGGGCCTCCAGGACTGGCAGTAGGTAGCGGGAGAGCCTCAGGGGACAGCTCCGCTCACACCGTGTCCCATGGAGAAGTCCAAGGGCCATCAGGCACCCCGAGAGAGAGGAAGAGGTGACGGGGCCCATGCCGGTGGCTCCTGCATGGGAGGTTCCGGAACACCACAGCACCTTGGACTCCACTCCTTCTGTCCCTGGCGCATCTGATGGGGAGCGAGCAGAATGAGGTGGCACGACGCCACCTGGGACACCCGAGCAGCAGCCGGGCACATCTAGGCCTGGTCGCCCCCAGGAAACGGCCGCCAACGGGGCTCCAGGTCGTAGGGCAGGAATCACAGCAGGCCACCTGGCCACCACCACGGGGCTGGTTTAGCTCACTGAGATAAATCGCTGGATTTTAAAGCGGGCCAAGCAGGCCAGCAGCACGTTTCGATTCCCATACCAGCCTCCCCGGACAGGCGCCGGAATGTGGCGACTAGGGACTTTTCACAGTAACTTCATTGAAGCCTACTCGTGACAATAAGCGATTTTAATTTTTTCATTGCATTTTTCACCTCCACTCCTGCTGTTCCATCTGGGGAACCACCTAGATGTAGGATTAGGGACGTAAGGTCAGGAGTTAGACACCGGTTAGGTAGGCACATGTCCAGGGCACTGTTTAGTTATCAGGGCTAGGGCACAAATCTGTATACGTTCATTCACATTAAACACTTGTTGCCATCATTACAACCTGCCGCGCTACTCTGTTTGATGGGTGTGAGGGGTTCGCTGGTCTGGGCTGGCCGGGAAGCAGGGAGTGGGGGGGGGGCATGGCCAAATGTTAGGGGGAGTGGGTGGATCCTGTGGGTGACTTGGGCTCCTCACCTCCCCTGCCCCCCCGATTGTACCCATCACCGCCACCCCAGGGATCCCATGGGACCATATGATTGTAGCCACCTAAGATGGAAACTGGGCTACAAAATGGAGAACTGCTAAGGCTGCAGGGAAAAACCAGTCTTAGCAAGGACAAGCAGTTTGCAGAAGACTAATTAGCATTCTGCACGTACAGAAACCAGTTTGTGGCCAGGTGCAGAGTCTCAGCCAAAGGTGTAAATGGCAACAAGATCTACATAGTAATGAGGTGATCCAGATCCAGACCCCACACAATAGAAACATTTAAGTATGAATGGATACTTTTGAGTAGACGCCCAGACAGAACGGCACCACTGTATCCAACACAAAGAATCATAGGGACAGCCCACCCATCGAGAAACGACCCTCAGATTGGGGGGTTTGGAAGATATCGATTGGGAAAGGCCCAATCGATACGTGGCAGGTAAAAGACCCGCCCCGAAGGGGTACGGACTTCTAGGGACTATAAAAGTAGACCCCGCACATGGTTCGGTCTGCTTTGCTCCGGCTCAAGTCTGTTGCTTCCAGACTCCGGCCCAGACTTGTTACATCGCATCCTGACTCCAGTTTCAGCACCGGCCGTTGAGCATCAGCCATCGAACTGTAAGTGCCACTACAACGATCGCTACGTGATCCAGACTTTGCTAGACCCTGACAACTTTAAGTACCTGAGAGTTGCAGACCAAGAACGGGACGAAGGCCTTGCTCCCTGACCTTGACTGTTCCTGTCTAGATAAGTATTTTAGTTGTTTAGTATTAGAAGTAAGTTAGTCTCTTTAGCGTATGCATGTGTATTTATTATATTTGTCATAATAAATATCAATCATTTGGACTTACTAATCGGTGTACAGATTTATTACTTTGAACCTGACCTTGATATACTTGTGAGGTGTCTAAATACGGCACCTGGCGACTCCTGAGCATAATTACATACACAGAGCCATAGCAGTGTTAAGCACACGGCCTTTAAACGGAGGCGTGTTAATACACTCCAGTAAAACGAGCAACATGATGGAATGGCCAGCTCGCATGCAGGGATCACCCAGGTGGATGGTGGACAGTGCTACACCAGCGTAGCACCAGAGCTCATTGCAAAGCGGCGTGTTATCATCCTCCATCCCATGGACCTGACCTGGTGCTACTGCCAACCCAGGGCCCCCACCCCGTAGTGCGGCAGGTATGTATCACGGAGAGAGTCGCAGGTGGGTGGTGGACAGGTTGGGGTGGGAGAGGGGGAGTGAGGGTGTGTGGGGATGGGATGCAGTGCCCATGCCCTTACCTGTCCCCCAACTCCACCTCTACCCAATCGGTAACCCTGGAGCCAATCAGAGTGTCCCGTGCATGTTGGCCCGGGCGCAAACGTCATGTGGCCTCCTGTGCCTACCTGGGTTCCATCTCCAGACCATCCTTTCCCTCCCCCACATCCTCCTCGTCGGATGAGGCCTGGAATTCCTCCTCCTCCTCCTCCAACACATCGCCCCTGTGCTGTGCGATGTTGTGGAGGATGCAGGGGGCATTGAGTGTGTCAGGGGGAAGGTGTCCTGCACACTGCCCGGGCATTGGGCGCAGACCTGTATGATGCACAGCTGATGGTCACATATCAGCTCCGGGTTAATTGAGTGGTAAAGCAGCCTGTCATCCGCAGGTGCCCGTCACGGTCATGCATCCTGTCGATCATCCCCTGGACCCGGGGCATCTCATCGATGGTGACGAACCCTGCTGCCCGGGCATCCTGGTGGTCTCGGTCCACATTGAAATGGATGTACTGAAGCGCCAAAGCATATAGGGCCAGACCCAGTCTGCACCAACCCTCAGAAAGGGCATCCTATCAAGGCCCACTCCCCCTATCCTATCCCTTAACCCCACCTAACCTGCACATCTTTGGACATTAAGAGGCAATTTATCATGGCGACTCCACCTAGCCGACACATCTTTCGACTATGGGAGGAAACCGGAGCACCTGGAGGAAACCCGCACAGACATGGGGAGAAAGTGCAAACTCCATACAGACAGTCACCCAAGGCCGGAAATGAACCCGGGCCCCGGCGCTGTGAGGAAGCAGTGCTAACCAGCGTGCCACCCTGACGATCTAAGGTTAGGGGTCAGATTTTGTTGATGTGTTGAACTACGATGACTGGGATCATGTTACCTTCTTCTGCCTTCACAGCTGGTGAGACACAATTGTCTTCCTTCGCCTGTTCTGTGACAGGACATTTTGGACTATGCTTCCACTATTTGTGTTACTTGTCTGCAACTACTAGAGGAAGCCTTCATGCTAGCTTCATATGTACACATAAGATGAAGTCACTACCGTTATTATTTCCCAGAATGTTATTTCCCACTCAAAATCTGAGAAAATGGAGTGAAGCAATCAATTACAGAGTTTAACATAATCCATTTGAATTGATTTACAGAAGCTGGAGTGCACTAAAAGGGTTTCAATTTTCATAGTCTTTAAATACAACCAATGCAGGTCAATCACAAGGGATATTACAGCTTTAAGGGAGGACTAATTAAAATGTGTGACTGATTTAATATAATGAGGCAGATTAATTGATAAAAAATTGATTGCATGGTATAATTTTTTTACTAACTTTTCCAGGATGTTTAATTGTGTGGCGTCCGTACTAAAACGTAGTTCAAAGGGGATGGGTTGATGGTACCAATCATTAGAGTGTTTGCCTTCCAAACAGATGGTTACGGCTTTGAGCTCCAGGGTTACATGCCACTTGAGCCGGCCGTTCACTGTTGGGATTGAAGTTTGTCTATTCTTGGCAAGATTGCTAGACAGGGGAAGATAGGGAGAATAAAATGGGGGTAGTTCATGCAGATTAAAGTGCATCTCTTGTTGGCAGATCACAGAACTGAATAGCAAGGCTGAATAGCAAGCAGCAAATAGAAAAAGAAACAAAATATGCAGACGAATTTTGAAAATTAATATTAAAATGAATTAAATATTTCATCAGTAAGAAATATATCCTTTCACTGTGACACATTTTAAAGCGAATATCATGGGCCATGTATTGTGTGTCTGAAGTCCATTCATTTTTTTTCTGGCAATTAGGCAATTTTCAGTATTGAAATGTAGTGATTTCCATTCTTGAAATAATTGTTCGAATTTTCTGCATTCTTTAATTATTGGTTACTTTTAATGTTATATTAGTAAAAATAATTATTTTGTTTCATTTTAAATCAATCTAATTTTAATCTTCCACTGTATTGGGTTTCCTATGAATAGGCTGATAGCCTCACTTTACCTACTCACTGGTCCATCTTAAGATTTTAATTCACACGGCTAGCTGTTTCAATATTAGTTTAAAAAATCTTACGGTTCAATTATTGCGAGAAACCTTATCACAATATTATTGAAAAGTCAATTACTGTGCACGGCTGCTTTATGTAAGTTGGCAGGCGTGCTGTTTAATAAACATTTATGAGAACAGTCAGATGGAGCTGGCCCATTTTCCAAACAATATGGCTTCCAGAGCCTGTTCCTGAGAGGCGTTATACCCGAGTGCACCTTCTAGGATTGACGAGTCACAGTCAGACAGGTGACATTTACTCAGAGAATCAGCTTGGCATGCCCAAGCTGCCAGCTTCATTGTAAAAAGCTTTTTGGAGGAAGTAAACAATTTCCATCTTGGAATGATTTCCAGAACATGGCCGAATGCCAGTCATGTCCCAGACAACTTTAGTGTGCCCTTTCTCCTTGCTCGATTTTTATTAATTCTCTGTGGTCCCTCACCCGCTATTTAGAAGCAGGACAAGATAAATGAAGGTTCCTTTTCTGGTTTCGGAACAGTTAACACAAATGGATATTGTTCTTGACATCCTGTAAATTTGTCTCTTTCCCTTGTATCTTGAGGGAACAGGAGACCTTCTGGGTCAGTTCTAACCTCACTGCATTTTTAATGCTAGTCTCTGAAATGCAGGGCAGCAAGATGTTGTCACCTTGGCATATTTTATCACTGATCAAACATTAGTCGGCAGCTGTTGTAAACTTGTAACACTGTCTCATCAACACTGGCTGCTGTTTCATGGCAAGGATGTGGGATCTCACCCAGCTCCCGTTTTTTTAACTGTACCACATGTGCATGGAGTTTCTTAAGGGATTTGCTTTAATTTTTTTTTGCTGTACGGCTGCGGAGTCCCAAGCTGTGTGCCTTGTTGGCAATGATTGATTACCCAATATCTAATTAAACCTGATCCAATCACTTATTATGCAGAGTGTAACAAACAAACTGAAATCGACTGTCAACCCCTGTGATTGATGATGCCGCCAATTCAGCTTTTGTTTAGTCTAATGTCTTGATGCTTGTTACAACCAGCAAAGCTGTATTGGACAAAGCATTCTGTCAGTCACCACATGATACTCCACTGCAAACAGAACAAATTTTTGGTAAGCGAAAATTATTATTTGGGACAGAAGAGATTTTGTTTGGGTTGTTCTGTACAATCAGATCAGAGCCCTGGGGTGAGTGGCTCTTGGGGTTGCCAGTATGGTAATACACTGTTGATACCATGGCAGAGATGACAAGAAGCAAAACTTATCAGCAATGATTTATTTTATTGTCTGCTACTAACTACATGGTTTTTAAACATTGTTTTTAAAAAAAAAACAATATTCGCCATTTAATTTAAATAGGTAACCAGAGGAAGGGGATAATTGAATAGTAATCAGAAGGATTTCCTAACAAGTCCAGACTCCTTACGAGGCAGACAGAACTGGTATAAGTAAAGAGAAAGCTTTGAAAACACAATACAGCATTGTTTGAAGTCGTTTTCAAGGAAAATGCAGTTGTTCTTTATTAATGTTGGAAAATTATTTTAAATGCCCCTCAATCAAATACAGAAAAGACAATCAGAGAGACGAGCACTGTACTTAAACTATCATGCCATGTGATTATTCTATTTTTGGCAGTGACAAAACATAGCTTGAGACATTAGATCCAAATCAATTGTAAGGTGTTCCTTCGGAAGGTACTCTTTTTTTAATGGTTTATAACTGTCATTTCACAAGCACAAATTCAGCAGCTGTGAGAATGCACCGTTTTAAATGTTCTTTCTTGGGTATTTTCCAAATTGGCTGTTTAAGAGAGGTGATAGGTTAATCCCAACAGTGCCCCTATTTTCTTCCATTATAGTTCACTGAAATACTGGCTGCTCGCTTCCAGCAGGTGGCCAGTTAACTAGGAAGTAATCAGTGCAAGACCCACTCAGCTTTTAGAGGCTTTGTGGCTTCCTGCTAACCATTTGGGCGGAGATGCAGCCTGGAAAAAGAACAAATGTTACTCCTGGAGTGGTTTGTTAATAGTTTTTGCCCTGAAAGAGGGATGAAAACATTCTTGATGACAGAACTCTACTTTGCCTGATGGAATGGCAGCCAGAATTTCATCTACAGCATCAAAGCCAGTGATTATTGTAAGATCCAATGATTATTCACAGGTTCAACAAAAGGTCATATGTTCAAATATATGGGGAGAAAAAACTCCAATGAAATAAAGAGAAAGGAACCAAATTTTATGTTTCATATAATAATGCGGGTGCCAACCTCACTATCATGGAGGTTATACTTGGATTTTTCACTTCTTCCAGTTGAAAGACTTAAAACCCTTAAAACTATATTTAATTTTAATGAGATGAAGATTCAAATGGTGTAGCGAAATATTTGATTTAAATCTTTGCAAATGCAATCTATTCCATTCAAACACATTATTATACATCTTTCTTTTCACTGTACACTGTCTTATATTTCTCATAAAAGTAACTGTTATAAGTAACATTTTTATTTAGTGCGTAATGTTGCAATCCGTATATAATATACACTTAAGAAGTGACTCAGGGGTTCCTAGTCTCACCTTTCTGAATGCTTTCTCAAATGTTCATCCAAACAGGTCAGTTTAACGCCTCATTATTCATTAACTAGTAGAGTCTAGCCAATGTAAGCATTATAATTGTCATTTTATAAAGCTCTCTTAAACATTCCTCTGATTGCAAATTTTAAAAAAGCATTAAAATGTCTCTGTGCACAGCTATACATTATATATACATCCACCTTAAATTCATGCCACCAGATGAATGCGTAAAATAGTAAGAAACCAATCATGCATTAAAGAGAAGATGTTTGTTCTGCCACAATTACAAAGAGTATATTTCTGCTTACATAAACTTGAAGCAAGGGTACAATGTGCATTTTATACGAACATAACTACATGTAGCAATTTCTAATGGAAGAAAATTGTAATGGTTTCTTACAGCATTAAAAATAAATGTCTGAAACAAGGGCACACAGAGGCTAACATTACAAAACACAACTAAATTTAGCACGTGAAATGTTATCTGAGGCAGGGGCTTAAAGAACATTTCTCTTAATTTTCACTCCAATTAATCTTGAGAACTTCATCTTCTGATCCCATTGACAGTAGCCTCCAGGTGCTCTGGAGCAACTGCAAGGAGAAAATTATCTGACACATATCAAACAACTGAGAACTGACACCCGGACAGCATTAATCAAAACTTTCTCATTTCCTGAAGAATTAAGCATTAAATAATTAATTCAGCCACTACAGGCTGCTGTAAAAGAGGACTCATGCTTCCCTGCTGGTACGAATTTGTCCTTGTCTGAAAGACTAGATTGATATATTTATTATTTATCAGATTAATCATGGCCAGAAACGTTATAGATTTGCAACTGGGCTCTGTCGGTTACATTGCAGGTGCCTGTTTCTGGTGCACAAGGGTAACTACACACATCAGCAGAATTCAAAGTGGGACTCTAGCCCCAAGCATTATTTTTAAAAGAGCCACAAAAAGTTGCCATTGATCCTCTACATCAGTGAAGGCCTGCAGGTTCCTGGGGTCATTTTTATGTCTGTTTACTAAGGCCGAGAAAAGATTACAATGCGTGGTGGAGAATGCCAACTGCCATTCTGCAATTCACCCTCATCTTCTGTTCAAAAAAACCCGAGAGTTTGAAGACCGGAATTGATCCTCTTACATGTTTATCAATGTACTAGCATTTGCGCAACCAATCTTCTGTAATACTACATTGTATTAAACAAAAATAACATTTAAAATGACATCTGTATGTCATGGAAATATTTGTCAGATACTCTGAAAAGTAGGTAAATAACCCAGCTGTTGCTAACGACACAGTTTGATCTTAAATTAGTAATTTAGAATTTTATGCCTAAAATAGCCTCCTGAAAATTTCCACAGTATTCATCTCCTGTGGTTGTTAATCATAGTGATTACTTTAACATTTCTCACTAAAATGTCATATCCATGTGCTCTCAGAACAGCAGAAACATGTATTGATCTCAAAGGCATTTAAATAAATTTAAAAGAACATAGTTTGAGTCTAATTTGTGATCTTAAAAGCCTTTCCAGGATGGGAGTCATGGTTGGTGGGGGAAGTCTGCTGTCTGTTGGTTAAAAGTGCTTTTCAGGCTGTGTGAGTCTGTGGCATGCGAGTCTGGAGCGAGTGCAACTGCAGGTCACGTGGGGTCGGGTGCGATGAGATTCGAGGAGCCGGGCCTAAGGGCAGCAAAGTAGCATTGTGGATAGCACAATTGCTTCACAGCTCCAGGGTCCCAGGTTCGATTTGGGTCACTGTCTGTGCGGAGTCTGCACATGCTCCCCGTGTGTGCGTGGGTTTCCTCCGGGTGCTCCGGTTTCCTCCCACAGTCCAAAGATGTGCAGGTTAGGTGGATTGGCCATGATAAATTGCCCTTAGTATCCAAAATTGCCCTTAGTGTTGGGTGGGGTTACTGGGTTATGGGGATAGGGTGGAGGTGTTGACCTTGGGTAGGGTGCTCTTTCCAAGAGCCGGTGCAGACTCGATGGGCCAAATGGCCTCCTTCTGCACTGTAAGTTCAATGATAATGGACTGGGTGGATGACACCCTGAAAGAAGAGGCAACACGGCTCCCAACCCGAGAGGGTAGCTGTCAGGAATCTTAAGTGTAGAGGCATGATAGCAACAAAATCTTGGAATGATGCAGCCTGAGTAAGAAGGATGCCTATTAGCTTTGCCTAATCCTTAAGCATTAAGCAATTGTGCCTTTTGTAAGGGTCCTTCCCATTTGCTCCCTGTTTATTCCCTTTTTTCCCTTTTTCTGCCATTACATTTTGATCCATGGATGATTATTGGATGCGTCTTTTTAAGGCAAGAAGCCTGTATCTTTATTTCAAGCAGGAAGATTCCGGAAGGCTCTGCTGGTTTAAACAGAAGTGGCAGACTGTCCGACATCAGTGACAAAGAAAACGTTTGGGTATCGGTTCGATTGATTTGGTGGGTGGCCAATGAATTGGCCTAAAAAGGCTGTGATCTGTCCAGTAACAGGCGGTGATTGGATCTGATCCCACTGATATGCTTTTCAGAGTTTCAAGGTCTGAGTTTGGTTTGAGTTTTGATTCTGGCAGCATGATGAAAAAAAGATCCCGCTAACTCTCTCCAGTAAAATATAACTAACTCTCTCCAGAAAGATTCAGCTAATTCTCTCCAGAAATACTGAGCTAATTCTCTCCAGAAGGTCACTATGAGGGCTGACTCTCTCTCTCCAGAAATCCTCTTAGTATTGTTTAACTGGAACTGCAGAGGCCTGAAGACAAACCACAAACATGAAAGCGTAGTTTGATGAAATAGAAGGTGCCTCTCCAGGGAAAGTTGTGAGTAATGCAGTTCTTGCCCACAGAGTAACTGAATGAATGAATGAATCTACAAAGAAGATCATGGCAGTCTGTGAACCAAAGACTTTAATCTTCAGAAATCTGAAGAAAAGTGTGCTAAGAAACCATCATCTGCAACAACGATCCCTCCACCTATGTGTTTACCCCTTTTCACCCCCCTATGTTTGTCTGGCTTGTAAGTGTGTAGAGAGTGGAGGGGAGTTACAGTGGGTATTAGGTATTAGATTGCTGTTAACAAGTTGTATTTATTGCATATTTCATTATAGTTCTTTTTATAAATAAACAGTAATTGTGTTTACATGTACAAACCTGGTGACTGTCATTATTGGCAGCCAAGGGCCAAAGACTTTTGGCAGAATTCTCCCAGTGGGAGACAAACAGCCAACGGCGGAGTGAAACCCTCCGGGTTTCACTCCGGCATCGGAGGCCGCTCTTCGCCCCCTATCCCCCTATTCCCCCCCCCCCCCCCCCCCGGGGGCTAGGAGCGGTGGCGCGTGAATCTCAGGAGGGGAAGACGGCAACCGTGCATGCGTGGCTGACGTCACTTAGGCGCCGCTTTGACACTTGCGTCAAAGCGGCGTACCGGGAATGACGCGACCGGCGGCGCCTAAGTGACGTCAGCCACGCATTCACGGTTGCCGTCTTCCCCTCCGCTGCCCCGCAAGACATGACGGCTTGATCTTGTGGAGCGGCGGAGGGAAAAGAGTGAGTCTTTTAGAGACGCCGGCCCGACGATCGGTGGGCACCGATCGCGGGCCAGACATCTCCTGAGCACGCCCATGGTGCTCGATCCTCCCTCCGCCCCCCACAGGCCCCACACACAGAGGTCGCGTGCTGTTCACGCCGGCAGCAACCAGGTGTGGTTGGCGCCAGCATGAACCGATCGGGTTCGGCAGGCCGCTCTGCCCATTCGGGCCGGAGAATCGCCGGTCGCCGTGAAAAACGGCGAGGGGCGATTCTCCGAGCGGCCTGTCAAAAAACGCGACACGCCATTTTGGGGGGGGGGGGGGTGGGTGGGAGAATCGCGGAGGGTGCCAGGGCGGCGTGGCGTGATTCACCCGGCCCTCCCGCGATTCTCCCACCCAGCGTGGGGTGCGGAGAATCGCGCCCTTTGGGTATTTTTATAAGTATTATTGGTTAATTCATGCTCGTCAAACTAATTGGCCATGAAGAGTTAACCTTTAACAATGTCAGCTGCCCACAGTCTCAAAATCAAGGGAAGGGCTGAGTACTCAGGGTTCAGGGCTCAATGCTTGGTTGCACATGCTCAAGAGGTACTGGGCTCACTCCTGTGCTGGAAGCCAATGCCTGGCAATCAGGATCCATTATCCCCCCAGGCAGACATAACCAACCAGTTGACCTTGCCTATTAGGGGTATGCGGGCATCTCACCCATTGGTCAGAACCCCCAGTGTTCCAGAGCATAAGGAAGGGGAGAACAGATGGGAGCACAAAGGCTAGTATAACTGAGTGAGGACAGAGGTCAGGGCCAGTCCTGTAATGGAGATGGGAGGACAACTGAACTGTGTGTTGGCGATAATGGCTGGCGAAGGACTGGATGCTTCCTGGCCTGGTAGGCCAATGGGTCAGAGGAGGTACTGATGTTATCTGGCTGCAACACAAACCTGTCTCTCTCATTCATCCCTCACAGGAATCCAATCGATATCAGTATGGAGCCAGTGGAGCTGACCATGCTACTTATTACAGTATTGGAATAGTGCAGACTCCAGCAGCAATGTGCAACGGCATCCTGCAGAAAGAGGCCAGGGGCCACAGGCTCAGGGGCTGGAAACCACACCAGCTGTCCAGGGGACCAAAGGCACAGATGGAGACCAAAGATATACAGGACCCGGGTGTCCTTCATGGATCTGTCACACAGCATGCATCGTGGAAGATGCCGCCTCACCAGGGAGACTGTGCAGTACCTGTGCATCATCATTGCCAACTTGACGTCATTTGACAGCAAAGAACACCCACTCCTTTAGCCACAAAGGTCACGGCAGCCCTCAACAGTTACACTACGGGGTCATTCCAGGGCTCCACAGGTGACCTGTGTGCCATACTGCAGGCTTTCACCCATATGTACATCCGTGACCTCACACATGTACTCTATTCCAAGGCTTTGGACATTATACATTTCAACCTGGACCAGGCCCTGCAGGAGAGAAGGCTGCAGGCTTTGAAAACATCTGCCGCAGGTGCAGGGAGCAATCAACTGCACCCATGTCACTCTTTGTGCTCATGGCACCACAGAGTCTCCTTCATCAACAGGAAGGGGTTTCATTCCCTCCATGTTCAGCTGGTGTGTTACCACCACATACGATTCATGGACATGTGTGCCTGTTTTCTAGGAATGTGCATGATAGTTACATTCTTAGCCAATTGCAGATTTCTGGCATTTTTGAAGTCACCCCTGGCTGCAATGATGCCAGTGTGGAGGCCATAGACTGCAGCAGAGGCCCAGTTCTACGAGGCTCACTATACCACTCGGTCTGTACTGGAGCAGTGCATCAACCTGTTAAAGATGCAGTTCCACTGCCTCAACAGGTCTAGTGGGGCCCTCCAATGCAGCCCTCAGAGGGTCTCTGCATTGTAGTGATCTGCTGTGCTTCACACAACCTTGCTCTGCAGCAGGGCTAGGACCTTCCTGAGGAAGATCTATAGGGACGGCATGTGTCCTCAGAAGAGAAGGATGTTCAGGAGGGAGTTGAGGAAGAGGCCGCTGAGGATCCAAAAGATGGAGGCCAGATCAGGGGGAGGGTGAGGGTGTACGCAAGAGGGCTAGAGCTTTACGGAGGAACTGTAAGAAGTCTCACAGCAAGAGGTTTGTTTCGAACCATTAGCTTTCGGAGCATGGCCCCTTCATTAAGTGAATGGAGGAAGACAAGCTTGCTGTTCTGGAGCATGACCCACCCTGCTGGATGCTGTGAGCCCACCAGAGGATGCAGATTGTAGAGATCTTAATCATCAGGGTTCTGGGGCTTTAGAGTTGTTGCGTGCCTGCTGCCCAGTCAATGCAGGAGGGTGATGGTGACTCTCGGTGTGGAATGGTCTGTGATGCTCCTCAATTACTGCTTATATCTGGCTCCTGTCTGTCTGCTGCCAGCGCGCTGACCCCGCTGACCCCCCGGGCGCGATTCTCCGATGCCACGCCTGTTGGGATAATAGCGGGCCGCGCCAGTTTTTCACGTGACACCGGTCCAACGCGCTCCCGCTATTCTCCCAAACGGTCAAATGTGTTCCGTCGCGCGCAAAACCACGGAGAATCGCCCGATGCACCCAAAATGGCGATTCTCCGGCACCCCCGCTATTCTCCGGTGTCGTGACGCCAGGTCACGCCACCGCCGTTCACACCTGCTTTTTAAAGTCGCCAGCCAGTCGTGCTGGCTGACGAGCAGTGAGGAGGTGGGCGGACCGTCCCGGAGTCTCCGCAAACTGGGGAAGGCTTCCCTGAGAACGCAGCGGCCAGTCGGGAGGAGGGGGGGGGGGGCGGAGAAGTGGGGGGGG